>NC_136484.1:33588647-33898647 GCF_053919585.1 Euprymna scolopes | reverse complement strand
TCACAGGTAAAGAAATTCATTTTTATAACATGAATAGGCTAGCCAAATTAATTAAGCATAGGAAACTAGATCTAATATCTGTAACATTTTTTTGTTCTTAAGATTAAGGGAGGTGATGTTTGATCAACACTGCTGGGGAGCATGATTTCATATACTATTTTGTTTTTAAATCCACGAAACAGTGTTTCATGGTAAACGACTGATGATCCCTTAAATTTCATTGGTACTAAAGTGAATTCAAGAGAGCAAGTTAATGCAGTGATTGCAGGTTATTAAATGACTTACTGACTAAATAGTTTTCTAACGAATGATAAAAATATACAAATTAAATAAGTTTTTTCATATAGTTTTAAAGGTTAAAAACTTCCAAGACAATATATATATAATATAATATAATATAAAGCTGAATGTGTGTGTGTGTGTGCGTGTGTGTGTGTGTGTGTGTGTGTGTGTGTGTGTGTGTGTGTGTGTGTGTGTGTGTGTGTGTGTGTGTGTGTGTGTGTAGTTTCGTGTAGGCTCCTATATGGTTGACTATTTAAAAAAACTGATTACATATAATGATAGAAGATGTATCGAGACACAGGAATGGGTATGTTTGGTCTGGCAGAACGGTGGTTCATTAAAATTGTGGGGTCTGCGTCCGCGCCTGGCCTCCATAGAATGGAAATAGGCACAAACTTTAATAAAGACTTTTCATATCTATCTGCGTAAGTATATTTTGATAATTATGTTTCAGTTTGAAGAAATATGGTATAATAAACTTATGGGATATTCGTTCGCACCTGACCTCCATAGAATGAAAATATGTCACAAAGTTTAACGAAGTTTTTTTAATATAGATCCACAGAATATTGTGATAAGTGTTTCAGTGTGAACAGGTATGGTATAATAAATTATGGGGTTTATCTATTTTATTTTTACTTTCATCATATTTAGCTTTGGTTTTGATACCTCGAAATTCGAAGCTATCTCTTTACAACCCTTCCTTTTCATAACCTATCATACTTTCATAAATCAGAGTCCATTTTCTGTAGGCTTTTTTTGAACCGCGTCAACGACGGGTAGATTTGCTAGTATATATATATATATATATATATATATATATATATATATATATATATATATATATATATATTAGAATCCCGGGATGTGATGTCCCCAGGGTACGATGTCCCCAGGGTACGGTGGCCACCGTACCCCGGGGTACGATGGCCCTGGGGTACAGTGCCCCCGAGGTACGTTTTTTTTAAGTTACGATGTAGAATATGATGTTTTTCCGGCCCCTGATTACAGTATTTGCCCCGACTTACAGTGTTATACATAATGTTATCATTCATGTGCATTATATACTGTACTGTATTTTGTTACTAATTTTTTATATGTACTGTATAAAATTTTGACTTAGGCCCCGCCATATGCGATTTCACCTTACGATCCCAATACCGGGATGGATTAATGCCGTATCCCGGGTTCTACTCTATATAAACTGGCTCGATTTGTTTCCAGATAATACTAAATATTATTTGTATCTTAATTTTCAAGTTAATTAATACTTTTTCTTTTAAAACTTGTAAGAAAACATAAAGAATCTAGGATTATTAATTTTCTATTCCTCTCCCTTCCTCTCACTCTCACGCTTTTTCTCTCTCCCCTCCCCCTTCTTTTCTTTCTATCTCTCTATTGGTATCTCAGTTTATACTTTATTTCTATCTTGTGTCTTTCTATTTCTATGTATTACATACATAGAAACATTATTGGTCGCTTATATATTTCTCATTCTCTGTTTCATTCTTTCTCTCTGTTTTTCTCTATCTCTTTTTCTCAGTTTCTCTATTTCTTGTTTTATTTTTCTTCTTATGTTCCTATGAATGCTTTTCCTACGTGCTTATACACATGCAGCGCGCATGCGTACTCCTTATCTTGACGAAAAGAATGCGATGGGAGATAACTTCTGAACGATGGCCAGTTTCAGATAGCGCCTCGATTGGCGACGGATCATGATCCGCGCATGCTCAGTATCAAACTCCGCTTCCATATTCAATACACAACGTTTTTGACTAATGTTCGTTTCATTTTTTTTTCTTTGTTCACCTGATGTTTTTTTTGTTTGTTTTTTGACAATTTATATATTGTTAATAAGTGTATTTATATTGTGTTTACTAAAATTTAATCAAGATTGTACATTAATTCAGTAGTTTCCAAATCGTTCACGCTGTGGCGCCGATATATTTATTTATTATAGTTCTTTGGGCATGCCAGTAAAAAACGAAAAAGTTCACAGGAATATACAGGTCTAATTCTTTTAAATGTTTCATCATATGCCTTCCTTTTAACGATCATTTCTTTGGTAATGTTTAAAGGTCGCGTCTAGAGATGAATGAGAAAAAATTATGTATAAGTATTAAAAATACTTTTATGTTGTTGGTGTTTTTATAAAATATTTCTGATTTATATTATTACTAGCTAGGCTACCTGGCGCTACTCAGGATCATATATAACAAAAAAAAAAGAAATGAAGTTGCGTTTTAACATACCTGTTATTCTTACGGATATTGAGCACTTTTTAATGACTAGTTATCAGTTTCTATTCCGAGCAAAGCTGAGTAGATTTTACTGCATAAAAGAGTATTGTTATGTAGTTGGGAACGCGAGAAAATATCTGTTATTTATCTGTTTGGCGATCTATCTATATATCTATGTGAGCTATCTCGATTTAGTTATATATCTTTCTCGATCTATCTATCTATCTATCTAACTGGCGAGGTAAACAAGAGATGAGATGTGAAGCTATGTTTTCATAAAAGTTGTCAAAACATATCGAGGTATAAAATGGACAAGTTACACCGGAAATTCTTAAAACAGCTGACTGGAAAGACGATTGTTACCACGTGTTAAGGTTGGCTGAACATTCAGACGAATCGGAATTTGGACGTCAAAGACAGCGGACGGTTTAACAAGTCGTCCCTACCCCTCACTGTGAAGGGAGCTGACGTGTCTCAAAAATGGAAAACAATAGAATTAACGGAATAAGCAAATATACTCACCTTCCGTTCTTCTGCGATCGACACCTGGAAAGTGAATAAAAAATTATATAAAACCAACCATCGTTTTGGAGTGTCTAGCTTCACTCCAAGAACACATAAAACCCAGGTGAACCACAAGATCAAAGACTTAGTTGGAAATGAAGTACGTCGAATACATGTCTGACACATACGTACACACACGCGCACGCGCATATGAACATTTAGATTATCACGTAAAGGACACAAAAAGGTCAGAAATAAACTAGGGTTAAGATAGTGAAGAGCCACCATAGACATTAGTAAACATGACACGTACGCGCACTCAAACCTCACAACGTAACAGTATAACTATCGTGTTGTTTTTATCGGGCGACACGGTCTTTAAACATATCTGCTCTATCCAGGATATTGAGACTTTTGGATTGACTAACTTATACTCCCTAGCATGTATTATACTGTATTTTTTTTTTATTTTGACTCACATGCAACACCATGTATGTTACATAGTATACGACATAATAAAAACACGCAAAAAACGTCTTCTTCCGGACAATGATGATATTTAAACACACCTGCTTTAGCTAGAACTAATGATCATTTTTAGATTACTCTATACCAATTACGATACTTCATTATTATAATATGAAAGTGTGTTATTATTTTTATAAATCCCGAGTAGATTATAATGCATAAAATACTTTGACAAAACAAAGTGCTATTTTTTCTTGACGAGCGGTTATTAAACATACATGCTCTATCTAATATATTGAATACTTTGGATTGATTAACGTATCCTCTTAACCTGATATGAAACCGAACTGATACACGTATTGGTCCTTGGCAACATCACGTACAACACAACATAAGACAAAGGAATTATTTCTCCCATGCATGTAAACACACATGCTCTATCTATTAGGTTGGTGCAAAAATAATTTCATTTTATACATAAAGTTGAACGCCAGAAAACGACATTATTTTTGCACCAACCTAATAATTTTCTTAACAAGTTTCCAATCGTAATTTCTCTCTGTAACTCTCATCATTCCTCGCTGTATGGTGTTTACTTTTTATATAATAGCTATTACTTTCCCTTCCGCTATTTCTCTGCCTCTATATATCCGTCTCTTCCACTCACTTTTGTACACAAATTACCGGTGCTAAAAAAATTATTAATAACGTCTGTTCCATATCATAGAATCACATTAATTATTTTGTGGATCTCAATGAAATCAACCTCATTCTTATTTCTAGTAAAGTAGCAACACTTTAGGATGCCTAATTGCGATAGTTGAATTCTTTTATTTGTTTTGTTATTCTTCTTTATGCACTCTCTAATTTTAATTTTATATCCAAGTTCTCCTGTCTAGGCACTGGTGCCGGATATTATGTTTATATATGAGATCCCTATGCCAGTAAGTTGTTAACCAGATGGATTTTGAGGGTGTTTCTCTTGAATTGAAAGCCATTTTTGGTTTCAGAAGAAAAGAAAAAAATCTGGTTCCAAAGAAAATGGCAGTCGTCAATTTTAAAAGCAAAAACGAGGATAAAGAATAGGTTTTCTGCTGGGTAATCGATAGTAAAAGTCGGATAGTAAAAATTTGCAGACGGTGAGCAAATTCTTTCTCGTGTTGGACACAAAAAAATCATATGCTGAAAAATTCAATATTTTTCTGGAGCAATTCCGGTTTCTGATTGGTTGCTAGCAGAACGTTGTCTCATTTGATTGGTCAGTTTTTATCGCCAGTGTTTATAAGTAGAATCTTCCAACTTTCTGTAATCATATTATGTAAACAATATTGCAACAGTATCATTAAGTAAATGTCAGGACAACCTGGCGGCAAACGGAAGAACTAGTATACCTAAAAATTGAGATGATAGGGGTCAAGGGTCAGCTCCTTATACAAAACTCTCTAGAAGCAGGTGTCGAATTATTAAATAAAATTGTATCACGTGTTTGACACCGAGTTTTCGAGGCAGTTTTCGAGGCAGTTCGCGGCAAGGAAGCGACTACACCAGATGTGCCCAACAACGCAGACATCTAAGTGAATTCCTTCGAGATTCTCCGTTCGTTCGTCGACCATTTTTTAAGGCAAAGTTAGAAAATTAAATAAGAAAAAAATTATTTTTAGCTTTTCTTTTATAAAGAATTGATTTTTTGGTCTCTCCCTTCGTGGGTAAACTCCTCTTCTCAGTAAAACCTTTAAAATCGCTTACATTGTGTTTTTATTTATGGATTTTACGTGCCTCAGAAGACCATAAACCAATGAGAGATCACAGAATGAAGACCGTTCGTAAAAACGAGTTTTACTAATTAGTAATGATGGGACGATTCCAATATTTTCCCGATTCCGTGCTAAATTCCCGATTCCGATACAATTACCGATTTCGATTTCGATTCTTTATAAATCTCTAAATATTTAACTATAAAAGTATTATTTTGTCCCGATTACTGTAAAAACACATCTTTAATGTGCTTATATTTTCTCAAACGTAAAAACACATTTGTGAGAAGGTTGGTCTAGAGATTTTAGCATTACTGGAAGTTTAAATCAATACGTATTTATTACTTTATTATTACTACAAGCAGTGGAAGATGTTTCTTAAACCAAAATCAAAGACAAAAGATAATTTAAGGAATCGGTTTTGGCATCGTAAAAAAGACTCAAATTTTTCCGATTCCGATATCCCAAAAAGCTCTGATTTTTCCAATTCCCGATTCCGATTCCGATTAATAGTCCTAGCACTACTAATTAGCTGTGTTGTAACGTCGCAGTTACAAAGAAAAATAAATAAGCAAAAATCCGGGTCGGCATTTTTCTTTTTTAACAACAGCATTTATTTTACTCTCCCGCTTCAACACAACTTAAAAAATTTCTCGTTGCCACATCTCCATCTAATCTGGTTGCGTTTCTCTTTCTTGCGACCGCTACAATAATTGGAAGGTTATTTCATTGTATAAATGAGGCATTAGTGTGAAACATAACGAAACATAATTTTCTGCGTCATTTTTGACGGAAGGTATACATTCGTAAAGCTATATTCGCTAAACTACAATAGAATTGCGCTTGAAAAAGAATCAAAATAAGAAATAAAACGTGAATGAAAAATGAATGAATAAATGAATGAATGAATGAATGAATGAATGAGAGAATGAAAAAAGAAAAAAAATGAAAAAAGAGTAATATGAATGTTGCAAGTGTCTCATAGCATTTAAATAAGGATGCCATCTCATGCCGTTTCCTTCGTAGATTTTTCTAACATCAAGTAAGAACTGTTGAGGTGGGGGAAACCTCTCGTTATTTTCAACTTTTATTCCTGTTTATTTTAACACCTTACTGCGATCTGTGGGCGCCATTTGCAATGGAAAAGCATTGTGGGATAGCCGTCGGCGCCAAAGTCGGCGGCAGATTCGCTGCCTGGTCTGAGCAAAAGAAAAAAAATATAGCAATATAAATAAATACAAAAATCAGAAAAGGAAATAAAAAATAAAATACGTTAATAGCAATGTCGACATTTATTTTGGCCCCCGCTAAATACAAATATAAAATAAAAAAAAACTGGAAGAGCAAGAAGTTTCATGCTGCGAAGGTGATTCGAGGAAGAGACGACTCACGGCAATGGCGATAAATGCCTTCTTTTTTTTTTCATGCAGAGTTGGTGAAGGTATGTAGGCGAGGTAACAAGGACGAATCATCGCAAGATGCGTCCGTCTAATCTGAATGCGTACATATTAGTGATAGGACGATTCCAATATTTTCCCCGATTCTGATACAATAGCCGATTCTGTTCTAAATTCCCAGATGCCGATACAGTTTCTTATCGAAGAGACGTTGCGAGTCTGTCTCTGCTCTATCGTTATTTTGTATGGCAAGTGCTCGACTGAACTCTAATATATGGACCCTTTGTAAAATTTTACGAAAACACACTCGTTTAATTACAACCGCTATGAACATTTTCTCCCACACTTTATCTGTGCATAATCTATGCAAATACCATAAACAAAGCTTCTTTCTAGAACTGAATGTCTGCAGAGCTCTGTCGTGCTGGTCACTTTCCAGCTGACTACAATATGGTCTTCAAGTCCAATGTAAACAGGTTCTCGTTGAGACGTCCACCTAAATAATCAAATTATACCGAATTCCCTCCATTAACTATTGAACCTTATCTGGGTTTAACCAGCTTCCTTCGAAGGAGGAAGTTCCTTGGGAGTATGAAATTTACAAGCAGACCCCAGTCGCATGTATATCTCCGTTAGGGGAGTTGACGACTTTAGGTTTTAACAACTCTTGCATGGAGGTGTCGACGTCCTCTTACTTACAGCACCTCGAATTCCCAAACTGGTCACCTCTTTTCGTAATAACCTGGCTCAACGTTGCTTAACTTCGGTGGTCTGACGGGAACCGTGTTCAACGTGATTAGGTCGTATCATTATATTAATATGTTATTATCCCGGCAACCACGAGACACTAATTAACCCTTATCCTCGAGTGGCCTTCGGGCCTTGATTAAGGATGATTCCTTTGTAAATAAAACAAATAATTATCGATACCGATTCCGATTCTTTTTAAAATTTCGAAATATTAAGCTATATATACATATATTGTTGTTTTTTTTAATTTTTAGATTACCGTAAAAAAGCCTTGTAATATGTGTATATATTTTCGCAAAAGTAAAATTGGTAGGATGGAGGTGTATATTAGACGAGTGGATCTTTTTAACTACTTAAAAAAAAATGTTTCTCCTGTCATATATTGAAAATAATAAGACTACTAAAAATTTGTTTCATTTTTTTTTTTCGTTCCCATTTTTTTCTAAATTCGTGATTATAATCGATGGATTTTAGTTTCTTTAGGTGATTTTGTCGAACTCAGGAACACTTCTGTCGAACTCGGGAATTTGGACGGAATACGCCTGAAGAAGATCGAAAGTCTCATCGACCGAAACCTTGTGAAAATAACACTCAAGATGAGAACAGTAGTCCGAAGAATCCAAATAATACGAATCACCAATCCTCATCTAAGAAATTCAGAAACAAAATAAAGTGTTATTTCAAACTTAAACAATACATACCGGCGAAATGCTATTTTAAACTTAAGCGTGACTAAGCAAGAGAACTGTTATTTTACACTTAAGCCATACGGACCGAAAAAAAAAACGCTCTTTCAAACTTAAGCATGACTGATCAGCTCAACGAAGAGCTATTTCAAATTTAAGCCTCACTGACCGAGCAACTGCTTTTTTAAGTGTGACAGACTGGGTGAGAGGTGAACGGACCGACAGACTGATTTATTGACACATATGTATAAATGTTAATAAACTTGGACATGACCAACGACAATGTTAGTTCATATAAAAATGCGACAGATAAATAATGTGCAGCGCATGTTATGGACGAGCTTGGACGCATATAAACCAGATACGTCCATTGAATCTGCACGTTTAACGATGAAAAAAAAAGCATTTCCCACTAAAGCGTGACAGTCTGAATTAGCAACCGATCAGTGGATAAAATCTCTAATAGCGATTCAAGGACGCATCTTTAAAAAATGTAAGGTAGGACACACCCAGTGGCAGTTTGTTGCAAAGAAATTGATAAGAACACGATGTGTTTATTTCCTTGTCCTTTTATTATTCCAATCTGTCATGTTGCTTCGATTTCTGCGAAGTTCCATAGGATGCGCCTAATCTTAGGATATAATTTACTTTGACAAATTTTCGTAAAAAGCTTTCTTGGATTTAGAAAGGAATATTATTTCTTTATTTATTAGCTTGGTTCCGTCGATATTTGCTTCCTTGTTTTGTTTTTGCTTTTTTTTTTTTTTTTTTTTTTTTTTTTTTTTTTATCCTGGAGGTCTTTGCAACACATGAGCCAGTGTTCTATTCAACTAGAAACGTAACAGACCATCTTAACGTGTCTCGCTCGTAAACTACTTTAAAAGGCACGTAATGGTGTCTAATGCATTGTTTATCAAACATTTCGGTTCAGCTCGTTCTATTATTTTGGTTGTACTGCAAGTGTTGTATAACCAGTTTGTCGGTGATAATAGTTATCGTGGTTGTTGCTGCTGCTGGCGGTTGTGGCGGTAGTTGTTGTTTTTATTGTTGAACGTCGTTCGTTTATTTCGCACGAATCAGATTGTTATTGTTGACATTAGTTTTCCTGATATCTTTCTAGTTGGAATACTTTCTAGAAAGGCACTGGCTACTTACGGGAGAGACCACGCGTACGTTGCTAACATCCCCAGTTGCTGTTATTCTTGAGCATTATTCATGTTGATTTTTTTTTTTTTTGCATTCGTTTCCGCAATATCTTTCTGTTAAGAATTCTTTCTAGAGGGATGTCAGATACTTACGGGAGACACCACGTGCGGGTTGTCAACGTCCTTAAGTCATAGTGTTTCTGAGATCGAATTTGGCACAACTAGATTTTCAGTCCGCATCGTTAACCACTGAACCGCTATCACCTCCCTGTTATTGTTGTTTTTGTTGTTGTTGCTGTTGTTGTTGATGGTGGTGGAGGTAAGTGATTTAATCTTCCGCATAAACATCACGAAATCTGTGTTTCAGTATTATCTCGCCTGCGTTCCTTGTTAATTGCAACTATTAGCCCGCAAGATTGCAATATCTTCACCTCCGACACTCAGAACAACATACGTAGTCGGGAAAAGTTTGGTTAAGAACACACAAAGTATTGACACAGAAGCAATGTTGCTTATTTTCACTTGATTCGCAGTTCCGCGGTGACACGTATTTGCTTGATACCAGCTTATGCAAAGACTCCCATAAGATGACAGAGTCTAATACCGACTCCATCTGGGTTTTTACCAGAGCTCGATATGGATGGCCTTACCAGAAATCAAAGTTCTAGACGACACAGCACTGACAGTACTACTTTGTCGTCGACACTACTACGGTGAGGAAGAGTTGGACTTTAAGGGGTGTTGATGACAAGAAAACTGTCATAACATAGCATTATAAATATATTCTTTACTGCCTGTATCTGGCACGCTTTGGGGACGAACTTAGAGAGATAATATATTGCATAATCACGTTGACACACCGGTTCCCGCTGAATCAGCGAAGTTAAACAACATTGAACCTGACCAGTACTAAATGGGTGACCATTTGGGACTTCCATGTGCTGTATGCGCTCTCCACTTATCTCGGCATTGTTTCCAGTGGTCCTGGACTTCTTGCCACTGGACTCAAACAGTGTCGTTTCAGGAGTCGTGTGTGATTGGTGATTGCGTAACCCTTGCCTCACAATTACATGCACAGCTGCCTCTACAAGGGTATCATTTGTCTTTCGAGACTGAACAGAGGCATCGATATTGTATAATGCAATTCATTAGAACGTTCAGGGTTTCCATTATTCTCCTAGGTATATTGCCACTGAGGTGTAAGGGGCTAAGTTGATAGAAGTGAGTGGATCGTTGGCCAGTAAGATCTTCGTTTATACTACATGTAAATTTCTGTATGTTAGTACGGTTGAGTAAACGGAAAGCAGGGTAGATAACCTAAAGGCAAGCAATCCGTAGAAATAAGTCATTACAGTAAAAAGGTTTTCTGGCATCGAAGAACTTTTAGTTAAGGGGGGCAATTTTGCTGCTTGTCGGGTGAAACAGAATGTTTTAGTAGAAATAGAAGTAACTATTCATAGTTACGAGGTGCCTTCAATAAGGCTTCAGACATTTGAAACTTTAGTCCCTTTCGAAGTAATCTTCTTCGGCTGCAATGCATTTGTACCATACCAACAATTTCGGAAAGACCTCATAGAATTCCCCTTGTGTGTATGTGTCAATGGCCCTCGTTGCAGCCTCTTTCGTTTCCTCCGTTGCCTCATAACGACATCCTCTAAGGTTTTCCTTGAGCTTAGGGAATAACCAAAAGTCACAGAAAGCAGGGCCTAGATTATAGGGAGGGTGAGAAGCTGTTTTAATGCCCATCTTAGTCAAATATTCTGTGACGAAGATGGAGTTGTGGACTAATATATTGTCTTGGGAGAAATGCCACTGACCCGATTAAAAGAAAACTCTCTCTTCCAACTGTATCTCTTCCTGAACTCCTTTAAAACCTCGGCATAGTGTTTCTTATTGACTATCTATCTTATGGGAACCCAAGGCTGTCAAAATAGGGATCATCATTAGTTTCTTAGGGGATTTGTTCTGTTTGGCCTTCTTGGGTTTGGATGAGCCAGCATGCTTCCACTGGGAACTCTGACTCTTTATCTCTAGGTCATAGCAGTAGATCCAGCTTTCATCACAGTTCACCAGAGCATCAGGAACTGCGGGATTTTAATTGATCAGCTCGACCATCTTCTTGCTGTCATGACAACGACTTTCTTTATCTTCTCTTAGCACCCTCGAGATAAACTTCGCGCAAATCTTCCGTATATCCAGTTCCTCACGAATAATGTTCATTTATTGTCTCTATAGACACACGACGGTCCTTATCCATGAAATTCTTTATTTGGCCAATCAACTCTGGTGTTCTGACTTCCTGACACCTCCTACACCTCTCATAATCCCTCCCATACCCCTTGACTTCCTTGAATCGTTTATACAACTTAGAAACTGATGCCACTCAAAAACTGATGCTTGATTAATATAAGATGGTCTAAAAGCAGTCTGAAGCATTCCATACGTTTCTGTGGCATTCTTCCAAGTTTAAAACAGAATTTTATTGCATATCGTTCTTCTAAATTGTCCTCACATCCAGATTGTATTTTTGAAATTCACCAGCTGTGCAATCAAGCTTTAGTAGGGTGTATTCTCAGTTCTGCTGTAGCTGTTCATTTGAACGTGAAATCATAAAAATTGGTTAGTCCTCTCAAAAGATGTATAGTAAGAGCATACTGAATTTTCAAAAGTTTACGATAAGTGTAGATTCATGTACAATAGGAAACTTATTGAAGGCACCTCGTATCTATGGAATAAAGAGTTGTTTTTGTACATAGGCATAACCACATATCAAGGCCCAGAGACCACTCGAGGATAAGAGTTAAGAGTGTACAGTAGTCAATTGGACAATATAGTAATCGTTAGTAATGGAAATTCGGTAAATTTGTCAACTTAAGTGGAACGGCTCATCAAGAACTTGTTTACGTTGGACTTGAAGACAACCAGCTGGAAAGCAGGAAAACGGAAGACAAATCCACAGGCGTGCAGTTCTAAGAAAGAAGCTTTGTTCATGGAATCTACGTTTAGGTTTAGGCACATATAAAGAGTGGGGGGGGTTTTATAGTGTTTTCAGCTAGATGAGTGTTTCTTGTGAAAGTTTGGCGAGTTGCTATTCAATATTTTTAAACATTTTTTTTCTAATTGTTTTCCGACAGATAGAAAGTGTTGGATACTCAGAGAATATACAGCATAATCAGATTGACACATCGTTTCCCGTTAGATCACTCTAGTTAAACGACGTTGAGCCTGGTCGGCACAAGATGGGTTACGATTTTGGAATACGAGCAGCTGTACGTGGGAGGACGCTAGAATCTCCCTACAAAATAATGCAAAGACCAACATCGTCATATCTTCTTTTTTTTTAACTTTTATTCACCCCAAACAACCCTTATTAACACTTGGATGTAAAGGGATAATATTGAAATAATGTCAGCAGGAAACTGTGTGTACTTGGCCAGCGAGATGTCTGTTCACATTACGTATAAACGTCTACATGTTAGTGTAGTCAAGAAAGCAGGAAACATTGGGGAATTCCAAAGTGTAACAATCTGAAGAAAAAAATATTATTGTAGAAAGCGTTCAGGCATCTAGAGATCTCAGCAATGAAGGGGTGGGATTTTTCTGCTGGTTGGGCAGGTCGGAAGTATCTACTTACAGGGAGGCAATAGTGCTAAAAGTTAATCAGAGCACATTCCAGTAAATTACTAGTAAAACAGGCAAAGGGATGCAATATTGCAGAAATGGGACACAGGTTGTGAGTAATTTTCTAGCACGGTAGAGAGAGCCCAGCTTCTTTCTAGCAGACTTGGCAATGATTAATTTATTCCAATTCATGTTGCCTCATAGGATGTTATTTTTCATAGTAATTGCTGGTTGAGAAGGCCTTCTTGTAATTATTAAAGAAAAATCGGGATATGCATGAAACTGAGAATAGCTTGTGAATTTAATATTCCCTAGAAAATTACTCTTTAGGTATTGACTTGCTCAACTAGACCTATATTAATGCCGCCAAGGGACCAGAAAGAGAATATACGCTAATAAAAACACCAAGACACAAAAAACACTGGAGACTATTTTTCTTTATACAGCAACTTGCTTATTTGAAATATCATAATTAATGCAGGTATACATATAATCCTTTGAACTGCAACTAGTACAACATTTAAATTTTATTTTTTAAAGATGATATCAGTAAGATGGCGTCTATTTTTGTCTATACACTGAGTTAATCGAACTCTGATGTTTCGGTCAATTCTTTCCAGCATGTCGGTGGGTATGTTGGCGACAGCTCGACGAATGTTATTTTTCAGGCGAGTCAAGGTGCAAGGACGATTGTTGCAAACAATTGATTTCAGTCATCTGGTGATAAATCAGGGGACCGTGATGGCGAATGTAGATCGACCCTCAAGGAGATGAAGTGTCCTGTGAAGTTCTGCCGCAAAACAGTCATTGACGCGCGTATTGTGTGCCTAGGAATTTTCCTGCTGGAACCACACATTTTTCACACCCATCTGATTCAGTGTTGGTAGGAAACACTCATTGATCATGTTGACATAATGGTCAGATGTTGCTGATATTGTCTGTTCATTTTATTCAAAATACATAGCCAATTATGGCAACTCGCGATAGTGCACACCAAACAGTTACACGTAGTGTGTGTAGAGGAAGTTGATGACGTTCTCTGAAGTTTTCAGAACTCCAATAGCGCATGTTTTGCTTATTTACAGATCCCGAAAGATGGAAGTGAGACTCATCACTGAAGAAAATAAGCGTGTTGTCAGGCAAGCGCAAAAGTGCTTCACATGCATTTTTACGAGCAATAAAATCGCGGGGATTAAGTTCCTGCACCATAACCAATTTGTAGGGATGAAAGTCGAATTCTTTATGGAGGATTCGTCGCACAGAACAGGCAAACAACAGTTGCATGTTTGCGGGCAGACCGTCAGGGAAATCAGAAAACAAATTTTCTCACCACGTCAATGTTTTAAGGTGACCTTGCTACTCGTAGAGGTCAGATTACATTTTATTTACATCACCCGTTTCCCTGAAGTTGTTTACCCATAAAAAAATCGACTGCTGGCCAGGAACACGGTCGCAGGCGGAGGGCAATATTGAAATGTCTACTGAATGCACATTGCATTGCGGCGATTGAGCGACCGCTTAAAAAATGCCTCAGCAGCGAAACCGCGTTCCAACTTCGCCCTCACCATAATATTCACTGGGGTTCCTGAAAAATAAACAAAATAAATGACGCGCATTAAGAACCAAACTTTCAGCCCCACCCTCTCAAATAAGTCCTTCTCTATTATCCTTGGAGCAACCATAGCTTTAGGGCGCCAAATTTAAATAAGCAAGTTGCTCTGCCACACCCTATACATAAAAAAGAATTTTATTTATGAAATATATTCAACAAACCCTTACGTTACTCTCAAGTGATATATAAGTTGCTTGATATATTATTTAATTGGAATTCATCATTGAGATGAGTATTATTTATTAATTTTTATTTATTGCGGACTATTATCCTCATCTTTTTCTTAGTTGTTTCACGACGTTTCGGCCAACTATTCCTCTGGCCTTCGTCAGGTGGTAACCGCGACGGACAGGAACTCTGAATCTCCTGACTACATCCACTGCAATTACTGCCTTCCATAGTTGTTGTCATCTCACCACGTTTTTGCCAAGTAAGCCTCTGGCCGGCTATAGGTAGGATTGAAATCGCTATCTTCAGACAATTCTCACCTGGAACCGTAGAGATTCAACGTCGATTCAACGTTTTACAAATCTCTACACGATAATTACAATGTTTCGGTCAGTCAGTTATAAATAACCAACCACCTCGTCAGGCGACAAATGATCCTTCTTTTAAAACATTTAGTCTTCCGTGTTGATAGAAGTTACTTTCCTCGCCTGACGAGGTCATAGGTTATTTATAACTGACGAACCGAAAGATTGCCATGATTGTGTAGCAACTTAGAAAAATTTTATTTGAATATAAATAAAACTACATTTTGCTCAATTTACTATTGAGTATTCTTTAAATTCATTGGTTTTTTACTTTTGAACATTCTTAATTTTTAACCTGGAATTATTGTATATATATATATATATATATATATATATATATATATATATATATATACATATATATATACATGTATATATGTATATATATAAATGTATTTATGCATGTATATATATATATACATGTATATATGTATATATATAAATGTATTTATGCATGTATATATATATATATATGTATATATATATATATATATATATATACTAAAATACACATCAAATGGTAATAAAACGTCATTCTAGGTGAGACATAAATGGTAAACGGTTGTTGTGATAGCTCAAAGTGATTTAAAACGTCTATTGGACGATCTGGAAAATATTAAAATCAGGGTAGAATTCTTGTCACCGATATTCTATGGAGCACACTTTGTTTTTACCAGTGAGAAATCACTTATAATGTTCCGCTTGAGAACTCCTATTCTAATAGTATCTGAAAGTGGTCGCCATTAAATTAATATGAAAGAGACAATTAAAAAAAGAATACACAAGAAGTAAAATATACTGTAGAAATCTAATAAAATGAAGAAACGTTTTGAGTGTTCCTTTTGTAAGTTACTCTAGACCTGTCAGAAATTGGACAAAAGAAGAACTTGAAGAAAGAACCAAGAAATAAAAGATCATGGATAATGCACTGCGCTCGAATAAAGATATTGACAGATTCTTTGTAAAAACGAGAAAAGGTGGTTAAAGACTGGTACGTATTGACGACTGATAGACAATTCGATAAAGAAAACAGGAAAATACATAACGCAAGATACAGGAAGGCTGATTACTGTCGTCAAAAGCATCGAACGAAGCCTACAAAGCTAACGAAGCATACAGATATCAAGTAAACAAGAAACAAAGAGGCAAAAACAGCAAAAATCGGAAGAAAAACAGTTACATGAACGATTTATGATTAAAGAAACAATGCACAAGGAACGTGGACATGGCTAGGATGAGGATGGGGGAATGAATATAGAAATATAATCACTATTGACAGTCGCACAAAATAATGCGATCAGAATGGAATTCATGCAGACCAAAATAGACAAGGCCCAAGAAACGAGATAATGTTAACTGTTAGGACAAAGAGACGAAACCATAAACCACATCATAATGAAAGGCAGCAAACACAGGAGCTGCTAAAAAAAACAGCCTATCCTGCCTTAACAGAGTACAAAATAGACTTCGTAGCTTAGTGGGGGATGCCCTTTTCTCTTCCCCGCAACCTCTCTCCCACAGAAGAGACGTTGCGAGCCTGTCTTTGTTTTATCTTTATTTCCATGGCAAGTGCTCGTCTGAGCTCCAATATCTGGTCCCCTCTCGCTAATCTTTCACGATAAACACCCGTCTAGCTGAAACCACTGTCAATAATTTTCCCCCACTCTTTATCTGTGCCTAAATCAAAACGTAGATTCCATGGGCAGAGCTACTTTCTTAGAACTGCACACCTGTGGAACTCTCTACCGCTTGCCTGTTTCCCACCTGACTTCAACTTGGGTGTCTTCAAGTCCAACATAAACAAATTCCTGATGAACCGCCCCCTTAAGTAATGACACTTTATCAAATCTCCAGTACTAACGAATACTACAACACTATCCCATTGATTACTGTACACGCAATAACCCTTATCCCCGAGTGGTTTCTGGGCCTTGATAAGTGGTGACGTCCATGTAAAAAAAAGTAATTCAAAACATACATAATTGCGTTATCAAGGTATTCCATTAATAACTGTGCTAGCGAAGAGCGCAGATACATAATACAGGTACAAACCAGAGAGTATTAAAAATACATAAAATCCTATGGGATATATTAATCTAAGGGAGAATAATACAAATAAGCAAGAAGAAAATGTATGTGGTTGATTACGCCATCCTAGAAGTCACATAGAACAAATACTCTCAGATTGAAAGAATATGGATTAGAAGGGCACAGAAAGTACTGGAATAATGAGAAGGCTGATTGCCATTCAAATTTCAGAGAAAGCCAACGACTGTGTCAGCGGGGAAACTAATACTAAACAACTGACGCGTGACATTAAATTAACTTAAACGGGTACCGAAAAAAGCGAGGAATACTGACCATCTGGAGAAAGTTGAGGTTGCTGTCATTCAGCCTTCAGGGGACACCTACTCTGATTGGCAGTGAGTGATCACTGGTAATGACTCGTTTAGGAATTCATGAGTAAATTAATAATAAGAAAACAGTGGCCAATGTATAGAAAATAAACATTAAAGATAATACGATGAGCCTTTTAAAAGTAATGCCTACTATTTTTATTCCACTCTAATGGATCAGAGAGGATTCCAAATTGCATTGACGTGATGATTGGAGTTAATGTATTCATGACCTGGAAATGTCATCTCCCAGTTGCAGATATTGACTGTGTGAGACTCTAGGAAACAATCCTTGTTACCAACATGCGTTAGAAGCAGAGATGTGTCATTGAATTCATGACAAAAGTTCATTGAGAGTGGTTGTGACTAAATAGCAAAATAAATTCGGGAGCACAGAAAGTCGCCCGTTATTAAAGATATAACACTTATCTTCGTAGCTCTTGAACATTTTTTTTAGTTAAAAATACGAAATTTTACTTCGTATTTTACTTCGTATGATAAAGCGCGCCCCGGATGCCTATGCACAGCCATTGTTCATCGCTGGCAACAGTGCATTGGGATTGATGGTGACTATGTAGAAAAATACATTCTGAAGCGCAAAAAGTCGCTCGTTTCAATGGTACCCCTCGCGTCTACGTAGCTCTTCGACATTTTGAGTTAAAAATAGAAAAACTTATTTTGGAAAGACCATGGTACTAGTAAAAATGCGGCTGTTGTATTTTTTGGTAGTGGTGGTTGTTGTGTGTGTTGTTGTTGTTGTTGTTGTTGTTGTTGTGGTGGTGGTGGTGGTGGTGGTATTTGCGGTGAGTGATCATTAAAGCTGATGATGCGATGGGATTATCGGTCGACCAGAGAGGCTGCAAAGATGATGATGCTGTAAATGACAGCAACGTTTATTAGAATTAAGGAGATGGACACACGAAATGTTAGTTGCAATTCCGATGATGAATGACGGCTTAAAGGGGAACAGAAAGACAGATAAAATGTGGCCAAAATAAAAAAAAGGAAGAAAAAAAGGAAGTGGGGGGGGAATAAGGTTGATAAATAGTGAGGGGGGAGTACATGCGAAAGAGACATGAATAATGACAGAGTGAATAAAAATGTTGATTAATAGAGATAATAATGAAATAAATGGAAAAAAAAACATCAGGAAGGAAGAAAGAACAGACGAAAGGTAATATTGATGAGTAGAGAAAATGATTTTTAAAAGAAACAGAAAAAATAAAAAAAGAAACGAGTAAAAGAAAATGCATAAAAAAAACAACTCAACTGATGGATTCTAAAAGGAATATTAAAAAAAAGTAGAAAATCATGAATAGCAAAATAAAAACAAAGAAAAAAGATAAAATCGCAGTTTACAGAAATCATCCCTTACACATGTTGGTAATTATCATGTTGGGTATTGTAGATCATTTTTAAATACGTTTAAATAGCCTTCATTTACTAAATGTATTTCTTACAGTTGTGAATATATACAACAAGAACTGTATGTCGATGATTACATGTATATATATATATATATATATATATATATATATATATATATATATATGTATATATATATGTAGTCATCGACATACAGTCCTGTTTCGTTGTATCACAACTTATCAGTGCCGCTAGACTAGCATCGCTCCCTAGCCAAGGATTGAACCATATATATATATATATATATATATATATATATATATATATATATATATATATATAACCATGATCCAATAATTATTTTTTTAAAAACAAACATTTTCACCTGGTCAAAATGATAAGACCACTGATAGTTTATCTAACAAAAGGCAATTATAAATTACTAAAAAGGGTCTCAGTATTTAATATAGCCTCCATTATTACGAATTACTTCAAAAATTCTCTTCGGCATGCTTGCAACTAAGTTTTTTATCAGTTGCGAAGGAATTTTATCCCATTCACTTTAAACTGAATCAGAAAGTTCCTTTATCGAATCATACTGGGTTCCATCCTTGAACACTTCTTTTGCCACCCATCTCCAAAGATTTTCAATGGGATTGAGGTCGGGAGAACATGCTGGATGATCAAATAATTCTATATTATTTGAAGAAAAGTATTCTCGTGCTTGTTGAGAAGTGTGTATCGCAGCGTTGTCTTGCTGGAAAATCCAATTTCTTCCACACAAACGTGGACCTTCAGTGTTGATAGAAGCATTTTCAAGCATTGAAATGTACTTCAATGATGTTTGCCGGTCTTTCACTACTTGCAACTTTAGGGTCCCAGCTGACGAGAAAGCACCCCAGATTAAAGACACTCCTCCACTATGCCGAGTTGAAAAAGTCTCTTTGGACAAATTTTTATCATGCCAATAGTGTTGAAATCCATCTGGACCATCTAGATTAAACTTTTTCTCATCGGAGAAAATTACATTTTCCCACTTCTCTTCATCCCAAGTCTGGTATTTGGCGGCATATTTAAGTCGGTTAGTTTTGTGCTATTCAAGAGACGTAATTTCTGCAGTCGCTTTAAATGATTGAAACCCTTCATTTTCAGATGCCTTCTGATGGTTTTAGGACTACATTCTGCTGCTATTTGGCTTTTCAATCGACTTGAGCTCATACTGGAGTTTTTTTTAACTTCTTCTGATACGGCGATCCAGTGATGGGGTTATTTATTTATTTTATTTTATTTATTTATTTATTTTTTTTTTTTTTTTGTCGACCTGGACTCTTTTTGTGACCATATTGATCTGGATTTCTTAAAAAATTTGTGATGACCGTTTTGCTACGATTCACTTCGTTTGCAATGGATCTATGGGAGAGTCCATCCCTATTAAGCTCAAAGATCCTTCCTCTCTCAAACTCTGATCATGGTTTCCCTTATGCCATTTATAATTTAGTAAGATGTTTTTTTTATCCACTAACAAGTTGCTTTTAGTAACAGAAAGCTTTTCGTATTCATTTTTTCAAATCTAGCCGATTTTATTAAAGTGGTCTTATAATTCTGACCAGGTGAAAATGTTTGTTTTTTAAATAATAATTATTAGATCAGGGTTAAAGCTTCGAATGAAGCAGATTTCATTTTTTTCCATCATATTTTCCCTTTTGGCAATGGTTTCAACCATTTGTTTGATTAAAATTCGATAATATTTGTAAACGTTTACTTTCTTAAGTGGACTTATGATTTTGATCATGTATAATGCTTAACGTAATCAGCATCATCATAATGATTCAAAGTAGTAATCGAAGCACTGTTCCCACACGAAAGTTCTATAGTAATCCCACTCTCCCCAATGTTTTACTTCTACTTACGCAGTTGCCCTTTCTCAAAGGCAGCATGCATACCGCAGCTTTATCCGGCATAAATCCAGTACAAATAGACTAAAGTTTATAGAAGCTAGAAATAATAGTAATAAAGAGGTAGCGACATCTAAGAGAGAATATACCGAAACCACTAGAAAACGCATTAAGGCGCAGAAAGTAGGAACTCGTGATTTCTGGAAAATCTACAACAGCGTAGTAAATAATGGGCAATTAACAGTTTCCCCACTATGTATCAGTCATAAAGTTGTTTGCACGGCAACTGAGAAAGCTAACATGCTTACGAGTCGGTTTGTCTAAAATTCTACTTTGGATCCAACAACCTACTCTCTCCCTTATTTTCCTTTGGTTACAGAAACCACACTAGATGATTTGAAAATCATCCCTTCTCAAGTAAGTGATATAATAAAAAAAAAAAACTAGACACCTGCAAAACATTTGGACCTGATCTCATCCCGACTTTACTATTTAAAAATACTCCGCTGAAGTTGCTCCAGTTCTGTCCAAACTTTTCAACAAATGCCTTAAGGAATCCTGTTTTCCTTACTGTTGGAAAATTGCTTCTGTTTTGTCAGTTTACAAGAATTCTGACGAAAGAACTGACCCATTAAATTATCGCCCCATTAGCCTCGTCCTCCCTCTTTTCGCCTCTTTATTTTGAGACCATACTTAATCAAGCTCTAGTCGACCACCTTACATATTCACATGTCAGTAAAAAGGCCTGTTATCTAGCCCTTTGGTTCGTAGCAGTAGTCTTGTCTCTTGTGAGATGTTGTTAGGGGTGTGAATTAGTTTAGGAAGCTTCTCCTTCACTTCAGTCGTTGGACCGTTTGTTGTATACTGTGTGTTGTTTATTATCTAAATGCTACTTATATTTTCTCTTTATTAATCAGCGGTCCATGTATATGGATGTTGTGTTTGTGGTATAACGGACTGTTGTCCTCGTTCGAAGTGTCTATCTTGACGCCCGTGGCTCGTTTAGTTATATAGGTACGTGCTTGCGTGTCAACATATGTACATATACACATGACGACATACCTGTTTCTGCTGTTAGCCGTTTCTGGTGGATTCTTCAACAATCTTGGGGAGCCGGACCTGTTTTTAATGAAGATGATTCACAAGACATAAACCAAGACGTTGTAGGATTTTATACATTTTATTCACTCCCAGGTATTCGTCACAGCAGAAGGAAGTGATCGATGGACTCACGGCTTGTGGGATTTTCTGAGGAGAGATCCACTTAGTCCATCCCTCTATCTCGGCATCTCAAACCCGACTCAACACTATGCTTACACAAACTGGAACACGTGACACGTGACCCGCCATGTCCATCCCCGTTCGAATACTTTCCGATGCAAACTGACCAATCACAAAGTTTTATAAAGTTTGACAACTAGTCAAAACATGACGATTCAAATCTCTATTGTCCACTCATTGCTAGACAGAGGGATCATTATAGATAGATAAATAGATAGATAACAGACAATTAAATACTTCTACACGGCTATTATCTAACACGTTGATTCAAATTCATCAAGGAGATGGCATTACTCACTGATAATTTTGTGATCTCTGCTCGGCTAGAAATTTTCTGTCTCACCAAATATCCAAGTCGACGTAAACATATTTTAAATCAACTAGCGCCAATAATCATTATTTGCATTGACCATTGTATATTGTATCGATACTTTGTGTAATGTCGTCCAGCCTTCCTAACATTTCTGATTAACGGGCAAAACAGGTCGCATGCAAAGATAATCGCAAAGGGAAAAAATCAAAATTTGACTCAGCTTTTTTAATAAAATAAAGGGTATTTATTCATGGTACTTTCAAAACTACGTCTGGTTTTACAAGTATCTTTGTTTGCCAAGTAGTTTACAAAACTTTTCCGTGGCAAGCATGCACTTTTTTCTTCTCGCGTCGACATGTCTGTTTGTCCTGCTGTCATACTGGTTTCAAATCTCTCACGCCTGTCCGTCTTCGCCTCGATGTCCCGCCACACAACTTTTAATATCTCTCTCTCTCTCTCTCTCTCTCTCTCTCTCTCTCTCTCTCTCTCTCTTTCTCTCTCTCTAGAGCATTATTTTATGTCTAAATTCTCTAAATAAGTTTAAATAATAATATTTTCAATCTTATGCCTAATTTCTTCTATTCATAATTAAACTGTTAGGTTTTGATCTTATTTTGATAACCGCAAGAATTAAATGAATTGTTAAACCTTTTTTCTCATTAATTAAAGTATTTCTAAGTTCATTTGCCTTAAGATCGTAAACTATGATTATTTTTGTCTTAAATTCTCTGCCATCCACTTGAAATCTAAATAATAGCTTACACCATTTTCCGACCTCATTTATTTTAGGAGAAATACCGTCTTATCTCAAAATATCAAAATGAACATCTATGACTTTCTTGTAAACAACTAATACAGAACTATAAAGACGTTTTAAATGTTCGAATTAAAAACTTCTGAAAAAAATGTATAAATATATTTCAATTTTTTATTTGTTTGATTTACCAATAAGTAAATAAGTATGGCTGATTTTATTTTGGAGAAATCAATTACAGTTGAACTCTGGTCTATGAATACCTTGAAATTTGAAGAATCGGATTTCAAACAAATAAAAAAATCAAGCCAAAAATTCTTATGAAAATTTCGATTCCACAACCGAAACATTTTATCTAAACAAATGTTAACAGATTTCTGTTTTTTTTTCTTTCTTTTTACTCAATACGTTTTTGTTTTTTGTTTTTTTTGTTTTTTGTTCTTTTATTGAATATGTTTTTTCTTTTGAACTGTGCACTTAAATACCTGGATTTTATATCTAAAACTACTCTATACATACAAATATACGAATAAATCTTTATGTTTAATGGGTGATGTGATTCAGTTTTCGAAAAATTTAGTTTTAGAACAGCTTTTCAGAACAAATTAAGTTTGAAAACTGACGTTTCACATTATATAATTTTAAAAAGGTGCATATTAATAAAAAACAAAATAAAATAGTTAGTATTAAAAAATATAATATAATAGATGCTTAATAATTATGTTTATAAACGAATTAACTATTCTCAAAATACCTTCTATATAAAAATTAAATTGAATCTGGGTTATTGAAGACCAATTTGAGTTTAATTCGCAAGTAGATCTATGTTTTCATTAGACGATTGAAATTTATAATCCTGGTCCGTGCAGTTGGGGAATCATAAAAAATGAACGACTAAGAATTGCATTTAGTTCTTAGGAACAAATTCATTTCTTTTATATTATTTTAAATGGGAAAAATGTGATTCGGTTTTCGAACAACTTTTCTGGACGAATTATATTCGAGAACTGATGTTCTACTGTATTGCTAGAAGATTTGGGATTAGACTATTATCAAAAAACTAAAACAAAAAAAAAAAATTAACCTTCGATTTTACTATTTTTTATAAATATTTTTGTCATTTCATTATTACTAGCATAGAATATTGATTTTGTAAGTTTGGAAGCCATTTTTCCTATATTGTTGTTATTTAAAAATATTATTTTATGGAACTGTTTTATGGAATCATTTTATGGAATTCACTGTAGGCAAGTCATAAAGCCAATTGATGTAAGAAACTAAAAACGAAATATGTAGCATAATGATAAAAAGAGAGAAGAAAATAAAAAAAACTTTTAAAGTCTTTTAACAAACGTCGATAAATCCAGAGGCAAACTAATCGAACTTGAAATCAAAACATTAGCATGACAATGACGGACCCGGGTATCCACGCCAGAAAGTACTTAACATGATCCCTATCATAGCCTTTGAAAATACCCGAACACTTAGTGAGTGTTAATGGATAAGGTTATCAAGAGACTTCTACTGGGTTCGATCCCCTGTATTATCCCCGAGAACACGCTGACCAGAAAAATACTATGACATCGTTCTCGGCCAAATATACATATCTACTCTCATTTTCGGTTGGTTACCAGCATGGCTCGCTTTCTTTAAACAGCTAGCTTTTATGCAGCTCCGTATCATCTATTTTGCATATGAACGGCGATAACTTCGCGTGACCGTTAAGCATAAAATAAGCTGCGCGTCGCCATTTTTTTTTTGTTTTGTTTTGTAACTGGACTTTACAAAACGTGTAGACAAGTAGGCGTTTCTTAGGTAAATCAGTTTGCGCAATTAATACAATTTCTCCCATATATATATATATATATATATATATATATATATATATATATATATATATATATATATATATAATTATTTTTTTACTATAATAATTAAATACCTACAGACACTAGTGTTTCATCCTTTCGGGATTCTTCAGTGCAGGGTGTCACAATTACTACCAGTCGAACGATTCGAACCCCGCGACACGAGACATCTCTGGCTCGATTAGCGGAGGCCGTATCCATTCGGCTACCATTAATCGTGTGAAATAGCGTTGAATTTTAAACATTTTAATTTAAATGTTCATTACGTCAGACAGACAGTGATCAAGTCGTTATACGACGATCTACGCATAAGAGCTAAATTGGCCGACTTTTATTCAACAGAAAGTGCTCAACGATAAGAAACGTATTTCTTAAAGGGGCTGTCATAATTATTTTTTTACTATAATAATTAAATACCTACAGACACTAGTGTTTCATCCTTTCGGGATTCTTCAGTGCAGGGTGTCAAGTCGTCCTGTACTTTACTTGCCACTGGTATTTAAAAATGTCGACTCAGGAGAGGTGTGGTTGAAGATTGCGCACCTCCTGTCACAAAAATTTCATGCGCAAGCAACCCTTCCTGGGTATCCATAGTCTGTCCACGACTGAAGGAGCCTGTGTGTGTGTGTGTGTGTGTGTGTGTGTGTGTGTGTGTGTGTGTATATATATATATATATATATATATATATATATATATATATATACTGCCGGGAGAATGATTCGAGCCCTGTTCAAAGTCACCTTTCATGTATAATTCGATATTTAATCGCCAAAAGTTATCACTGAAAAGGAAAGAGAAACAAGTGTTATATATAATGTCGAGACGATAGGACAAATAAAGAAACCTAGTCAGAAGATGTTCAATAGAAGAAGCCTGAACATTGCTTTATGCTACGACCGACAGCTTATTATAACTCACTAAAAGGAAACCAATCCTAGTTTTTTCAAAAAAAGGGATTATAAATGTTTTATAGATAAATACGAGGAGCTTTCAATAAGGTTCCGGACTTATTTGTACAAGAATTTGCAATTGTTGTATAGTTTTTAAAATTCAGTATGCTATATATCTTATGAGATGACTGGCCAATTGTTATGATTTCAGGTTTAAATGAACAGCTACAACAGAAATTGGAATACACTCCATTAACGCCTGATTGTCAAAGCTAATGAATTTCAAAAATGCAATCTGGATGTTAGGACACTTTAGAAGAACGATATGTAATAACATTTTGTTTTAAGCTTGGAAACATATGGAATACTTCAACCTGCTTTTTTACTATCTTGCATGAATCGAACATCAGTTTTTGAGTTACATAAGAGATTCGAGGAAGGCAGAGTGTCTGTTAAGGATGATGAGATGCGTGGGAGGAGTAAGGAAGTCAGAACACCAGAGTTGATTGACGAAATAAAGAAAGAATTTCATGCATAAGGACTGCTGCGTGTCTATAGAGACAATAAGTGCACAGTTTGATGTCAGTGTGGGAACTGTACTCACAATTACTCGTGAGGAACAGAAAATGCAGAAGATTTGCGCGAAGTTTGTTCCACGGGTACTCAGAGAAGATCAGAAAGAAAGACGTTGTCATGACAGCAGGGAGATGGTCGAGCTGATCAATTCAGATCCCGCAGTTCTTGGTGTACTGGTGACCTGCGATGAAAACTGGATTTACTGCTATGACCCAGAAACCAAGAGACAGGGTTCCCAGTGGAAGCATGATAGCTGTTCCAGAGCCAAGGAGGCGAGACAGAGCAAATCCAACCAGAAACATATGATGATCCCTTCTTTTGACAGCACGAGCATGATCTGCATGCACTGGGTTCCCACTAGATAATCACTATGCTGAGGTTTTAAGAGAGTTCAAGAAGAGATTCCGTCGAAAGAAACCAGCACTCTTCACATCAGATCAGTGGCATTTCCACCAGGACAATGCACCAATCCACAACTCTCTTTGTCACAGACTATTTGATCAAGATGGGCATCAAGACAATTCCTCGCCCTCTCTATACTCCAGACCTTGCTCCCTGTGACTTTTGGTCATTTCTTAGAGGTTGTTTTTATGAGATAATTTAAGAGATGGGCGAAGCTGTGACGATGGTCATTAATACGTTCACAGAAGAGGATTTCCAAAGGGTTTTCCAGAAGTTGTAAGAACGGTACAACATCGAAGGAGATTACTACCAAGGGGACTAGGATTTCAAAATGCCCATATGATAAAGTCTGGAAACCTATTGAAGGCAACTCGTATTCATTATTTTTCGCCTCCAGATATTAGGGGTTCATGTCCCTGTAATCAGGAGTGTTAAAAGTGATAATTACTGTCGGTCGAAAAATTCAAACATTCAGTCATAAAGTCATTTGTGACTGCAAAGATCGGTATTCAACCGCAATTGTCACGCAAAAGGTGAAGAATTCTGGATACTATTTGATCTGTAGTCGAATGCTCTACCACTACCAGATGACAGTAGTTCTGCCTTTTTAAGAAGAAATAATTTGCTGAGAATTGAATCTCGCTTTATTTGCTAAGAATTATCTCCCTTAGACGCTGTAAAAATTCTTTTTTTATCTATAAGAAAGAAAAACTATTTTTAGAATCGGATTTTTTTCGATTTTCGATAATCGTCGGATAAATTTCTTTATAAAACATATCTAAGAACACTGCCTGACATATAAATTATCTTTGGCTAAAATTTGCAAAAGATCGACTCTGCCGTTCTCGAACCTATGATGAAGGAACTCACAGACACACACACACACACACACACAAAGTGACCTTTATATCAAAGTCGAGATAGAGATAAAGATAATGTCGAATAAAGTGGATAAATGCAAAATGCTAATCAGATTGTATTCAACGGCAGACGTCGGAATATTGTTAACCGCTATTATAACAGTCTTCAAGAAGTCAAATCTTAGTGGAAAAGGTTTATAATTTTTCTATAAATAAATATTAATTAATTTAATCTACAGAGATTAACATTTTATGTCCACACAATCATTTCTCTCTTTCTCTCATTCTCTTAACACGCACACATATATGTGTGTGTGTGTGTGTGTGTGTGTGTGTGTGTGTGTGTGTGTGTGTGTGTGTGTGTGAACCGGAAAATTGTATCAAGAAATCTGACGAGTCGCACAACAAAGTTCACTCTACACAAATTGTATCAAGAAATCTGACGAGTCACACAACAAAGTTCACCTTACACAGGTTGAACGCTTCTGCCCACTCCCCCCAGTTACCTGCTTTTATGGTGGCCGGGCACACCTCAAAACGCATTTTTTTTTTTGCTACGGTCGCCATCTTGAATGTTTTCGTTTTTCCTTCTCAGCCAACACAACATTTTTGCCTTCTCTATTTTCCCCAGAATATATATATATATATATATATATATATATATATATAGAGAGAGAGAGAGAGAGAGAGAGAGAGAGAGAGAGAGTTATATATAGTCATATATATGCATAATAATAATAATAATAATAATAATAATAATAATAATAATAAATACACACAACCATCGCGTTCACAGTCGGCAGCTCTAGCCACAGCACCATATATCGATTCATCAAATGTCTATTAAAAAACATTTGCCCATCGCTTAACAGTGCTCGAGCTACTACTTTGTTTACAAACAAAAAGACAGTAAGTTTGCTCAATCGCTAAATAAGCAGCGTGTGAAATACATAATGGCAACAGTTCTCAACTCAAAGAGGGATGCTTAATATAGTCATCTACATGTTTCGTTGTGGAGCTATCTGTCACGTTTACCATTTGAAAAGGGATTTTTTTCCGAAATTAATAATGGATATTGTCGCAGACATAACAAGTAAGATTTTTGTACCTAATACAACTGAATAAATATGTGTATATATAAACATGTACTTATTGATTTGTAAATTGCATTGCCACATGTTTTCGTCTCCTTTCACCAAGAACGACTATATCTCATTCTTCTCATTGTGATAGTCTTCTAAATCTCTACCACACACACACACACACACACACACACACATATATATATATATATATATACATATATATGTGTATTTATTTTTTATTCATACATATTTACATATATATCGATATATATATATGTGTGTATACATATATATATATATGTATATACATATATATATATTTTTGCAAAATCGAGACAACAAAATATAAAATAAGAACATCATATGGTGTATTTCACTTTGTACTACAATTGTTGGACAAATAATTAAACGTTATATTATTATTTTTTAAATACTCCAAGAATAGCTACTCTTCGGGCACAAAAATATATTTGTCACATATATATATGAATATATTCATAATCTGTATTTTAAGATTTCGTTCGTCCTCATTTTATTTTATTTTATTTATTTTAGAATTAAGTAAGTATGCAACTTTCGTATTGTTCATTTTTAAATGATATTTCTACAATTTTCTATTTTCATACTTATTTAATCTTTTTTCCTCTCTTATTTATTAATTTATTGATAAACCACACCTTTCAGATTTCAGTCTCTATTTATATGTCCATCTATTCATTTCTCGATTTGCCTTAGTTTCGTATAAATTTATATTTACATGTTACGATATATTAATTTTTTTTCTTTTCTCTTGTACTTGTTATTTTTTATGAAAAACTATAAATTAAAAGGTTTATTTAAATAATTTTAGTTACTATTTATCTACATCTCATACTGGTCATGTAATTAATTTAATTTTTTAATCTATCATTTTCAGCCTTATAAACATATTTTTGCTTTTCCATTTTTTTCTATTTCCATATCATTCAGTACATCGAGACAGCGTAAGGAACAAAACTCGATTTTGTTCACACTTATCGATTCATAATTTTATCGAAATTCCTTTATTTTTTTTTAATTCACTATTTTAATTTTTGTCTCTATTAATCTCGTATGCTTTGTTTTAAACTTGTAGCTCTAACATTATTCTCTTTAAAGCAATCTAGGTTAAATTTCTCACTTAGTTTATTTCAAACTTATATTCTGATTTAGTTTATTTTAATTCATCATAATCTGTTCCTCTCAATATTTTGCAATTATTAATAGTTGATTTGCCATGTCCCAGGTGTTAGTTTATTACAATAAAAGTTCTTAAATTTCAATTTAATTCTACTTTCCTTATTTAGGTCATATTTAGTGTATTTTCATACGTTTCGTAAACGACCAACTACTTTATGTAATTCCTCGTATTAAATGTAAAATCATCTGACCGTACTTACATTTTACTCGCAACATATTTCTTTATTTTATTAATTTTGTATGCATGTTATTTTAATCTGTTCATCTCAATATTTTGCAATTATTAGTAGTTGATTTCTTTTGTGTGTGCTATTGACATGTCCCAGGTGTTAGTTTATTACAATAACAATTCTTAAATTTAAATTTAATTCTATTTTCCTTATTTAGGTTATATTTAGTGTATTTTCATATGTTTCGTAAACGACCAACTACTTTATGTAATTCCTCGTATTAAATGTAAAATCATCTGACCGTACTTACATTTTACTCACAACATATTTCTTTATTTTATATACATGTCATTTTAATCAGGTCTTAAGCGTGATACTAGATTTTTTTTCTGTGTGCTTTGTATAACATAAAAGCTTTTGTTTAAAGTTCCTTCTTTAGAATTCACTATGTGGTCTGGCTCATCTAAGTATAGATTACATCTTTTTGATTTACTCAAGTAAGTATTATCTTTTTCATTTGCATTTATATTTTCTAGCTTTATCTACTATTGACAATTTTAATTCAAATTCTATTTCATTCTTACGTAGTTTGCTAACACAATCGAATTCTTATTTTAATGTTTATCCCTAACATATCGTTTTCATCCTTATCATAATTCCCATTTTGTTCCTTCTCTGGTCCAATGTTAAATAATGCAATATAGTTTCGGTATCTATTAATAAAATTATATTCAGCTTCCCCTATGCATATATTTTAATATTATCTACCTTAACTTCACATTAGTATAAAATTTCCGGAATTAAAATATTGCCTTCCAATAGACATTCCTTAGATATTCTACAATTACAATTTTCTCAATATTTAATTCTCCTGATTCAGTTATATTATTCACTATTTTGTTAATCTTACCACTATTTGAACTTATTATAGTTTTATTTGAATTTGCAGCAGTTGATAATGAAAGTGTAACTGTGTTATTATTAATTATTTTATTTAATCTATTGTCTAGGAGGGAGTTCTTATTAATTCTTTTGTAAAATTCTTTAGGGATATTGTTTTGTATATGTTCACTGAAAGGTGGATTAAACCAGACTTGCTTTTATAGTCTATTTCTCTTCTTCATAACTGCATTATTACTATTATATGATGGTTTATCATTTTTTATTTCATTCTTTTTGTGCTTATCTTTATTTTTATACCTATATTTATTCCGTACTTTTCTTTTTCCCTTCATCACCATGCTAAATGATATTGTGTAGTTTAACTATAGTGTCCTTATTATCAACCTCCTTTATGTATCTGGTCTTTCTTTGATATCCTTATCTAGTTAATGCTTCACTATAGTAATTCTTATTTTTATCGAATGTATTCTCATTTTGTGATATCCGAGATATTCTTTTTGATATACTGGGGATAATTGTTTTTTTTATTACTTTTAAGACTATTAGGAGTATTTCTAACTCGAGTTCATTAAAGAACGGTTTTAATTTTCTTTCTAGTTTTTTTCTATGATACGATCGATTGATTTAACTACAAATAATGCATCATCTCTATAGAACCCTCCATTTTAGCCAGGTATTTTTCATTCATCTCCTTTAGTATATCCAGAACAACTAAGTCCGTTATAAGCAGAGTCCGGAGCTCCTTTCTTAACATCAAAGTAGTTTCTTCTATCCTTTCTTGTCTATAATACATTATCGTATCTTATTAAGGTTTTTTTCGCTAGTTTAATAATATCTATTTCTAATCTAGTTATATCTGTTTTATTTTCTCATAATTTTATTGAGTTTGCAAAGAATTCAGGAGTTATAGATGGATAATAGGAGTTAATATCAAACATAATGAATTTACTGAATGTGTATTTAGGTGTTTTCTGGAACTAATCTACCACCTCACTATATATATATATATATATATATATATATATATATATATATATATATATATATGTGTGTGTGTGTGTGTGTGTGTGTGTGTGTGTATGTGTATATATATGTATATATATGTGTGTGTATGTGTGTGTATGTATATATATACATATATATATATATGTATATATATATTAAAGTATTATTTTTTATAATATCGTCAAAACTGCAATCCACACTCATGTTTTTTTTTTATTTCAGCGGATGTGTGTATATTGTTCTTTCCATTTTACGAACATTTCTAAATCTGTAACGAAAAATATTGCCTTTCGTTTCACTTAATGAATGACTAGATACGAAAATACCGCTAGTTTTTAATGTCACTAAAAAGACAATGTGTTAGGCATTTTTTTGGTTTCCTCTGTAATTACTACGTAAATAGTTCAAGCACTAGATACATATGTAATCTATAACCCGTGGTATTAAATTTACCGAAAGTAAACATACAACTGTTTTCTGTTAAACTATTTTAATTGAATTACCGTTATATATTTAAAAATTTACGCTTTTTTTATCCAAGTCTTAAGAAAATAGAGACGCAATTATGTAGACAAAAAGAAATAACATTAATTTCCGTTAATTGTTATGAAAATATGAAGAAAATCTTTCGTATGTTTACTCTGATATCAAACTCTGATGATTATCCATGCATGGATTTTCATCATTTACTTTTATAGTGCTCCATACATAAGTAGAGCTAGGTAGTAAGGTATGAAAATATATTTATAGCAAGTAAGCTAAATAGAGGCGTCCGCTTTTCATTCTCATATGGAATCATCAGGCTAACTAGCTTTATTGGTATAAATGTTTCATACTTTACCCTCTCTCTCTCGCTCTCTCTCTCTCTCTATCTATCTCTCTCTCGTTATATATATATATATATATATATATATATATATATATATATATAAAATAAAATAAAATAAAAAATTACAATTAAATTTACCAAAATGATCCAAGATGGTAAAAATTAAAGTATATTATAAATATTAAAGAATCAATATTTATAAAGTTATCTCAGCCAGATGTAAAAGCTCGATAAAACCAAATAGGAAATAGAGCTTATAATACGAGCAAACAGTTAATAAAGCATGTTAAAAAAACACTTGTAAATGAGTTAAAAACATATTTAATCTGAAAAGGAAACACTAGATAAGTGAATAGTCCTTAATCCGCGGAGTTTCGAAGAAATACTTTCCTTCTCATCAGAGGGTAGGAATTAGCAAAACGCGGGATCGGATTTACTTTTGCATATTATATATATACACATATTATATATATATACACATACTATATATTTCTGAGTTGGTCATTTATTACTTCTCAATAATATTGTTTCGTATTGCGACTAACAAGTGTGCAAATTACGTTATTTGCTGCATATTTAGTCACGTACTCTTCAGATGTTTACCTTAAAAAAACTTATAAAAAAGCACCATTTTGGAAACCTTACATTATTCCTGTAACCGACACACACTGCCTTTCTGTCTTGCTTCGAAGATGATTGCTATGCTGAATTTATTTATTTATTTATTATTATATTTTTATTTTATTTAAAGTTTGTTTTTTATATCCGCTTGTTTTTTTATGTTTTATTTATTTTACCATTCTCCTATCCCTATTTTAAATTTATATTAAAATTTTATTTTTCATTTAGAGTATTCTTAGTAATTATGTTTTTTGTGACAGCAGCATATTCTTTTCATCGATTTGACTCTTGAGTACATATATACTCGTTAATATCTTATATGTTTTTATATAGATTGATGTGGTTTTCGGTTGATTGACTGTATCTTACTGTGTCGGATATATAATTGAGAGTTAAAAAAAATGAAACGAATATGCTGTTGTCACAGTTTTTATTCCTTTTTTTATTTCTTATTTTCTTTTTACATCCTTCACAGGTTTGATTGATAGTTGAATTGAAATTAATTCCACATGTTTCTTAGCATCGTCACTAGTTATAATATAATATGTTATATATATATATATATATATATATATATATATATATATATATATATATATATATATACATATATATATATAAAAGTGAACGTGTCTGTCTGTCTGTGTGTCTGTGTGTCTGTCTGTCTGTGTACATTTCCCTACGCAATAACTCTGTCAATTTTTAGTCTATAGACTCGAAATTTGAAATACCGGGTACTGAGATTTGGGAAAATCGATGTGACGGGTGTCAGCCAGAAATTTGGCTGTTAAGGGGTCAAATTTCAACGATTTGACCTTTAAGAACTCTACCAAACTCCTCCGAAAAATTTGGGTCTAGACACTTGAAATTTTAGATATAGGTTCCTTGAACCTGGATCTAACTTAATAAAGTGATTTGAGCCCGAAACAATAAATTTTAAGGGGTCATAATAGGGGTCAAAATTTTAAAAAATTAACCATTTTTTTGTTTTTTTGCTTTTTTTGCACAGCATACACCTCCAAACACTCGAGCAACGCCGGGCACCCCTGCTAGTATATATATAGTAATTTATAAAATACATATGGCGATTAAGCTACACTGAATATTCCGCGTTTCATCCACACTAGGACTCTTCAGGCTTATGCGCAAATTCTGTGGTTGTTTATTGTTTTAAAATCTCAATAGAAGAGGAGCATATAAAAACGATAAACAACCACAGAATTCGCGCATAAGCCTGAAGAGTCCTAGAATGAATGAAACGCGGAATATTCAGTGTAGCTTAATCGCCATATATATTTTATAAATTACTAACTAGCTCTTTCTACGTATTGAGCACTTTTGAAGTAAATACTTAAAGTTTACGCATAAATCTATAATTTTATGTGAGTAAATTAAGTAGTTATATATATATACATATATGTGTGTGTGTGTGTGTGTGTGTGTGTGGGGGGGGGGGGTGCGTGTGGGTGTGTGTAGTTGCAGTATGATATGTTGGTATTGTTAAATCTAACTTTCTATAAGATTTTTGTAACAATATTTTTTATATAAAAGTACATAAGCGTAAAATTAAGGAAGCGTCCAGATTTCTACTGAAGCATTTCTCTCGCTCCTAGCAGGTTGCCTAGTCCGGATGTAGGAGTACTGGCTCTTTCTGTCGGTACAATGCAGGCAACGTGCTAAACGACCACAACAAATGGTGCAAAGAGAATAAAATTGAACAAAGAATAAATGTGGAAAGGAAAAGAAATGGAACTATAATGCAGAAGGGGGGGTTAGGGGAGAAGAAAAGAAGGCGAAAATTGGCAATGTCAGTTGCGGACATACGGCCATAGTTAAGTCTACAAGCAAAACCTTCCTTTAGAGAATGGACAGCGGTAAATAATAAAATAAATAAATAAAAAGTTTTGGCAACGATGGGATGTGAAAGGGAATCGGGTGGGGCGAATAGAAATAGGATCACCCGAGGGTTTGTGGAAGCAAATGTAAATTGTTTTAGACATAAATTTGATCAATCGATCATTAAATAGAAGCTGGAACCGAAGGACGACGCCCCAACTTCCTCCTCCCTTCTTCTTCTTCTTCTTCTTTTTCTTCTTCTTTTCTTTTTTTTTCATCTTCTTCCCCTCCGCTCATTATTATTATTATTTTCGCCTCTACTTCCTCCTGTTTCTTCGATTCTTTCCTCTTCTTTTTTATAATATTTTCCTTCTTTTCTTTTCAGCTTTTCCTTCTGAAATTTTGACTTTATTTTACAATTTTTCCTTCCTCTTGCCACCCCCTTCTTCTCCTTAATCGCATTTGCTTTCTTCTTCTTTTTCTCTTTTTCTTCTTTTTACTCCTACTCTTTCTGTCTTTATTTCCTTTATTTTACTTCCTTTTCTACTTTTCCCTTCTTGTTCTTCTTGTTCTATTCCCTTCTCCTCTTCCTTTCCTCCTCCTCCTCCTCCTTCTCCTTCTACTTCTCCGCCTTTCATATCATGTTCTTTCTTATTGTCCCTTCTCCTTTTTCTTTTCTTCTTATCCTTCTTTGTTTTCTCTACTTTTCCTTCATCTTTTCAGATGATGATCGTCGGATAGAGTTCGATCACATACCTGCCCATCCAATATCCATAGTGTCTTGCGAAACTGGCCTCTTCCTAGAAAAGAAGAAAAAAAGAAGACCTGGACTTGTGAAGAGGGAGAACAAAGCAATAAGAAGCAAAGAAAAAAAAACAAGAGAAAATAAATGAGGAAACAATGACGAAGAGAAAGATGATGAGGACAAGAAAAGATGCGCACGATTAATATTGTCGACACTCCCCACTCTTCCCACCACCCACTCCCATCTGTAGATCAGATGATTTTTCATATCCATTTATCTATCTTCGCCAACCGAAATCAAATTATCTATTTTACGGCATTTTCATTATCGATCGATCGATCTATTTATGTATGTATCTCAGTTGTTCCTTTGTTATTCTGGCATGTCTGCTGTACAATATACTGCTTTCGGTTTATCTATCTATCTATCTATAATAGAATTCTTCTTTCTGTCTCGTTACTCCCTCTGTCTGTCTGTCTCTCTGTCTCTTTCTCTCTCTCTCTCTCTCTCTCTCTCTCTCTATATATATATATATATATATATATATATATATATATATAGCAATTAAGCTACACAGAATTTTCTGCCTTTAATCCTCGTGAGAATTCGTTAGGCTATTGCAATAGCTTGACGAATCCTCGCTCAGATGAAACGTAACTGAATTGCCATATATATTTTCAACACTTTTTATCTAACTCTACTTACGTATCGAGCACTATCGATGTAAATACTGAAAATGTTTGCATAAACTTTTACGTAGATACATAATATATATATATGTATATATATATACATATATATGTGTGTGTATGTATATTATATGTGTATATATATATTATGTGTATATATATATTATGTGTATACATATTATGTGTATATATATATATATATATATTATGTACATATATATTATATATATATATATATATATAATCAAAAAATCTTATTGAAAATTAATTAAAATTTTCAAAAAAAAACCGTTAAAAACCTGTAACGGAGACTTACAGAATATTTAATTTTCTGACAAGTAGTACAAATAAATTTGAAAGACTTTATTCCGTGGAGTTTCGAAAAATGCAATTCTTCTCATCGGAGAAAAGAGGTTTACAAAATATACAATAAATTTTGCCGATTCGTGCTTTAAAAGGAACTACAAAAACAAATTTAATCATATTTGCATAAAACAGTTTTTAATAGTTAGTAAAAGTTTGTAAAGTTTCATATTGATTATCAAAGAAGGAACAAGGAAAAAGTAGAAATATAAAAGGATATATTAAAATTCATTGAATTAGGAGGTAGGCTTTCTGAAGAACAGGATATATATATATATATATACATATATATATGCATATACATATATATATACATATATATATATATATATATATATATATATATATATATATATATTACAATAGACAAATGCGAGCATGAAAAGTAATATAGCTAAGCTTAAACATGGAAGAGTAAAGGACTAGTTGCTAAAACTGGAAAAGAAAATGACAAGATATTTCAGTAAAAAATATAATAAATTTATTACTTAAAATATTGCAGCATTAAGAATTGATTATATAATGTAATAATTGTTTGAAATTTGGTCGGAAAATGTGTGAGCGGTGAAGCTTTAAAGCAGTTCTAAATGACTAAAACTGCCACTTAATCATATATTCAAACACGCTATAAATGTTACTGTTTCCTTTGTTTCCGCCTATCAAGTGTATTTAAACTCAAATCTGTATTCCGCCTTTCTCTCTTTCTCTCTTCATATATATATATATATATATATATATATATATATATATATATATATATATATATACTGTGTGCAAAATAAAGACTTCAAGACAAGATGTTGATGGCAACAAAAAGTGTATTTTACATATATTACATATAAGTATATATATATATACATGTATGTATGTATGTATACATATATATATATATATATATATATATATATATATATATATATAGGGTGACGCCAAAAAACGGGCCCCAACTCTAATTAGACCCCGTTTCTTAGTGTTTTGTCCGAATGAAATGAAACTTTGGTCATAACTAGTTTATTATATTAAAAAAATCACATCAAAACACTAGGGTCTTTGACCTTTTTGTCCGTTCTACAGCATATGTCCTAGATGGCCTCCATTTAGCTTTTGTATTTTTTTGGCTCACCCTGTATTATAACTCTATGGAGTACAAAATTCATGGCATAATCAATATTTTGTAATCATGCTCCAAAATGTCAGCATCAGCAAATACAACTTTGTTTAAATCTCATCTCCTACACAAAGTCAGTCTTTATCAATTCGTCATACTCAAGCTAACAATGATCACAATAACCTAACTTAAGTTTAGATATTCTTGTCAACGATGTGATTCAAGATTAAAGTATAACGTCACACGAACAAACAAACAAGCGCAAATGGAATGCCTTTCTTCGCGGTTCCTCCATAAAAACGAATTACATTATATTTCCCAAATCCTTTTGCATGCACATGTGCTTTTTAAAAGTCATTGTCGAAGCCACTTCACGCCGGCGTCAGCCAGAGTCTTCTGGTCCCCGATTTTCACACGTCCATCTTGCCCGATGGGAACTTGCTTTTCTACGACAATGTGTTGTCCTTTCGTATCCTTTTCCTGCGCTGCAAGTTCGCGCAAACTTGATAATTTGCATATATGCTTTAGCAGCTACTGTCGCTAATACCTTCGCTAGCTAGTAATCCGTCGGCTGGTGCTGAGTCTCTCACATGCGCTCTGTTACAGTAGCATGAGAAGCTACGCATAAAGTTTTGTGTTTTGTCCTTTCAGCTCATCAGGTCTCTACATGTGTTTGCTTGTCTTACTATTTTCCATTCGACGACCGGCGAACGTCCGCTTTCTTTGAGTTCCCAGTATTTACTAGAGTTGTTTTCATAGCGTTTTTTTTAGTCGAATGAAAAATGGTAAGACAAGCAAACACATGTAGAGACCTAGACGATCCATGTAGGTTATGCCTTCATGAAAAAATTGCTATCCTATACTTTAAAGAACCCCAACGTCTATTAAGCTGTAGGAGAGAAATAGCAAACAACTGTGCTCACAGGATAAAATTTACTCTAGGATAGAGATACAAAATAATTTTAAAACTAACAATAACAATAGAAAACAAACAAATAAAAAATAAATAAATAAACATGCATATACATAAATTATTATACACACACACACACACACATATATATATATATATATATAAAATAGCATATAAAAAATTAATCTAGATTTAAAACAGCTCAAGACACTAGATATCTACGCTAAATAGCACACACAAAGGAACGGGTCAAACGGAGGTTAACTTGGCATTTGTCCTGTAAGTGCCTGCTCATTGGCTGATTAGGAAGGGTGTGGTGTATACTAGAAAGCTGGTTGGCTAACTAAAAACCCAATAGAATGTGCGTATATAAAAACGTGAGACAACCAGAAAATTCTCGCATAAGCCTGAAGAATCCTAGAGTGGATGAAACGCGGAATATTCAGTGTAGCTTAGTCGCCATATATATTTTATAACTTACTAACTAGCTCTACCTACGTATTGAGCACTGTTGAAGTAAATACTTAAAGTTTACGCATAAATTTATGCTTTCGTATATTAATTTATGTGAATAAATGAAGTAGTTATATATATATATATATATATATATATATATATATATATATATTTATATATATAAGCGACGCTCTTTGTGTAAACAAATCGAGCGGAGGTATTTCGGACGATATCAAAACATCGTTAAACTCACTACTCGTTCAAGCAGCCGCCAATAGCGTAATGGTTAGAAGCCTTGACTGCCGTATAAACGGTCGGGTTTCAATCCTGGCTTGAGGTAGTTGCCTGTCTAGCCGCACTGATGAGCTGTGAAACAGCGAAACAGTACTGTATGTGGATGACTATATATTTATATATATATATATATATATATATATGTCGTCTATGGCTCTTACTCTCGTCTCTCTCTCTATCCATCAATCAATCTATATCTATATATATATATATATATATAGAGAGAGAGAGAGAGAGAGAGAGAGAGAGAGGAGACCAAGAGTAATAGACGACGTGTGTAAAAGGAACAGTGGGCGCATTACTCACATAAAATGGAGTGAAAGTATGGCGTTTTCATGGTATATTTCTGCAATACCACAATATATATCCCTCTCTTCCTCTCTCTCTCTCTCTATCTTTCGCTCTGTATATATATATATATATATATATATATATATATATATATATAGAGAGAGAGAGAGAGAGAGAGAGAGAGAGAAAAGTGCGTTGTTTTGTATTCCTTTATTGTATTTTTATTTAACACTTTTGACAAAGTTTTGTCTTAAACTTATATAAAATTATCTCATAAAATTCCTACCTTAACATGTAAATAATATGGGGGATAAAACCATATGTTTTTTCTTTTTCTACTTCTTATTGTAATCATTATCTTTAACATTTATTAGCAGTATTATTAGAATTAATCGTTTAGCAGTATTATTAGAATTAATCGTTTAGAGGTATCTGAATTATTATTGTGTACCCCTTTCTTGTTAGTTTTCACATTAACAGTTTTCATATTATATCATTATTATTTATCATTATTTCTAACGAACTGAGTTTCTATTAGTCTGTTTTGCAATTTTCTAAATGTCACATTATATAATATAGCATTATTTCACTTGTTCTATATTATGCTTATCTGGGTGTATCACTTTATTACTTAAGAATTGTATATCCTGAAATGAAGGGCCATTGAAATGATTATTTTAATTCAATGTATATTTTGAAGATAGTTTTGAAATGATATGTTAGCTATTATGTTTAAGGTTATTAGAAAATTTTCAGATAAAATCTATGGTAAGAAATAAAGAAAAATTCTTAATGATTAAGTTAATATTTTAAAAAATAGTTTTCTTATCATTATTATTACTACTTAAATATTTTATGAATATTTTTATATTTATTTTTAATTGTATATCTGGTTTATAGTAAAAGAGGCATCATCTGGATATAATCCTCCTCCCAATTCACATAGTTAACTCTTTATTTCATCCGAAACAGTTGTCTTGACTGAATTCACAGAACTGGGCCCAATATAAAAATTCAAGCTTCTGTTCTTTCTTTTTAATTATTTTCCTTTAGCTAGAAGTTTGTTTTGTTTTGTTTTTCACATAAGCAGGTTTTTTTTAACCATTAATATTGCTTGGTTCATTTCTACTTCATATTGCCTGCATCTAAAATCATTGCTGTTTATAACATTCTTTCATTACTTCATAAACAAATAACCACATTTGACATTTTGTTTTCCCCTTTACCTATGTAATATACTATCCTGCATTCTTTTACTTACATTAACTACATTGTATATACTGGGTGCTATTAACCTTTACGTATTAACTTATATACGGTATAATAACGTTGACATACCGGTTCCCGTTAGGTCGCCGAAGTTAACCAAGGTTGAGCCTGGTCAGTATGGGTCACCATTTGGAAATTTCAGGCGCTGTGTGTTCTCTCTGCTTATCTCGGCATTGTTTCCAGTCGTCTAGCACTTTATTTGCCACTAGACTCACGCAGTGACGATTTAGAAGTGTGGTTTGGGATTGTGCAACTCTTGACTCACAATGACACGTGCGGATACTCTTACAGGAGGCATCCATTGTCTCTTGAGACTGAACGGAGGCATCATCATCGGTATTAACCTGACTCTGCGGTTGCTATCAAAAATATTCTTTATGATCCTTCAGTGTAAATCAATGTTCAGTAGGTATACATATTTCTTTTTCATTATCTAAAATATCATCTCATTTTTTAACATTTGTTATTTCAATTTAATTCTATTTAATTCTCTATATATCATGACATTTTATGTTTGGTGATCTAATTTAAATTTTATAACCCGGTACAATACAATTGGATTCACATGTTACTTTTTCATTAATATTATATATTTTTGTAATAGATTGGTTTTCTAAAGTTCTTTTCTACTTAATTTTAATCTTCTTTACTAGATCAACAGTATAATTTTCAAAGTTGTCCAATGTTTTAATATTAGGTTGATTATGGTGTGTTTTACGTCCATAATATTTAGTGTAGTCATCCAGATTTCTACTGAAGATTTAATGTAGTTTCTTTTTCTGGTGATCTATGCACATTTTATATTTTGATGCTTTACTTTCTATTTGTCTCTCAACACGGTCCTTCAAATAATAGTATACCCTCCACCGAAATAGTCCAATATATGAATTGACAGCATGCTTCAAAATCGGTAGGGGTGCCTACGTTTTCAAATAAACAGGAAATTTCTCCAATCGAAAATATTTTATATATATATATATATATATATATATATATATATATATATATATATATATATATATATATATATATATAGTAGTATTGAGACGATTAATCAGAATCGGAATTGGGAATCGGGAAAACAGAAAAATTTGCGGTTATCGGAATCGGTATCGGAATCGGTATCGGAATCGGTATCTAATCGAAAAATATGTGCCTATTTCCCGATGCCAAAAACAATTTTTTACATTTGATTTTGTTTCAAACAAAACAACATTGCTGTTATTAATGATGATAAATATTTATTGACTTTAAACTACTAGTAAATTAAGATTGATAAATCATTGCCAACGAATGTATTTTTACGCTTAGGAAAATGTCTTTATATTTAATATGTGTTTTTACGGTAATCGGAAAAAAGATAACAGTTTCATAGTTAAATATCTAGTAATCTATAGGGAATCGGAATCGATAATTGTATCGGAATCAGGAAAAATATTGGGATCGTCTCATACATCTATATATATATATATATATATATATATATATATATATATATATTACATATGTATATGTACATGTTTATGTATATTTTATATATATATATATATATATATATGAACAAATGATTAATAAAACATGTTAAAAGACATCTTGAAAAAGAGTTAAAAACATATTTAATTTTAAAAAAGGAAGCACATGATAAGTGGATAGTCCTTAATCCGCGGAGTTTCGAAGAAATACTCTCCTTCTCATCAGAGGGCAGGAATTAGCAAAATGCAGGATCGGATTTTGCATATAAAAGTATTTAATGAAACTACAAGTAAGTCAAAGATCTTACTTTGTTAAAAAAGGGTGAGGTAAGGGGAACAGGAGGCAAAAGAAAAATAATAAAAAGATTTCACATGAATGGATAGTCCGGTGAAGGGTAAAAATACAAAAATGGTAAAATCCAAAACGGTCGAATTTAAAATTTCAATCCAATGGGTAAATTCCAAATGGTCCAAAATAATCCAAAAGGCAGAGTTCCTTGGAAAAAAAAGCGCAAATGGAATGAATTCCAAATCATTAAAAGAAAAGCACTAGAGATAATATTTAAAACACGTCTGTCAAGGCTGGATGAATAAAAAAAATTATAAAAAAATATAAAATTACATTTGTATATGTATATTTTATATGTCAAGGGTGTGAGTTCCGTTATAGAAGCGTTGATTTAATTTGAATAAAATAAATTACACATCAAGTGCGCTTGAAAGCCAAATTACAGCGCAATTTTACGAAAATAAACAAATATTTTACTTGCTTGAAATTTATTATTTAAATATATTTCAAAGTCAAACTCCATGGAGTTTGAATCCGAAATATATATATATATATATATATATATATATATATATATATATATATATATATATACATATATATATATATATATATATATACATATATATATATATATATATATTAGGGATGGGACGATTCCAATACTTTTCCCGATTCCGATACATCTGAGATATTTAAATATCAACTGTAATGTATTACTCATCTTATGTCCTCTAAAACCCTATAATATAAACCAAAGAAACGGAAATGTAATAATGGATATTAAAGATTTATTACTACAATTTTATAAAACTTTGTGGTTCTGTATTGTATGGCAGAGCTTCCTTTCGTGTTGCATCCTTTGTATTTAACTAAGTTAAACTAAATATAGTCTACATTTCGAACATTCAAGTCTAACAGCTGTATTCCTAGTTTCTTACTGATCGATTAATTTGTTCATCAGTGTGAGTGTGTATTATTTTGTGTATCAGGTTGAGAAGAAAATTCTTGCGTTTTTTTTATTATTATTAACTTTTAAATTCAGATGAACATATTACGGCTTAAACAAAAATTTATTGATCGAAATAAGCACCATCAGAATCAACACACTTTTGCAAGCGCAAAACTAATGTAGTCATGCAGGTAATCTAAAAATCTTGCGTTCTGGTGGCGATTAAGTTTTTTAAGCATTTTTCACACAAAGTTGTCGAGATGCTTGAAAACGTTCTAGTCGGTAGGTGACAGGTCTGGGGAGTATGGCGAATTTGGCAGAGTTTTGTAGCTAAATCTGTTCAACTTCTGCAGGGTGGATTTAACAACGTGCGGTAAGGCATTTTTGTAAAGGAGAATTTGTCCTGTATTAAAAAAAAACTGTAATGAATGAGACCAGTCGCAGACCACAAAACAGTCATTATGACCTTCTTTGGTGCAACTCTGCTTTCGGGAAGTGTCGTGGAGCTTCGTCAACGTTTAACCATTGAGTTGAACGTCGCCGGTTGTCGTAAAAAACTCACGTTTCATCGCAAGTCGCAACCAGGTCAGGAAACGGGTCGTTCTTGTTTAATTACAGAAAGGAAGATGACACTTTATAACGGCGTTTTTTTTCTGGTTGCTGTTCAATTCGTGAGGCGCCCATTTATCAAGTTCTTTGTTTTTCCAATCTCTCGCTGCGTCTAATTCAGAAGCAATTTCTCACATAGTTGTACGTGGATTGGCTTCGACTAAGGCTCTTAATTAATCATTATCAACATCCGATGATTGACAACTACACTCATCATTACCATCGCTGCCATTAAATTTCTTAAACCACTATTGTTCTGTACGTTCAAGAGTGGTGCCTGGGCCTAATGCTTCGTTGATATCGTGAGCGGGTTTTCAGCCTAGCTTGAATTGATATAAGAAAATCATGCGAATTTGATTTTTCTATCTTGAATTCAACGTTCTAAAAAGAAGACAGTATTTTTTAAACGATTGTAATTTAAATAATTAAATAGTGTGAAAACGCTTTTCAAAATGATATATAAAGTTAATGTATTATAATGAAAACTTATTTGAAATCAAAATTAAATATTGTGCAAGAAGCTTCATGTCAACTTAATATTTGCATAAAAAAATCTAGTTGTTTATGTAGCGATTTTCAGTATTTTCACAATACATGGCTAAAACAAGGTAATATGTTACGGAAATGGATTCATGGCGATTACGCTATGCAGAATTTTCGTATTTTTTTCTGACGATGTCCTATGGGAATGAAACTGAAAAGCCTTTATTCAACATTACTGCCATTAATATATTTTAGTAACTTACTATATATATATATATATATATATATATATATATATATATATATATATATATATATATATATATATATATCGAATATTGCCTTCCAAATGGTCTATTGTGTCTGGTTTATCAGCGTAAACATAAGACTTTTCATATCACTAAAGAAAATAATCTAATGGGATCAACTCCCACGAACGATGTGGCCGATTGGTAGATACATTTCGTGAAATTATTCGTTCATCAAATGTTTCTGTCAGTAAATTCATCGTATGATTTGCAAACACTGTTCGAGTATCAGTCTTTTCATGATGACTTGCCAAACAAAGCTGAACGCAAAATAACCGACAGTTGCCAAATCTATAATTAAAGAAAATAGAGTTGTTGAATTAAATTTCGCGACCTTTAATATAGATATTATTTATATGATATTATATATGTCAGAATGTGTGTGTGTCTGTCTGTGCGTATGTGTGTGTGTAAAATCATGTTTGTTTTAACAAATTTAATAGACCATCATCTAATATACATTTTATACTTCCGATTTTATTTAACTGTAGAAAAACTAAAGTTTTTTTTTTCTAACAAGAATCTGACACTAGAAATAACTTTCTCCTTGTCTCTATAATAGATATTAACTAATACCCTTGGATTTTATATAGATTTCGCATAGAAAGTTTTCATATTGTTTCTCGTCATAAAAGAAAGAAAAAAAACACAACATCAATAATGCCACAGGAACTGCGTTCACTGTTAAAGGAGTTTTTTTTCTGTTATACTATTTTCACTTTCGTTTGTATTCTTTATGTACTTTTACTTTCACTTTCGTTTATTTTGTTATTTTACTTTCACTTTCATTTTTTCTTTTGTCCTCTGAAAAGTAAAACTTTGTATCAGATTAATCATTAGTCGCACACAATGGTAAATAGATTTCGATGTCACAAATCGGAGATTTTCCCGAGGCATTGGAGATACATTTCTGTTGTGTTAGTCGGGGATGTTATTAGTTGGAGTAATTTAACCTCGACTTAACAGTAAGTATATGACAAATATGACTGAGAAAAATAAAGGGACAATAGAAATGGAACAATAATAATATTTCGCGACTAAAGGAAACCTATATAGTGATGATAAGGATCATATAATCTTTCGAACACTTTCTGATAGGCCGATAATAATCAAACAATGATAAGAAAAACATCTTTACAGAAATACAATTAATTTAGATGTGATACAGATTAAAAAAAGGAAAAAATGCAATAAACCCAAGGCACATTCGGATATTAGATATATATATCAAATTTATATTGCAGAATTTCGAAAATCAGACTCAAATAGCATTTAAGCTAACGAATCAAAATTTGCTTATGATTGGCCAATTTTCATTTCTTATTGCTGTATCATGCCATGGGCAACGTATTTAGCTACGATTTAAAAAAATATATTTAGTCTGCCCATACGACTGCTAATGTGAGATATTTTATAATAGTAATCAACAAGGTATTATATATATGTCTCTGTGACGTCACAGTGTCAAATCGTAATTCCTTATATAGCCCTCTATATAACGGGTACATATTCGTGTATCCTCTCGTATCGTTTAGTGTATGTGTTTGTGTCGGTGTTTATATATTTAATAAACAGTTCACCAAACGAGGACAATAACGTGCAAGGGACAGTTCTTTAACATTTTTCTTGGGTTGCATGCCATAATTCTCTGGTTCCCTCTTCTTGGTTCTGCGACTTCTGCAAGAAGATTTACTCCAAATGAAGACGCCATACGCTAAGTTATTATTTTCATATATAATATTTATTTCCATGCCGTTCCGATTCTCGGAGTTGGCACATTTTTTCTCCTTGTCCTTACATTGTTTAGTGTGTTTACTGGAATGCTTCCATGGATCGTAGAGACCAAAAATCTCTCCTAACTTTCTCTCTGTTAACTCTGACTCTTTCTAACAGTCTCCGTACGTGTAAATAAAAAGCATAATTCTTTGTTTTATTTACTACGTAACAGGTCAATTCCATTGTGTATTATTGTTGTGATAGGATTCACCTAATTAGCATATGTGGAGTGTCAACTATATAAATATGGTTGGTACCGTAAAGACAGAAGAGACCCAATGAGAGACTCAGACAGACACGAGATCGAGAGCCGACGATAACCCAGCCGACACTTTCTCCAGATACGGTCTCCCTATAACTATACCAATGGACGCTATGTAAATATTTGTATATACTTTCTTACTTTCAATATATCTGTTCTACTTCACTTCTGTGTTGTAGTTATTTATTCCATATGTTCAGCCGACCTCCAACAATTACTTTACTATTCAATTATATATTATGATTTATGAAATTAAATTCACAAACTATTTATTGCAATTTTAAAAGTTATTTAAAACAATTACACTCTGTTTAACTAACATCCCGTATTTTATTACTGTTCCGAAATTCTTTTTCTAACATTCTTCTCGTAGTGAAATATTTCATATTTTAAAACATTAAAGAATAGCTGTGTTATCTCCCACTTTGGCAAGTTGCTGCTGCTCAGGAATCAAATCTTTAACAAGGGAATATAACTTTAATATATAATGTGTCTATTTTAAGTCATGTGCAAATGTAATTTCTATGGAATATTTTATACGTGGTATTAGTTATAGACAAATTTCTTTGTCAAGTTTAGGATCTGATAATACGGTGGGGTTAACCAAAGTATGTTTTCCTAATTCTTATTTCTATTATTAATATTGGTATGTATTTGCTTAAAAGAGGACTTGTCCCAGAATGGGTTAAATTAATTCTGAGGACATAACGTTTTAATTCCGTTTTGTGTCTTCTTACTAATATTAAAATCAAGATATAAAGATACTAAGCTTTAGGTCTAGAATGCGTATTTCATTGCTGATAAAATACGGGAATTCTATAAACAAAGCTTCTTATATAGAACTGCTCGCCTGTGAAACTCTATTCCACTGGCCTGCTGCCCAGCTGAATACACTATGGTCGTCTTCAAGTCCAATATGAACACGTTCTTGATATCCTGCTCCTTAAATAGTCCAATTCTGCCCCATTCCCACTAAAACGATCACTGTTGTCTTACTGACCTTTTTACATCCATTAATCCTCATCCTTTAATGGCCTCCCAGTCTGGATAAGTGGTATAAAAATATTTTGATTCTATGAAATTTCTATAATTTACGATTTAAGTTTAAGAGTTCTAAGAATAAATTTTAATGCAAGGAATCTAATAATTCTAGTTCAAATTCAACGAAAATCTTAAACACGTGACTTTTTAAATTGCCCCTATTATGCCTCCTTAAATATCCTTCAAAATGCCCCCAATAGAATGAAATGTGAGGAATATTTATTACTTCATGTCTAATACCCATTTTAAAAACTTCACAAAAATCGGAGATATCTGACTTTTTACGAAGGATTACCCCACCTCTTTTAATTCTCTAAATTAAACTAATTATAACCCACCTTGCGACCCATTACATCCAACGATTTTGTTCCCAAATTCATAATGATCGGTTAATTAATTTAACAGTGATTGTACATGTAGATGTGTAAACATATACAGACAACGCATCTCGGTCACATGGCCACACAAGAAAAGTGTGTGCTCTCGATATTTATTTGTTCTCCGACGAAAACAAAATGTGACACAAGGTCGTGTTTAATGTGGGCGAGAACCAGCTCCACCATATTGCCTTGTAATTGAATTTCGTCTCCATTTTTTCACAGTGGCCTAGTTTGTCCAAAAAAACATTGGTGAACGACTCATTTAGGCCTTTCTTTAGTTTTTCAGCTTCAGTTATAAGGTTGTCCACTTTTTGAGAAAAATCGCCAATGTCGAGTCCCATAGTCTAAGTTTTTAATCCAGTTTGTCCCAAAAAGGTTATTAATACTAACCAAACCAAAAACCAAACCAAAAAGTTTTTAATACAAACATCTTGAGATTTAGCGTTTTCTCTTCAACGTTACGTTAGTGGTAACCTCACTTTCAAATCTTATTCTTTCTCCAATTATTGAACGCACCACTTTCTTGGTTCTCATCATTTTCGATTTTCTGATTTTGCACCAAATATGGTGGTTTATGACCGACAACTCCAAACGACTGTCAAATTGAAGTCTAACATTCTTGTCCTCCATTTTTACCGTCACGTACTTCTGTACATTTTCGTCCTCCAGTTAAGTCCTCGTTCTTTTTACGTAGCTCCCGCGGGGTTCTGTAGCTCTGCAATGTGAGGCTTGTGTCCGTTGCATCTGCATCGATCACTTTTCCGAAACATGGACAATCCTTGTGCCAGTGGAGTTCTCCATATCCTTGGCATGAATAACGAGGTAACTCAGATTTCTTTTGGGATTTTTCCCGAGGTTCATATTTGGCTTTCGCTTGACTGTTTGGAGCGTAAGTTTTTTGTTACTTCATACCTTTCTAAATTGTGCTACACCTGCCTCTTCTATATTTTTGGAGTCTTGCTTCTCCGAGATGATTTTTTGCATTCCTCAGCCAATGGTTGCAGGGTTATATTTGATTCCTTTTCCAATCTGTTTAGTGCTCGGCGTTTGAGTTCAGCGTCCTTGGCCGACGCTAAGCTTCGAATCAAAATCAGGACCCTAAAGTAGTCGGCCGTCAATGAGGATAGTCCGAAGTCATCACAGTATCTATTTATGACTGAAGCAAATGTGGTGTAATCTTGATCTTCTTTGCATGTCAGGTTAATACATCTCCATCTTTTATGGAATAAGCTGATTTTTGGACGGTATAATTCCATCAAAGATTTCACTGTCTCGTTGAAGGACAATTCGTTCGTCTGTTTAGAGATGATGTAGTCCACGAATTTATTATGTTCGGCAGCTTCTAATTTTTGTAATAAAAGACGAAGCTTCATGTGCTCGCTCCATGACTTGCAATCAATCCTCAATACAAATCTGCGAAAATAGGCTTCAAAAGTCGACTCCTCTTCAGGATGATAGTGAAAAGTTTTTAATGCTGATCAGATCGCGGTTTGGGAAAACATTTTGGTCTGATTCGTTGCTGTGTTTCTTCGCTATTACTTTAGTTAGTAATTCCAATTTTTTTGCCTGTGTCCGCAATTTCACTATTTTTTCGCTGAATTGCCTTCTTTCCTCTTCTTTTTCCCTTTTTCACACTTTCCTTTCTTTCTTCTTCTCTTTCTCTTTCTTTTTCTTTTCTTTCTTCTTTTTTTCTCTTTCTTCCTCTTTTCTTCCTCTTTCTCTTCTTTCTTTTTCTCTTTGTTTCTGTAATTCCAAACTGAGTCTCGTGTAAACATATTATTTCAAGTAGTTTCATTTTGAAATATAGATAAACTAACAAGACAAATCTGCGTCTAAAAAAATGGTAAAAAAATATAGATAAACTAACAAGACAAATCTGCGTCTAAAAAATGGTAAAAAAATATAGATAAACTAACAAGACAAATCTACGTCTAAAAAAATGGTAAAAAAAAATATAGATAAACTAACAAGACAAATCTACGTCTAAAAAAATGGTAAAAAAAAAAATATAGATAAACTAACAAGACAAATCTGCGTCTAAAAAAATAAACAGAAAAAAAACTTATTTTTACAGTATAATATTTTACATTACACCGAAAAAAGGGAGATAATAAAATTTCATCAAATCGTTTCTTCTTAAAAGAACTTTCATTATAATCTGGCGATATAGATTACTGGTAGATCATTCCACTACAGACCAAATGATCCCCGGTTCAAGCCCGGGTGTAGCACACTATTTGATTTTAATGTTTTTCTTATAAATGAGTTAAATTTACGATAATCGTCGCAAACCATTTCTTCGATTGCATATTATAAAACTAAACATTAATCAAAAGCGACTTTTCCAGACAATTTATCGTCAAGTCCAAATTTCAGCTGACGTGATATTGTAAAAAAAAACAGACGGAATTTAATGAACGACATTATCATTATTATTTTATTATTATTATTATTATTATTATTATTATTATTATTATTATTATTATTATTATTATTCATTTTTTACGAATTAATCCACCGGGCCAATTATTCCTCGTAATCAATAGAAGATTGATTCTATAATAATACATACGCAATCTGCATAAATTGCGCATATATTATTTTTATTTTTTTTTTTTATTACATTTTCACCCCAAACAAGGCAAATTGCCACTTTGGTGTAGGGGGCTACTATCAGGGGCAACACTACTGGGGTACTATGTAGGGATTTGGGCAGCAAGGTGTCGGTTCACGTTACACTTGAACTTCTGCACGTCAGTACTGTTGGGGAAGCAGGGACCTGGAATGGAATTCCAGAGTCTAGCGGTTCTGGGGAAGAAACTATTGGAGTAAAAAGATCTTTTACATCTAGGGATCTCTACAGTGTGGGGGTGGGATTTAGCAGCCTGTCGGGTTTGTCGAGGGTGCTCACGTCGTGGGGGCACAAGTGATTGCAGTTCGTCAGAGCATTCACCACTAAAATACTTGTAGAAAAGGCAGAGGGATGCAACATTTCGTCGATGGGACAGAGGCTGAAGCTCAGATGCCAGTTCAGGGCCTATCAGGTTTGCGACTCTCTTTTGAACCTTGTCAAGGAGCGAGAGACTAGTAGCAGATGCACCAGCCCAGATGTGGCAGCAATACTCCATACATAGGCGAATGGTGGCCTTATAGAGGTACAGGATACTTTCGGGTGTTAGTAGTTTTCTAGCACGGTAGAGAGAGCCCACCTTTCTTGCAGCGGCCCTGGCAATGCCTTCAATGTAATTGTTCCAACTCATGTTTCCTGTGAACGTTAGGCCAAGGAGTTTGAAAGATGGACTCTCAGATAAAGAGTCGTTGGCCATTGCTATGGGTGGTAGAGAGGGTTTCTTGTAATTATTGAATGAAACTAGTTTAGTCTTGGCAGTATTGAACGCGACTAACCACTTTTGTCCCCATTCCACTACAGATTGGAGGTCTTCCTCTAGTGTTTCTGCCATTTCTTTAGAAATGTGTTCATTCGTCTTTCTGTCGTGCCTGCCATAGAGTGTAGTGTCATCAGCATATATACCCATCTCAGAGGCAATGTTGTCGGGGAGGTCATTTATGAATATCAGGAACTATATGTTTAGATGTATTGTATGACCGGGCAACGCCTGGATGCCAGCTAATATATATATATATATATATATATATATATATATATATATAAAGGAAAATCATTTGGTTTGCCTCTCCCTTCAATCAAATGGTTATAACTAACATAGAAAAAATTCTTACATCTAATATCCACCAAAAAATATTTAATAAAAATAATATTAAATTAAGCTACAATTGCAGCAATAAGTCAGAAAGAATAATACAACACCACAACAATAAAATTTTAAATGATAAAACAGAATGTAACCAGAATAAAAAATAATAGCTTGTAGTTGTAAAGATAAATTAAATTGTCCCCACCAACAGAACTGTCTAGCAATCGCTTTTATATACTTAGCTAACATTAGAGTAAAGGAGGACCTTGCCACTACCAAATTCTACATAGGTCAAACTACCAACACTTTCAAACAAAGATAAATTGGCCATAAAAGTACCTTGACGAATCCAGAGTATAGTGATAAGACAATACTACATTACAAGAAAAAAAAACGTAACACCAATTGTTAACTGGGAAATCCTGAAAAGAAAACAGAACTTGTCAATCACTTAACTTCCTTAGTTTCCTTTGCTTAAATGAAAACCTTTTATCGCCAAATTTAAAGATAAGGATAAACTCCTAAATAGAAACAAGAAACAACAATAAATTGTAATCATTACAAATCACACCTCCGTAATCAAGACTCTATTCGTTAAAAATCCCTGTCATCCTTCCAAATTTATTAAAGTTAACTGAAAACGTGATTTAAAAATTTTATAAAATAACATAAAAACGTGACGTAAGAAAAGGTAGATAAAATATGACAGGAAAGAAAAAAGGGAATTTTGTGTTTTCAAATTTTCGAAAAGTTGCATAAACTAACAGATAAAGAGGAAATATGAAGGAAGGATAAAAATGTCATTACGGTTACCATCTAAAGTAAAGAATCGACTTGAGCACCCTGTACATATATGTGTGTGTATGTGTTGGTGTATATATATATATATATATATATATATGTGTGTGTGTGTGTGTGTGTGTGTGTGTGTGTGTGTGTGTGTGTGTGTGTGTGTGTGCGGGTGTACATATATGTGCGTGTGTATATATATGTATGTTATGTGTAGAAATATACATGTGTGTATGTGTATGTGCATAAATAAAAATAAATAAAGAAATATTTATTTGTTTACGTCCAAAAATATATGGGCGATTTTTTTAAGGACAGTTGGAGACGCTAATAACCTCATCCAATTATTCTTTTTAAAAAAATCAACTAAATAATCGACGTAAGATTAAAAGCGATAAAAAAAGTAACTGGTAAAGTCATCTAATATATATGGCGTAACGGTTAACGCACGTGACAATAACACAGATGGCTTGGGGTTTGAGTCATAGAAGAGCCAAGCTTTGCTGAGGAGTGGTAGTACCGTGAAACACGTGTTTGTAAATTAGTTTTGTATGTGTATATATGTAGAGATGAACCGTATGTGTATTTTTTAACATTATTTTATTATTCCGTGTCTTGGTTTTCATTGAGAATTATGTTTGGATCATTGTAATAATGTTTTTAAGTCATTGAAATCGTTTTTACGCGCGTTTCAGACGTTCTGTGGTGCGTCCTCGTCAGAAATTATTTTCAAATGTGTTGGAGATGTAAAAATGACGAGGACGCATCACAGAACGTCTGAAACGCGCGTAAAAACGATTTCAATGACTTAAAAACATTATTACAATGATCCAAACATAATTCTCAATGAAAAACCAAGACACGGAATAATAAAATAATGTCAAAAAATACACATTGTTGGTGACTACTCCCTTATTTAAATATACATCTTTCTTTCGTTGGAATTTCTTAACCCATTTTATATATATATATATATATATATATATATATATATATATATATATATATATATATATATATAAACCCAAGCAACGAATGGGGAATATTCACTAGTCAAGTGCCATTGTAAGCTTCATTCCAATATAAGTAATGTTTATATTTATCCCATTAAAAAATAAAGAGCTATCCTTTTCTTCTTTTCCTCCCTCTTTATCCCTTTTGACAAACCCTATGCACGCATTAATTTACAAACATTACTCTACAGAAACTGTATTTTACACTCTATGACTAACATCATCGAGTGAAGTTTCATGAAATGCTAAAACCATCAAATTTTTAGCTTCGCTTTCTTCATGATATGTTAACTAGTTTCTTCCCTCTGAATGAGAAGAACATTGCACTCTTTGAAACTCCGCGAAATTAGGATATTTCACCATAAATTGTTGCATGTAATTTTTACAGTATTTGATTATGCTTATGATATATATATATATATATATATATATATATATATATATATATATATATATACTTCATTTAATCACATAAATTAATATAGGAAAATGCATTATTTACTTCAACATTGTTCAATGCATAGGTAGAGCTAGGTATTAAGTTATGAAAATATATATGGCTATTCAGCTACATGGAATATTCTGCGTTTCCCCATACAAAGAAAGGGGTGAACCTAAGGTCAACTGTACTTTTGTCCTGTATGTGCCCGCCCATTGCCTGATTAGGATGGGCGCGGTGGGAACTAGGAAGCTGATTGGTTAACTAAAAATTCAATAGTATGTGCGTATATAAAAACACGCGGTAACAACTCTTTGCATAAGCCTGGCGAATTCTCGCCAGAATGAAACGTGAAATATTATGTGTCACTTAATTGCCATATATATTTTATAACTTATTATATATATATTAGTGTTGGGACGATTATCGGAATCAGAATCGAGAATCGGGTAAATCGGAAGATTTGGGGGTATCGGAATCGGTATTGGAATCGGAAAAATTGATGTCTATTTTCCGATTCCAAAACGATTCTTTTAATTGTCTTTTTTATTTGATTTTGTTTAAAGTAAAATCTTCTATTGCTGGTAATAATGATGAAATACTAAATATTTATTGATTTTAAATTGCCAGTGAAGCTAAAATAGATAGATCATCCTTCCAAAATGTATTTTGATGTTTAGGAAAATATTTGCATATTTTACATGTGCTTTTACGAAAATCGAGGAAAATAACAACCTTATAACTAAATAATTACAGATTTATAAAGAATCGGATACAGAATCGGTAATTGTATCGGAATTTGGAATTTAGCAGGGAATCAGTAATTGTATCGGAATCGGGAAAAAAATTGGAATCGTCCCCTCACTAATATATATATATATATATATATATATATATATATATATATATATATATATATATATATATATATATATACATACATAGCCATGTGGATGGCAGTGTCTGTAGGAGAGAAGTAGATTTGTTTATCGCACGTGAGTACAAAACTGGCAGCCAGTGAATTACAGAGTGCAGACTATAGGTGTTTTATATTTTCATAAGTATTTATCTCCGCAACATCTGAATGATATTTTCTTAATCAGCATAGTAGAAAACCTATCAGCTGACATTCTAAAGTAAATTGTGGGGGTTGACCTAATGTACAAATTTATCCACAATTTACAATTAATAAGTGATATCAGTAAATAAACAAGCGTAATCATGACTGAATCTGCGTTCACATATTACATCTTTTATTATTTTATGCTTCCATAGTTTCTTATATAATGATCCCTTACTTGCTATTGAACCATCCGTTTGTCGCTCAATTGCCGGCTTATGTTTCATCGGAGATAACCACAAGAAGTCACATGTTTCACATCTTTTCTATAAATTTCTTTTGAATTCGAAGATTAACGTAAACCGTTATATTTGTTGTCCACATTTTTATATACCAAAGCCTTATTAGAACTGTCTATAATAATTTTTACATCCATTTCTGAGTTTATAAAGTTATACAAGAAGTTTTCTCCGATAGTGAATACTTCATTATAGTCTCACATTAAATACTCTTGTAGGGACTCACCGATAAACAAGATATTAACTGTTTTGAATTGTATAAATATATTGAGAAGTACCGACTACCGCGATGTGTGTATTTCGTCGCACGCCATCTTGGCGTTAAGTGCTACAACTCTTGCTTTCTATGTATTCTGCATTGTTCTAAATTCAAATATATTTTTTCTAAATCAAATCCGTGTTCGATTCTTTCTTAGTGATCCTTTCGGGCCACAACTGATACCAAATTCTATCTCCCTGTTTGTGTGAGTTTTTTGTCGCTCTGAATTCTATTCTGGGTTCTTGTTTTCGTTTACTTGCTAATGATTAATTACTGTCTTTTCCGTGCGCGGACTTGCACGCGCGTTCTCTCATCTACCCGTTCTCCCATTGTGAGGTTAGGGTTCAATCTTTCATCCAACGTTTGCCGTCAGTCTGGTATGAGAACAAGATAAATATGATGCCATGGACGCGTGAAGGATGGTGATGTTGGCTACTGGTGGGATGAGGGACGAAAACATCATTGGATTTGTCTTTTGTCGACAGTTGAGCGTATAAAGGATTTCAAAGAAAAGATAAATCCATCAATAAGCCACCTCTTCTACAAAAGAAGACAGCAAAAGAGAATGGCAAACCGGGACAGCAACCCTTATTGTAGACATGCTTCATTGTTTAATTTCGACAAAAATTTCCTTAGTTGGTTTTTTTCCGTTAACTTTTGGTATGCTTTCATGAGTACTGATTCGTTCTTACCGATGTTCTAAAGAGAATTTCCAAATTGTCATTTATGACAAATAACTCTTACAATGATTGATCTATTGCTGTTGTTAATATTATCAATATAACTTTGTTTAAATCAAAACATAAACTGAAAAACGTTATTCAATTAATCAAGAAAACATGATTAGATATACAAACACATTCAATAGACTAAATAGCTAAGTATCAGTATTATATAACAAAACTTACACATATACACATACACATATACACATGTATATAAGGTATTCGAAAAGTCTTGGGCACATTTTTACATTGAATATTTCGAGAACTATTAAAGATATATAAAACGCATCTGGTATATTCATAAAGCTTGTAATCTCAGGTTTTCCATGAAATGTTCAAAGATGTTCAATGTGAGCACCATTAGTCACATGACTCACATCGAGCCGATAGTCCAATTCGTGCCAAACGTGTCCCATCATTGCATTGTCGACGATTGCAACAGCTTTTGTTATTCTGGCCTTCAGTTCATCCACGTCTCTTTGAATGGGAGGCACATAGACCAGTCCTTTCTCAAAACCTAAAAAAAAAATCGCAGGGTGTGAGATCTGGAGATATAAGAGGCCAGGGCATAAGATCGTGATCACACCTTGCCCAGATCGTCCAATCCGTCTTACAGACTTGTGTTTAGAAATTGTCTAAATTTAAGGTTCCAGTTCGGTGGCGCCCATCCTGTCGGAATATCTGTCGGAATATATATATATATATATATATATATATATATATATATATATATATATATATATATATTAATCAGGAAACTAAGTGCCCTGTTTTCATTAATATGGGAACTTGGTACCGTGCCACAACAGTTCAAAGACGTATCAATTATTCACCTGTTTAAGCACAAAGGAAATAAGTGTGAGTGTGATAGCCATAGAGGAATTTCTCTTTTGTCTGTTGCTGGTAAGATTCTAGCTCGTGTAATCCTAAACAGACTCAATGGTTCAATCTGTAAAACTGTGCTCCCAGAAACCTAGTGTGGTTTTAGGGCAGGAAGAGGTACTGTGGACATGATCTTCAGCCTTCGGCAACTACAGGAGAAAGCGAGGGAGCAGAATAAGGACTTGTTTGTCACATTCGTTGACCTCACAAAGGCATTTGATACCGTCTGTAGGGATGCCCTGTGGACTGTTTTGAGGAGGCTTGGTATTCCGGACAAGATGTTAAATGTGATTGTCTCCTTTCAGTGGGGAATGGTGGCGACAGTACGATCTGGCTGTGAACAAAGTGAACCATTTGAAGTGTCAAATGGAACTAAGCAAGGATGTGTCCTTGCTCCGATCCTACTTGCTCTTTTCTTTTCGGTGATGCTTGAGACAGCTTTCAGGAACACCTCAGGAGGCATAGGTGTTGAGTATCGATCAAATGGAGGATTATTTAACCAGCAACGGTTCAAGGCCAAAACCAAGACTTCTGTGCAGACTGTTCTTGACCTCCTTTATGCTGATGAATGTGCTCTTGTCACCCATAGTCTTGATGACATGCAGAACATCCTCAATAGCTTTTCTGGTGTATGTAAGGCCTTCGGTCTTACAATTAGCATAAAAAAAGACTGAACTTATTCACCAGCCAAAACCAAACACTGCGCCCTCTTCACAACCAGTGGTATATGTTGATGGTAAAGCTTTGAAAACAGTATCTTCTTTTACATACCTCGGCTCTGTTGTGTCTGATGATGCTAAATTTGAAAAGGACATCCAATGTAGAATTAATAAAGCTAATGAGGCATTTGGTAGGTTGCGACACAGACTCTGGAACAGCCACGATGTGTCACTTAAAGTAAAGGTGGCAGTCTACAAATCTGTTGTTCTGCCTACTCTTCTGTATGGTGCCGAAACGTGGACCTTGTACCGCAAGCATATAAATCAGCTTGACTCCTTCCATATGAGATGTCTGCGTTTTATCTGCAATGTTGGATGGCAGGATTGTGTTCATAATAGTGAATTACTGGAGAGTTGTGAAATCACTGGTATTGAATCATTTTTGATCAGGATACAAATGCGGTGGTCGGGTCATCTTGGAAGAATGGATGACTCAAGGGTTCCTAAGCAACTTTTTTTATGGACAACTGACAAATTCTTTCCGTCCAATAGGGCGTCCCCTGCTTCATTACAAAGATAAACTAAAAGACAACCTGAAACGTTGTGGAATTTCTCTGAGTTCCTGGGAGAGTGCAGCAGAGGATCGCAGAAAATGGAGGAAGACGTGTTTCCTGGGGACAAAAGAATTTGAACATAACCGCCTTTGTCATAGGGACACCCTTCGTGCAAATATGAAGGCAAAACACAAGAAACATCCTCCTAAAAATGAATATGTATGCCATTGTGGTTTCAGAGCACGCAGCAAAGCAGGGTTATCTGTTCATTCGAGAAGGCATCTTTGACCTACGAGCATATGAAAGTTCACCATCTGCGGAGGAGTGTGCCGGACGTCTACAGGATTGCAATTACGCATGTGGTGTCACAGATCTTGGGAGCTGCTGAAGATTGCATACTGAACCCTCATTAATCGTCTTCGATGAGAGAATCCACCATATATATATATATATATATATATATATATATATATATATATATATATATATGTATATATATATATATATATATATCAGACTCTTTCTCACTCAAGCAGATAGGAGAATTTGAAAGACTTTTGGAACGCCCTATATATATATATATATATATATATATATATATATATATATATATATATATATATATATACAAAGGTGACAAAAAGCAAGTCCGCACTTGTCATTTTTTCAAAAACTGCAAATTTAAGCTAAATTTAATGTAACTGTTTAAACAAACTATATCTTATTTGATTCGATTTTTATTCGTCTATAATTTTACCTAGTCATATTTGACTTTTGATTGAAATATTCTAGTGTTCACTTCAATTTAAAAAATAACTTCAAATTGAGGAGGCAAAAAGAAAGTCCGCATAATGGAAAATTGTTATTTAAATGTAACTTTAGGACATTAATGCAACACAAATACAACAGGGACGCAATGAACTAGTTAATATTTAGTAGCATAGCCCTTCTGCAATTAGACAGCCCGCAATCTTTTGGTAATTCCTTGAATTAGACTGCAGCAATACTCCGGGGAAAGGGCAACCCACTTTTCTTTAATTTTTGTCTAAAGTTCTTCCAAATTTGAAATTTTATCATTACGTATCTGTTACTTGATGTAATGCCATACGTTTTCGACATGATTGGGGTCTGGAGATTGTGCAGGCCAATCCAAACACGGAATATCATGCTCTTCCAGGAACCTCTTGACATTGTCAGCTGTGTGAATAGGAACATTATCCTGCATGAAGACGGGATTATCATCCAAATTCCGACCAAAGTAGGGTAGAAAATTCTCAGTAAACATTTTAATGTACCAGATCGAATTAATTCGACCTTTCAAACGAACTATAGGCCCTGGACCATTGGTAGTAATAATGCTCCACACCAAAACTAAACTCCCACAATCTTGCAGCGTTGAAACTGAGCACCCAGGATTAAATTCTTCGTCTTTCCTCCGACGGACGTACTGCCTACCATCACTGTCTAGCCTATTGAAGTTTGTTTCGTCGCTAAAAAGCACTTTTGACCAATATGAAGAGTCATGGTCCTTATTGCACCTCACGAAGTCTAGACGGCGCTTTCTGTTCTTTACAGAAATCATTGGCTTGCGTCTTGCAACATATCCTCGCAAATTAAATTCCTTTAATCTGTTCTTGACAGTAGAAAGAGAGCGCTTTTTAACAAGATTGCACTGTTGTTGGATTTGGGGAGCTGTTTCAAATCTGTTTCTTAGGCTGTGGATCTTGATAGCATTGTCTTCCTTGTTAGAAGTAACTCTAGTACGACCAGATTTAGGGGCGTCACGAATGCCGGTGTTTTGATGCTTTTGCACAGTCTTTCGTGCCGTTTTCTCATCAAATTTCAATTTGCGACCGATTTCTCGATTAGATAAACCAGAAAAGTGGAAATTAATGAACTCCTGACGATCACTAAGAGAAAGTCGTAGCATATGGACTAAATGTTACATTGTATAACCTGGAATAACAACAATTACGATTAGAGCTGCTTTATTGCTTGTGGGGGATATTTAAAACTGATTTAGAGGCGATAATTTAAGCTGGTTTTAAGCGAATTTGTTGCTGCGGACTTTCTTTTTGCCTCCTTAATTTGAAGTTATTTTTTTTAAATTCACGTGAACACTAGAACATTTCAATTAAAAGTCAAATATGAACAGGTAAAATTATAGAACAATAAAAGACGAATCAAATAATGTATAGGTTGTTTAAACAGTTACATTAAATTTAGCTTAAATTTTCAGTTTTTGAAAAAATTACAAGTGCGGACTTTCTTTTTGCAGGAACTGTATATATTATTATGCGCGAATTTAATTATTTTAGCTTTTGTTAAAATAAAAGAGCAATTTTACTGAGAAACGTGCGGAAACTGACATTTAAGGGATTGCCATTTCTTATATTTCTCTCGTGTTCGATGAGTCTTTTTCTTAATTCGCGTTGTGTCTCTTATGTACACTTGACGCAGCCTTTACAGAGGATAGCGTATATGCGTCGGATGTGGGGGTCTTGAAGGAGTGCTTTCATTTTTATATCTTAAAATTATAGCGTATATATATATATATATATATTTATTTATATATATATATATATATATATATATTTATAAGAACAAGTAGTTAATAAAAAATGTTAAAAACACTTTGAAAAAGAGTTAAAAACATATTTAATTATAAAAAGGTAGCACAAAATAAGTGGATATATATATATATATATATATATAATAAAATAATAAAATAATTCAATAATTAAAAAAATCATACAAGGCGTTTCAGAGATCATAGGAAACGAAATCATACACACCGACACACATAAAGTTCCTTATATATATATATATATATATATATATATATATATATATATATATATATATATATATATTCAAGCAAATATTATTAAATACAACGGAGACATTTTGTCTTATAATTCTTTTTTTTAATTTTTCAATTTTTCGTATTGTCTTTTTTGTTTCAAAATCAAAAATATTAATAAAGGATCCATACATGTTGCTGTTACGAGCGCTTTCGATTCGTCCACGAATCATCATCAGGTGTTAAAAATACAGGATTACGAAAATGAGAATTAAAAATGAAAACTAAAATATATATAGTCAGTGATGAGTTAAAATAAAAGTCGATTAAGAATAAAAGTCGATTAAAAATTCGGGTGTTAAAACCAGCAAGTTCGTAGACACCATGTACGAAGTCCGTCCAACACGGACTACGCAAGACATTTCAAAACGTTACTGCTTTTTTGAAATGCAATGTCATTTATATTAGGTTGAAGAGTTCTAATGTACGACGCTTCAAGAATCTTTAATTTTTTTACATTATTTTCCCGTTGTATAATTTTTGTGTTGTCAACGAGGACCTTTCTAACATTGGAGGGGGAACAGCTATGTTCTTTTTTTAAATGTTTGTAAATCGCGCTTGTGTCGTTAAGGTGCATAGTTATTCGCCGGGACAACGTTGTTGTTGTATGCCCAATGTATGTATTATTTTTGGAGTTACATTCTCCAATAGAGCATTTAAATTTATACACTACATTGGTTTGCTCCAACGTTTTTATCGACGGTGAAGAGTTGTTTTTAACCACAAGGTTTTGTGTTCGAAATTTCCTATAATAGATAATAAATTTAATTTTAAAATTACTGTCAACAGGCGTCAAGTATCTTCGTATAATATTTTTTATTGCATTTTCTTCGATTCTGAAATTAGGCGTCATTTGATTTTGGTAAAATATATTAATGGGGTTTGCATTGCGGTGTTGGCTAACATTATTATTCTGGTTATCGGAAGATTGTAGCATTTTTTTTATTTGTTCATCAGCAATGTAATTGGGAAAATGATTATTGATGAGTACTTGTTTAATGTTTTTTATTTCAATTAGCAATGCTTTTTTGTGGAGGATATCATTTTAGCGCGACTTAGTAAATTTTTTATTATGGCTATTTTGTACCTTTGTGGACACTCACTTTTAAAGTTCAGGAGGCTAGAGTTTATGCTAGTTGTTTTTTTATATACAGATGTATTACAAGTGTTATTAGACGTATCGATAAGGACATCAAGAAATGGAATTTTATTGTTATTATTTAACTCTACTGTGAATTTTAAAATTGAATTTTCTTGAAAGAGGTGCTGTAATTGGTGTATCTGTTCATTATTTTCAGCTAAAATGAGAATGTCATCCACGTAGCGTACATAAATTGGGGGTTTTATGTTGTTTTTAAATATTTTGTTCTCTAAGTCAGCTATGTAGAATTCACTTAGGGTTGGTCCGAGGACTGATCCCATTGCCACACCGTCTATTTGAGTATAAATGTTACCATTGTGGTCATAGAAGGGTACTTCTGTAGTGCAAATTAGTAACAATTTTTTTAAAACTCTTTTGTTAATTTTAAGTGGGGGGAGTGATGGATTATTATAAATGTTCTTGATAATTATATCTATTGTTTCTACTACAGGTACATTTGTAAATAAACTTTCTACGTCAAGGGAAGAAATTATTTTGTTTTCTGGTTGCATTGATTTTAATATTTGTATTAGTTCGTGTGTGGACTTAACGCTATATTTACTAGGAATATATGGGCTGATAAGTTCGTTTAGTGTTTTTGTTAGGCGATAGATGGGAGTCGGAATTTGGGATATAATAGGTCGGAGAGGGAAATCAGGTTTATGTGTCTTGACTGTGCCATATAAGTAATATATATATATAAGGAACTTTATGTGCGTCGGTATGTATGATTTCGTTTCCTATGATCTCTGAAACGCCTTGTATGATTTTTTTTAATTTCATACAAATATACTTTATGTGTCTGAACGTGTTCTTAGATGGTGTTTGCACCGGTATGCCTCAGATAAGTATAAAAAATCCACAATCGAAAATATCCTGTTAAAGGAAGAACAGTCCGAGTTTGACCAAAGTAAACACCTTTATACAATCCAACATAACAAGTGGCTTTTTTTTATCATCGCAAAGGCAGGAAGGTCGGGCATATAAAATTAACAGTAGGTTATTTGACAAGACAAAGGTGCGCGTGAAATGAATGTTTCTGATTAGAGCACAATTGAACCGTGATACTTGAATTTTGTAGTTTTAACTTTAGTTTAAGCCGCTATAAAAAATAATTTTATCAAATTAACAGTAGGTTCTCTACAGTGCAATGTAGGCTGTAATGTATTTTGGACTAAGTCATTGCGAGGAGGCATGTGATGCCTTTCTCCCAGTACAGCGCAAGGGATTCCCGATTAGAGCAGGCAATCAATCGCTTTCATTTAAATATGGGCGATTTCATCGATTTCGATGGCAATAAAAGTATTTGAAGTGTATTGTAATGATTGGTAGTTTGCTAACTATATCTCCCGCTTTGAATTGATGACAAAGGGAAATAATTTACGGTTAAAGTTATCTTTCTTCAATAATCCCTATTTTATTCTATTACGAAATGTACATATGAATTGAGGATGTGTATCCATACATGTGGTTTAAATATTGATTTAAGAATTGCTAAAGAATTTATACAATCAAAACATTAAGAATGAATACGATTAAATTATATTTTTGTATTACGCTCACCTATATCGCCCGACTCAATAAAAGTAAATGAATAAATAGAATATATTTCAGACATTTTGAATGAGAGAATATAAAAAAAGAAATAAGGAATGTTCAGAATAGAAAATTAAATATTTAAATTAACAATCAACAATTTCATGGAAGACATTTGGCGTTTCAAATCGACCACAAGCTACTGCTAACGATTTATGACTCAAAAATGGATGATTAATGCGTACTGCAAACAGACTCTAAATTGGAGAGATCATTCTCGTCAATTACAATTATAAAATCTCCTATTGCTAAAAATCACTCATAGTTATGGAGTACTTAGATTAATTCCAAAATATGCTGAACCTCTTAAAGATAAATAAAATAGCGCGTATGGCGCACGTGTTAGAAAATCGGCAGAAGCCGTAGGATTGCTGACTAGCGAAAATATGAGCAGCAGCCCTCCTAACACATATGAAAATCAAGCAAGTGTGCATGCGCTGACATCACGGGAAAGAGAGGTAAAGACAGAAAAAAGGACAGGACGTGGCCGAGCAAAAAGAGAAGGGAAGTGCGAGTCGGTGAAGATGGACGTGTGAACACACTGGCTACGGTCGGCGTGAGGTGCCGGGGAAAGAGACTTTTAAAAAAGGCATGTGTTATATGGCAGAACGTTGTAAAACACATGCGTGGGCGAAGACTTTTGAAAGATAATGAAATGCGTTATTGTTTGAAGAACTACGGATAAATGTTTTTTTATTTGCACTTTTAAAAAATGCTAAGCCGCATTTTAATGTCCTTCCTTGTTTGCTTATTTTCTGTGACACTACCAGACAGCGTGGGGGTCCGAGAGGTTTGATATGTAGCGACACGGCTACATTATACAGCAATTGGCTTCTGACAACATTTGAAGAAATAAAAGAAATGGCGTCTAGACGATGATTTTTAATGCATAAAAATAAAAGAAAAATACTAAGAAATCTCGGAAGTGTATTCAGTCTGTCATTGATTAATGTACTTATTTAAAATCACAGAAAATAATACTAAAAGACTTTTATGTCGATCAACGGGAATTCTCATGAGAAGTTATGTGCATTGAACAAGCATGAACAAAGATATTGGAAACGACATAAGTTTATGTAAATTTATAATTTGGCAGCGAAAATATCTATAACTTTTAATATTTCGCCAAACATTGACACATCAAGGTATAGCATCCACATATATTTTGTTCGCCAACTGGATGTTTCTATTATTCAATAGTAGTAAACAATTTCTCCAAATGACCGGAAATATTAAATTGTAAGAAATACACTTCGGGAGAAACTATTACTTTTTTTTACATGAATTATTCAGCCGATTTGGATAATTTCTGTGTAGTGGAACATATCAAGATTGCGCCGTACAATGCGAAAAGCAATGGTCAAGCAGAAGGATTCGTGAATACATTGAAAATAGTGCTTTAGAAAGCGATGGGATACACCTAAACAAGACGTTCAAGATATTTTGAATGGCCTCATAACACTGTCTTATCTTTCATGTCACCAACATAATTAATGTTTGCAAAGAATATTAAAATAGTGTTTGACTATTGTCTGTCCGTACGAAATCAGTACGCGAATCGATGCATCAAGAGACAATTTAAAGTTGGAAAAAAAGCTTTCTTTCGGATGTTCATCAAAAATAATAAATCCTATTGAACAAAACAGACAACGAATAAAGATATTTGAAACATATCGTCACACACACACACACACACACACATATGTAATACATATATACATAATATATATATATATATATATATATATATATGCATAATATATATATACATGATGAAGAAAGTCATGTTTTTGCACAGAAGGCGTGAGAACCATATTAGAAAAAATATTCAGATGTTTCCGAGAATAATACTCACGAGGACTAAGTAATTGATGTCGCGTTCGACACATTTGAGATGCCAATCCCGCAAACAGGTTCTGAACAACAGACATCAAAAGAAAAGCGTAAGGTTTTGGACTTAATAATAATAAGCCTTAAAATAAAAAATGTATTGATTTCATATGAAGCATCGCTAAAAGGAGGGGGTGTTATGGTGATCTACCTTATTTGTGACTATATGTGCTCTTCTAAATATTATTTATGGAAGAGATTATGACAAGTTTCGGAGCATTCTCACAGCAGTTTCTGTGTAACATAATATTCTTTACTTCTGTAAATCTCTTCTCTCTTGGCGACCCCTTAGTGGTGAGGATGGTAGTCGGATTCTGGATTTTGGTGTGTGCAGAGGTGGCCGACAAGACCGATCCTGGCCTCGCACTGCTTCGCAGTTCTGTTTCCATTTCGAAGGTTGGCTAGAGGGCGTTCTCCTTTCTCAATCTTCTCTTTCTCTTCTCCTTGAGGTCTACACGTCGGTTGGCTTCGAAGGTGGTTGGGCTTTCGGTAACATTCTGCCTCCAGGTTTTCTGTCCTTGGCTTAGGTCTCCCATGTGTCTGTATTGATGCAAAATTTCCTCAAGTTTGCTTTTAAAAGATCCATGTGTTGCTTCTTCTGGCCTCCTCAACTGTATTTTCCTGTTTTAAGTTGCATATAGGAGAGTTGTTTCGGGTACTGGGAGTCCGACATCCTGATGACGTGCCCCAACCACCTCAGCTTGTTCCTTATGACGATGGATTCGACTCTTGCATATACATAGATATCCTGGAGGATACATATATATATATATATATATATATATATATACACACATGTACTATACACACATATATATGCGTTTATGCACATGTATGTATATATGCATGACAACACAATGTGCACACATGCATAAGCGCGCATGCACAAATACACACATACATAAATATATGCACATACGCACATATGATCAGCTATAACCCCCCATATATATATATATATATATATATATATATATATATATATATATATATATATATATAATAGAAATCAAATTAAGTCCTAAAAGTTTTTGTTTGTTTGTTTGCAAAGAAAAGGTCTCAGGACTTAATACAAATGGTTTCTATGATTTTTAAATAGAAAGGCGAGTGCGACCTGCTTAGGATCAGCACTAAATTTCGTGACACAAGCACAGTTATATATATATATATATATATATATATATATATATATATATACTTGTAGTCATCGACATACAGTCCTGTTTCGTTGTATCACAACTCATCAGTGCCGCTAGACCAGCATCTCTCCCAAGCCAAGGATTGAACCTAGGACCGTCGTGTTGACAGTCGGCGGCTCTCCCACTCGACCATGGAATTGACGCCCGTAAATAACTCGTCGGAATGTCTATTTAAATAGAGACCCGCCACCACTTTTATAGTGCTCAAATCGCATATTCGATATATATATATATATATATATATATACACAGACCCACCCACCCCCCAAACACACACACACACACACACACACACACACACACACACACACACACACATATATATATATATATATATATATATATATATATATATATATATATATATATATATATATTTAAAATCGACTTCGATTGAACAAATATTCAACGGGGGAATTTTTTTGTAAGTTTTCCATTTTTTACATCTTAAGCGATCCATAGATTTTCTTTATCATTATAAAATGTATTTTTATAGAATCATTTTCATTCCCAGGACATTGCTTTATTTTTAATATATTTATATATTGAACGCATCTTTTAAAACAGTTGAAAACTAAACATAGGATTCGGAAACTGTTTAATGACAATTGACAATTTGTCTTTGCCATCTTGATTTGTTTAAAACTCTTCTGATAATGTCACCGGTAAGATATCCCCGAGTTTGTATGAAATTCACCGGGCAAAGGTCGAAGGTTTTCTTTGTCGATACTTCCTTTGTCGATACTTCCTTTGTCGATACTTCTAAGATAAGAATAATAGCTCTAGTAATCTAATTAATCAAAAGAAAAACTAATCGTTTTCTTTTTAAGTAAATTAATTTTTACGGGTTCCACTTTTTTCTATAAACCCAAACACTGGCCTTAAGTCCGGTTTGATAATTCAAATTCAACCCCTCTAACTTTCTTGCATTAGCATCATGGGGTCAGAAAACAATATGCATTAAATAATTCAAAATTATGGAATTTAGTGAGCGAATCTACGTTCCCAGGCAATGCTGAGACTCGGGTTAGCTAGTTCACGTACATAGGGAACAAGCCTTGAGGAAACAAACCTTCATTGGCTCAGCTATTTTGAAATAATAACTATGTCTCTATGATAAATTGATCGCTAAGACAGTTAATTACTTTTAATAGTATTTATACCCAAATAGGAATTTAACAATTCCTTATAAGTGTCATTATATTTGTATAACACTTATCAAGGCCAGGAAGGCACTCTAAGATAAGGGTTAATAAGTGTTATGTAGTTGGTGAGAAAGCTCAGTGATGGTCAGTAATTGTGAGACATTCGCAGGGCTTAGTTATTTAAGAGGACGGTCAACAAGAACTTATTTACATCAGACTTAAAAACGACCATGTTATAGTCAACCGGGAACCAGCCCCACGGTATCTTGTCCGACAGACGGACAGTTCTTAGGAAAGAAAACTTTACTCGTGGAATGTTCATTTAGTTTTAGGCACAGATAGAGAGTAAGGGAAATTGTTGATAGTGGTTGTAGTTAGATGAGTGTTCGTTATAAACGTTTAACAGGCGGTCTATAGACTGGAGTTCAGTCGAGCACCTACTATAAAAATTAAAAATAGAACAGAGATAGACCCGCAAAGTCTCTTCTGTGAGAAAGAAGAGAAAGGAATGTGAAAAGGCTCTCGTCTAGTAAATTCCAAAGACGGTTTTCTCATCATTTGACACAGTTGGTATTTATTTGCTCCCCCCACCGAGCAAATTAGGCACAAGGCCGATTTTTAATGTGAGGAGTGAAGGGGAAATGGGGACCAACTCCCCGAGGAGTAGGGGAGCTGGATAGTGACAATTGGTATGAAGGGTTGACCCTACATTGACCAAGGTCTTATATGTGGAGTTACCCCCACATATGGTCTTTACTTGAACTTTGGTGTCCAGCCCCGCAGGGGGGGGGCGTTGCCCAGTTAGCTGGTTGATTGGTTTCTTTTTTAGTTTTTGTTTCTCTAACATAATCTGCAACCTTTTTGATAACGCGTTGTACATAAAGACAATGCTTTGTCTTCGTGATAACATCGGTTTCGATACAAGGGCAATTTATTATAACATATAACAAGAAATCAAATTTACATACGAAGTTATTGTCTTCAACATATGACATATACGCTAGACTATCGGCAAAGACAGATACAAAAAAGAGGCATGGGCTAGGAAAAGAAATATGTAAGCGGTCGTTTTTATATATACAAGTGCGCGTTATCATAATGTTATGTACATCCGTAAAGATCGGTTTCAATTTGTTGCAATGAATATTTCTGCTCGCCAGGCAGCCATTTTGCAAGTGACAATGTGCAAAGTAATGCCGAAGAAGAAATGAATATGAATTGGCGACACGTGACGAGAAATGAAAAAATAGAGAAATAATCAGAAATAAGCAAAAACAATAATGAAAAAAAAAGAATCCAAAGAAATGAAGAAAAATAATTATCATGTTAGGTTTATTGTCTGTTTCATATGCTGGCATGTGGCGGACAGCTTTTAGAAGTTGACTTCCAAACTAATTTCCCTCTGGTCATGTCTATATAGTCCCTCTTCTAATGAGAAGCATTAGGTTTCGAAATACCTAGGTATAAAGAGCCACCAATTACTGTGTCTCCTTATTACAGCGACAAAAAAAATCTATTTATATCAGCATGACTTTGTCTTGTCTATCAGTGACCTCCCCTTGAAACAAAGACCTTAACTAATAAATAATAATTCGAAATCAAACAAAATGAATATCAGAATAAATACGCATAAATGCAGTAATACAAATTATAAAACAATAGAAAAGAAAAAATAATGTAAAAAAATTGGAAATTAAGACTAAAACAAAAAATAAAAAATACGAAAATAAGGTTTTAAACAAATTATCAAAGTATTATTATGTAAATATATATAAAAAAAAAAACACTTGTAAACGTTTTTTTTTTTTTTTCATTTTTAAATTTTTTATTTTCATACTTTGTGGACCAGGCGCGAACGCAGACCCCACAATTTTAATGAACCACCGTTCTGCCAGATCAAACATACCCATTCCTGTATCTCGATGCATCTTCTATCATTATATGTAATTAGTTTTCTATAATATTCGTGACCAGACACCCCCCCACACACACATAGACATTCAGTTTTATATTATAGATATATATATACAAGGAACTTTTTCCGTGTGTGTGCCCGTGTTTGTGAGTTCGTTCCTTATGGACTCGAAAACGGCTGGGCTGATTTTTATCAAGTTTCACACGAAGATACTTTATGTGCCTGGCAATGTTCTTAGGTTTTGTATCGCAATGACTTTGATAATCATCGATAATCGAAATAATCCGATCGAAGAAAGAACAAACGATTTGGACCAAAATTAACACCTTACACAGCCTAACATCACAAGTGCATTTGAGAAATTTCATTATGACACAAACCAAAAGGCCCGGTATTTAAAATTAACAGCCTTTGATATGACACGTTCGAAATGAATATCTGGCGCGTTCGAAATGAATGTTTCTGTTAAAGGCACAATTGAAACACTACACTTGACTTTAGCATTTTAAATTTTAATTTAAGCTATTATATATAAAAATAATGTTATAAAATCAACAGCAGGTTCTGTATAATGCAATGTAAACTACAATGTATTGCGGACTAAGTCACTGAGAAGAGGCATGTGAAGTTTCTACTCGGTACACCACGATGGATCCCCAAAAATAGAGCATACCGTCAATCGATTTGATGGAAACAAATAGGTGATTTCACCGATCTTGATGACAATAAAAATATGGGACTGTGAAACATTCGTTGATCATAATTTAATCACAGGCAACGTCGAGTTATCCTGCTAGTACACACACACACGCGCGCGCGCATATATATATATATATATATATCAGGTTAATATTTTCCAGAGGGAAAGCAACCAATGAAGTTTGACGAGGTTAGTGCTCAATACCGAAGTAGGCCAAGATATACTTTTACTTGTTTTACATAAGCATTCATATGTCGCTACACAGTCATGAGCATGTTTCGATCAATGAATTACAAGTAACTAGAGGCCTCCTCAGGTGACATTGCTTATACAGAGATTTAGTCCGTAATTAAATTGTAACTGATTGACCGAAACATGCTCATGAATGTGTAGCGACATATGAATGCTTATGAAAAACAAATAAAAAGTATGTATATATATATATATATATATATATATATATATATATATATATATATGCCACAAGGTTGCGTTTTCCGTGATAGAAGCGTTGATTGAATTTTAAAATAAAATACGTATGAAATACATTTGAGAGCCAAATTGCAACACAATATAATTAAAATAATCACATAGTTTTTTGTTTAAAATTAATATTTCGGTGCTATACGGCATCTTCAGAATGTTACACATTTTTCTACTTCTTCTTCGCCATGATGTTAAACTGAAAAAAAAAACAGTTAGTAAAGAGTCCTCGTATTGTTGTCTGCGGTGTTATTTTTAAATGCCGAAAGAATACGTTTGGCGAACGTTATATGAAAGTAAGAGTTTTGTTTTTTGTGATAGAAACGTTGTTTGAATTTTAAAATAAAATGCGTATGAAATACTTTTGAAAGCCAAATTACAATGAAATATTATGAAAAAAAACAAATATTTACTTGTTTAAAATTAATATTTCGGCGCTATAAACCATCTTCAGAATTTTATCCATTTTTATTTCTTTTGTTTCCTCGCCATGATGTTAAATTAAAAAAAAACAGTTAATAAAGAGTCTGTGTACTGTTGACTACGGTGTTATTTTGAAATGCCGTTTTTTTAACTGTGTTTTTTTTATATCTTTTTCAATTTAATGTCATTGCGAGAAAAAATGTATAAAATTTTGAAGATGGCGTATAGAGCCAAGATATTATTTTTAAACAAGTAAATAGTTGTTTAATTTTATAATATTGCGTTGTAATTTGGCTTTTAAATGTATTTCATACGTATTTTATTTTGTATATTTACATTTATTTATATATATATATATATATATTATATATATACTATATATATAATATATATATATATGAAGTCATATACATATGCATATATTTACCTATAACATTTTAAAATAAATATTAACAATAATTTTTATATTTACATATACTAGTATCGCATGCTAAGAAAATCACCTCTGTAGGAATTAGTAATAATGTTGATAGGAAGATTCGAACGCATTTATTTTGTAAACTAGTATCTTACCACAATGTTACAGCAATTATTTCAAGTAAATTCATATATATATATACACTTGTGCCCGATATTATTCATACCCCTCGGATCTTTGAGATTTCTATAAGAATATTGTTCAAACCAGAAGGTAGACAATATTAAAGAGATTTCAAACAATACATCCAGCATAAGCATTTAATTTAAACTCAACAAATAAATAAATTATGCAAGTTTGAAACATTATACAAAGAAAAACAATAATGGCACTAGTTCAAAATTATTCATACCTCTCTTACTAATAGTCAATAGCATGTCCTTTATTCTTAATAACAGCCTGTAACCGTTTTGGATATTTATCAACAAGGTTTTTACAAGCATCAACACTGATTTTTGACCATTCTTCAATGCAGTAGTTCTCCAAATCCCTCAAATTTCTAGGTTTCCGCTTTTTAACCTCAGTTTTCAATATGTGCCAGAGGTTTTCGATAGGGTTCAGGTCGGGACTCTGGCTAGGCCATTCCAAAACATTAATTTGATTATCCTCAAACCATTTCTTGACTATTTTGGCAGTATGTTTTGGATCATTATCCTGTTTAAGGACCCAGTTTGGTCCTAAATGGAGCTTCTCCGCACCCTGTCTAATGTTTTTCTGGAGTATCTCCAAATATTGCTCCTTCTTCATGGTTCCATCTATCTTGACCAAACTACCTGGACCACTAGCCGAAAAGGAGCCCCAAAACATTAGGCTACCACCACCATGTTTCACCGTGGGTATGGTGTTCTTTGGGTTGTAAGCTTCTCCTTTCTTCCTCCAAACGTAAGAAGCATCCATATGGCCAAACAATTCAATTTTTGTTTCGTCAGTCCACAAAATACTTGAGAAAACGGACTCTGGAGAATTCACATGGGTCCTAGCAAACTTTAGACGTGCTGCAAGGTGTTTTCCGGTGTGCAATGGAGTCCTTCTTGGTCTTCTTCCTTTCAGACCATTTCCATGCAGAGTCCTTTGCAATGTTTGCCTTGATATTTTTATGCCAGAAGACTCCAGATTTTCTAAAATGTCCTTAGTAGTGGTGGTTGGATTTGCATTAACACTTCTTACAATATTCTTGGTGGCTCTAGCAGACAGTTTCCTTTTCCTTCCTCTACCAATCAAGTTGTTTGTTGTGTGGTGGCTCTGGAATTTTTTGATGATGCTCTGTACTGTTGCTGTAGGGACCTCAAATTTCTTGGAAATTGACTTGTAACCTAAACCATCCTTATGTGAATTCACAATTTTAGTCCTAAGATCATTACTAAGCTCTTTTTTCTTCCCCATTCTAATAATTTTTATTCTTTTATTGGTTTTCAGTTGATATCATTTTAATTTCTGAAAAATGCAAAAAACGAAACGAAATTAATCAAAGGTTGTATAAAAGCATTCAAAATAAGAATCAAACGGGAAACAAACAGTCAGAAACTCGATTAATACTGAAAAAAATAAGGGGGTATGATTATTTTTGAACATTGCAGATTTTATAAATAGCTGTATATTTCTTTTATTACAAGTATCCCGAGATTTTAAAATAACGAAAATGATCAGAAGAGGTTTATTAAGAATATGTATCAATATGGACGTAAACAATAAATTCTTACAAAGTTACACCTAATAAACTCAATTTTCAAGGGGGGGTATGAATAATATCGGGCACAAGTGTATATATATATATATATATATATATATATATATATATATATATATATATAGGTTCAGGTTTGAGGTGTTCAGAAGTCAGAACTAATGAAGACAACGAGGTTGTTAGATAGTGCTCAATAAAAAGAGCAAAATATGGCTTTTCTAATCTTTCCCATTTTCTTTTTGGCGTCGAGAGGTTCTGGGTCGCCTGAGGAAGTCTCTTGGACTGAAACAGATGGCTATTCGTAGCGACCATATGTAACTGTTAACCCTCAAATGATATATATATATACTAGCAAAAGTATTCGTCGTTGACTGGTTTCAAAAACAGCGCACAGAAAATTGACTCTGATTTATGAAAGTATGATAGGTTATGTAAAGGAAGGGTTGTAATGAGATAGCTTCGAATTTCGGGGTATCAAAACCAAAGCAAAATATGATGAAAGTAAAAATAAAATTGATAAACCCCATAATTTATTATACCATACCTGTTCACACTGAAATACTTATCACAATATTCTGTGGATCTATATTAAAAAAACCTTGTAAAACTTTGTTACATATTTCCATTCTATGGAGGTCAGGCACGAACGAACACCCCATAATTTTATTATACCATATTTCTTCAAACTGAAGCATAATTATCAAAGTATACTTACGCAGATAGATATGAAAAGTCTTTATTAAAGTGTGTGCCTATTTCCATTCTATGGAGGCCAGGCGCGAACACAGACCCCACAATTTTATCATACCATCCCCATTAAAGTAAAAACATACTTATCAAAGTATTATTATGTACATCTATATCAAAAACACTTGTAAACGTTTTTTTTTATTTTTTTATTTTTTATTTGGACTAGATGCGAACGCAGACCCCACAATTTTAATACACCACTGTTCTGCCAGATCCAACATACCAATTCCTGTGTCTCGATACATCTTATATGTAATCAGTTTTTTAAAATAGTCAACAATATAGGAGCCTATTCATGACCAGACATACACACACTCACACACACACACACACACACACACATACACAGACATTCAGTTTCATATATATATATATATATATATATGTATGTATGTATGTATGTATGTATGAGTATTGACTGAAGAGAGCTTGATATGAATATCTAAAACGGCCCTAATTATCGGGATTGAAACCGACGGTACCAATTACTTATCCTATCTAACAACTTTCTGTACACAAAATACAAAATACAAAACTATATATATATATATATATATATATATATATATAGTTTTTGCATAGTATCCCCTGTTTTCAAGCTACTTATAATATTTATCACATACGACATAATTCACGTTGACTACCGAAGTTAAGCAACGTTGAGATTAATCAGTACTAAAATGGGTGGCTCTTTGGGAACTCCCGGTAGTGTATGCTATCTCCTCTTATTTACGCATTGTTTCCAGTCGTCTAGCATTTCCCTTGCCATTGGACTCAAGCAGTGCCGATTCAGGAGAGGTGTGGTTGGATATTGCACAATCATTGCCTCACAATTTTAGTTGAAGTAACCCTTACATAAGGTATCCATTGTCTCTTGAGGCTGGACGGAGGGATCGATACAATATTTATTGTGTTGTTTTTTTTTTCCAGTACTTTATGATAAAATATCGTTGGGATAAGAATAGCAGTAATTGTTATTTCCATCACGCAAGAGTTTGGGGTAAAATCTCAGTATGCAACTCCTGAACAACACAAGAAAATGTTACCAATTGTTGCTCAGATCAAATATAAAAAAAACTATGTATGCTATAAGCGTTTCTATTGTAGTACACGTGTTTAAACACGGGGCCCACACGTTGTATGTAGCAAACGAGTCTAAGACAAAGAATAACTCGAACTCACTTTTTTGTATAACGACATTTATTTCCAGGTATTTTCCCAAATAAGCCGTGATCGTTTTTATTCTCACTGACTTCTGTCCTCTCGAACGTCGTTTCGAATGAGCTCTCGAACGTTGTTTCAAATGTGCTCTCGAACGTGATCATCGGTCTGAGCACACGCATTTTTATACGTTTTCTTCGAACATGGCTCGGCATCTACATATCCGCGTCCGCGTTCTGTCACGCGTTATTATCATATTTCTTGAAAAAAAATGATAATTATGAAATTATGAATAACAAGTTACCTACTTATCACTCTATATTTATCTTTCTACACACATCTCTCTATGCATTAATCTATCTCTGCATAGCTTGAAAATACATGCATAATGTCCCACGAACTTTAACGGAAGCGAATACAACGCATGCGCAATGTACTTCTACTTGCTTTCATACTCGCATTCACATGTGATGTCTTGCGGCTTTATACCAAAACTACAGCATACGGACAATAACCAATTCTGTACATGATGGAGTTGTTCAAGAAGAACCGCTTCCAAGAATTTGGGTGCCATCATCGACATCGTAACGTCACTGACATCGAAGATGGTGCTGCAGGGACGGCGTTAAGAAAGATTGTGCTGCTGAAGCCATGAAACATTACTTTAAGCGTCACCCATTTATCCCCATTACTGGATTCCTGGAAAATCCGCTACCTTCCCCCGGCTGTGGACATGATGACGAGCGCTGGGCATTATTCTTGGCAGGCTCTGCATTAATAACCATCAAGAAAATAAAGGAGGCGAATGGGGGGAATGGATTCAAAGAAAGGGCAGTGAGTTGGATAGAAAACAGCATTGAATAAGAAAAACAATCTAGGCAAAATGGAAAGGAATAAGAGAAGGATAAAAGATAGCATAAAAGAAAGAAAAGTATAGAAGACAAAATAAATAAATAAATACATAAATAAAGTGTGATAGAAAGAAATGTAGAAGAAAGGAAAGGATAGGCTACTTAATAAAAAAGAAGGCAAGGAGTAATACAGAGGAATGTAAAAACCGAGGAAAACATTGAATAGAGAAAGAATAACAGAATAAAATCTGAAATAAAATTAAATAAAAAAAACCCAACGTCAATGGGATTTTTTAGAAGAAAGCAAGAAAAACAAAAAAGGAAAGGATTAGTAAAGAACCTTAAAGACAAAAAAGGGCTGCGTACGATTATATTTAGAAAAGTATGTAAAACGAATTAAGAAATCTGGTAAAAGAAAGAAAGAAAGAAAGATGTAATGAAAATGTAAAGGAAAAAAAGCAGAAATGGAAAAGCAGAAGATAATACTGAATAAAAAAGATAGATATATCTTACATTTGTCTTTTTTAGTCAATACTGTTTTTTCTTCTCCCATTTCTTTTTCTTATCTTGTTATCTTTTTACATGAAGTAAAACACTACAAGCTATGAATGAACGTATTCATGCGTAAATGTAATAGAAATATGTTGGTAAGTTGAAACGGACAGTTTAAATTTCTGTACGCGTTATTCATCCATCCAAACAAAGATTTTATTCGTTATAAACCATTCTTGATTACTATTCCCAGTCAATTTTAGTGTTATATAGCAATTTAGAAGTTTATCGGTTAAATATTTTCACACAGACATACCCACACATATATCTGTTTTATTTATATAGATGAATTACTGAGAAATATACCATCCAATTTTTTTTTTCAATTAAAAAATGCTTAGTTATATTTTTGGATCAAATCTATCAATCCAACTATACTTTGTATAACGTAGTCGTTATATCAAAGAAACAGAGAGAAGAAGAAACTTGAATCACTTTCTTTAACAAAAGTCTTTATATCTGGTATTTCCAACGACGTATTTTTCTATATATTTAAACATTTCATTTCTCCTCTCCCGACCACGTGTGACTTTTCGTCTCTACTGAGACGTCACCAATGTGTCTCGAATACGTGCTTCTCTCGTCACGCCTCGAACACCACTTATCCAAATACTTCTTCTCCGAACACGTGTGTCCTTTTATCTCTGCTGTGATATCACTTTGCACAGCCGGCTTGGTCATTTACATATTATTATGCAGCTGCTGCTGCTACTAGCGTCAGATTTATCGATATTTTAAAATAATTATGTGGGAGTTTTCGGACATCAGTACACAGCAAGCCCCATCAAGGTTAAAGATAACTTTTCTAAGATGAATTTTTATCAGTAATCTAATAATATTCTACCGTTTATTACTTAATTGCTGGTTTCAAATTTTTAAGTTATCAATTTTAAGGAGAACATTACAAACAGTAATTTTCCTAGATGAAAACTAAATTCTCACCTCAAACGAATAGATTTATTCTTTCTTTCTTTTCTATATTTTTGTAGTCATATCCTTTAAAAAATGAATTGAAGTAAAAAAATCTTTAGAATAGGAAGCAAATAAAAGTAAAGAAAGAGAAAGAAAAACAAGAGATTTTTTGTAATCAAAAAGAAAGAAAAACAACCAAAGAAATAAATAGAAGAATGTTAAAGCCAAAGACAGGTTGAAATTCATTCATTAGTTTAAAAAAATATAACAAACGAAGAAAAAAAAATTATAGAAAGAAAAAAATAAAAGAAATGGGAACCAAAGAAAATAAGAGAAAAGAAAGAACGAGGAACAAAATAAGAAAAAAAGAAACAAGAGGAACGAAATAATGAGAAAAAAACAGAGAATGGGGAAAATGGATAACAGAAGACAATAATGAATAAAAATAGCTAAAAAAAGAAAGAAAAAATAAACCATAAGATAAAGTTTAAAACTTCAAAAGTTGATAGAAATTTGTTAGAAAGAAGGAAAACCAAAATGAAAAAAAAAATGAAAAACAAAAAAAGAATAACAAAAGAAAAATAACAAAAGCAGAAAGGATTACAAAAGAAAAAGAAAAAAGAAAAGGTAATGAACTCGTTGCACTTGTCCACCCTCGATCTAAAAGCAACAAAATCACACCCTTTTCGCTGTTGAGGTCCTTAAATACCAGAAAGTTTTCTACACCAATAGTTTCTTCCTTCGACCAGTTAGATTATGGTATTCTCTTCCTGCTACCTGCTTCCCTGACTGTACTGATATGCAGAAGTTTAAATGTAACATAAACCAACATCTTGTTAATCTTTCCAAGGCAGGTCTTAACAAGTAGCCCCTTGTGTCCAAGTGATGATATGCTTTGTAAACGTGAACGCGAGTAAAAAAAAAAAAGAACTACAACAATCAAGAAAAAGAAAATAAAGAAGGACAGATAAAATGTAGTCGATAGGAAATGATTAGCAAAACGATTAACAAAAGTTTAAAAAAGAAACAAGGTAAATAGACAAATACTTAAAAATTAAAAGAAAGAAACAAGGTAAATAGACAAATACTTAAAAATTAAAAGAAAGAAACAAGGTAAATAGACAAATACTTAAAAATTAAAAGAAAGAACCAAGGTAAATAGACAAATACTTAAAAATTAAAAGAAAGAAACAAGGTAAATAGACAAATACTGTAAAATTAAAAGAAAGAAACAAGGTAAATAGACAAATACTTATAAAATTAAAAGAAAGAAACAAGGTAAATAGACAAATACTGTAAAATTAAATGAAAGAAAATAAAGTAAAAAGAAACCCAAACAATTTTATGTACGAAAAAAAAGAAAGATTTATTTTAAAAGAAAGAAGGTAAATAGAAAAACATTCAAAAATTAAAAGAAAGAAACCCAAACAATTTTATGTGCAAAAAAAAAGAAGTAGGACGAGTTGTGGAAATTGATGAAATAATAAGTAAAAGAAGTTGATAAAAATAAATAAATATGAAACTAAAGGAAAGAAGAAGTGAAATAGATAAAGAGAAGATGGAAAACGATACTACGAAAACTATTGTTTTATTCTTTTTGTCTTTACTTTTGCTAAGCGGGGAAACGGATCCAACAAAACAAGAAAAGAAAATTTGAAGAATCAAATAGAAATCAAGATGGCGGAAAAGTAAAAAAGTGAAGCGAGATTAATAAAAGTAATCGGGAAAAAGAAAAAGAAGGACGACAAGAATTTACATCAACCAAAATTAGAAAACGAGGAGGAAAACATTAAATATGGAAAGTAATGCAAGATCAGGAAAGAACAATGAATATCAAAAAAAAGAATTTAAATAAAGATTAATAAAAAGAAAATATTTTGTTTTAAATAGGAAGCAATCAATAATATAAAAGAATTTATGAAGAATAAAGTAAATTTAGTTTTAAATCAGAATTTTTTTTTTAATCGAACGTACAGTTAATAGAAAATAAGCATTTCGGATTGTTTTAGGCTTAAAGTTTCGTTTCAGTTGATTGTCGTTTAGACTTTAGCGCGCATGCGTCCAAGTTATAAAAGTCGACAGTTCATTTCGCGTATTGTTCGGTTTTAGTCGAATGACTCAAATTGTTGGCGAATAGCCAATAGTAAATAAACGAGCAAGGAAAACTGCCAGTAAAATGAACATTAAAATTGAGTCGAAACAACGTCCTTTGTATCGTCAGGTCAGACGATTATGAGCAAGCTATTATGTAGGTACTTCCACTGATTTTGCTTTCTGTCCAAAACAAAAAGAACGAAAAACGATACGAAAATAAAAGAAAAAAATAGGAAAACTCAGTAGATGAAAAATTAGAAATCCGTTTTGTATTTTATTTTGTTTTTTGTTAAGTTTTTCGGCACGTCAGCCATCATTGGATTATTTCATGCCGAAATTGCAATGTTTTGTGTTCGTTTTCTATACGCTTCCCATACGATTGACGGGTAGATTCATTTGAATTTGAAAATATTTTCTTACACACTACACCTTCTCAAATAACCACCTATTTAGTACCCTACCGACTTTTTTCGTAAATAGTATACACTGTTTGTTACCGCAAATATGAACGCATACAAAGAGTTTGAGTTACCTACTAAAGAGATTTTTAATATCTACTGAATAACATCCTCGAGTGTCGTCTGTCTCTCTCTACGAGTATTTCTTTAAAAACCTGGCCCGAAGATACATCATTCTACAAGTAAACCCTGAACAAATATTCAAAATAACATTGACGTCAAAGCCCCAATAAGATGATTTTGACACTTCCTCATATATAAGCAATGGTGCACCTTTTCTCAGTGACGTTACTTTAACTGACAACACTTAGCTGGAGACTCCACCAGACTAGATGAATTCTTGTTTTACAATTTGGTAAGACCAAGAGACCACTAGGAATATATATTATAACAAAGTTTACTGGTCAATTAGTTCTTAACCACTTTACTAACTCGACGTTTAAAAAGTAAATAGAACTTTAATTGGATATTCCAATATGTATGTATCTCATGGAACAGAAGAGGAATTAGCTGTTTTCTGGTTGGTTGGTTGGTTGGTTGGTTGGTTGGTTGGTTGGTTGGTTGTTTTTTGTTTTACGGCATATCAACCCTTTTCGGGTTATTTAGTGCCGAATCCAGTGGTTCTGAAGAAAATTTTTGATAGAATATATTTGGGGTTTTTTTTCAAGTTGCTTTCTATTTAACCCATAGTTGGGACCCCAATAGGTTCTACCACTCCGGGTCAGGGTGGACCTGGGAGCAATGGCAATTAAGGGGTGGCTCCACATTCCCCAAAGCCCACAAGCTAGGGCCTCACCATCGGATATAGTTTAAGGACCCAGTTGTTATATATATATATATATATATATATATATATATATATATATATATATATATATATATATATATCTTTGTACCTGGTTATCAATATGTCTATCTTCCTCTACATCTATCTATCTATCTATCTATCGATCGATCGATTGATCGATCGATCTATATGTCTATCTAATTGAAAGTAAACAAGAGATGAAATGTGAAACTAGGTTTTGATAAAAGTTGTCAAAAAATATGTAAACACGTGTCAACTGGACAAGTGCATCGGAAGCATCTGACCAACTGATTGAAAGTACGTGTCTGTTATCACGTGTTCTAGTTAGCTGAGAAAATAGAGGAGTTGGAAATAGGACGTCAAACATAGCCGGCGGTTTTAACAGACGCCCCCCTCATTGGGGAGGGAGGTGACATGTCTCAAAATAGAGATTAGAATTAACCACCCAAGCAAAGGTATTCACTTACCAATCTTCTGCGATCGACAACGAGGAAGTAATAAAAAAAACTATACAAAACCAACCATCGTCTTGGAGTTAAAATGCATTCCTCCACAGGTTTCAGCTTCCATCCAAGTACAGCTGAAATTTCCAGGTAGATCAAAAGACAAACGACGCAGTTGAAAAGTTAATGAGGTATGTCGAAATACATGTATGTGTTTATGTTACGTCTGAGAAACACGCACGCATACACTTAGATGATCAAGGGACGTAAATAGACTGCAGCACGATAACTTAGGGTTCAATTAGTGAAGAAGCCACAACATAGACATTTAGTAACACGACACACAATCACATACATTTATATTTTCACAACGTAACAATAGAAGTCAAGTGAAAAGGCCTCTTGATTATTGAGAACTTCGACTGAAGTACAATGAAATAAAAGAAAGAACAAATCTATATGATATTTGCATTGTCTCTGGTTTCCTCTCAGTGAATACACTTGATATACAAGTCCTTTATAATGATCTGAGTTTTAGAAGCAATCCAAATGTGGTATGAATTTAATTTAGCTGTTTTTAGTGTACAATAACATCGTGAGGTATATGTGCACGTACAACATTTAGAAATAACAAAAACGATACCAACTACCTATAGTCTATATCTTCTGTGGTGGATGCGATAGTAACGTAGTAATGTCAGAACTACCTGGCTAACAGGGCTTTGATGAAAATCTAAGACGAGTCAAAATCTGGATATGTCGCCCTTTACTCCTCTCTGCTTCCGCATCTGTTACAAACAAAAGTTCATGTAGTAAGGATAACAACGATGTTTATGTAGCGTGAAACCGTTATTTGTTTGTTGGTTCTCGCCCAAAATTTCTGCGTTTTTGTATGCAACGATTGAGCTTTGAGGATAAAAGTTTAGAAGCTTGTAAGTTTGGCGCATAAATCCTGTGTATCGCGTTATTGCAGGTCAATATTTTTTTAATTTTGAAATTGTTATGAAATGCAGAGAAGTGAAATCTTGTACACTACAAGAGCATAACAAGATGTCTTATTTCCCCGATTTTTGTGGAATTTTAACAAATATTTGGAAAATTATGCTAATTTTTCTATTTTCTGATAATTTTAAGTGTGTATCACTTTATTGCAGGTTTCCCAAAATGCCTAGAAGGGGTCGATTGACAGCTAGTGAAAAAGAACGCGTTGTTGCAGGCTTTGACAAAAGTTTATCTCTCGAAGATCTAGCTAAGGAGTTTGGAAGAGATCAAAGAACATTGTCTTCATTCGTTGAAAATCCAAACATCAAACTAAGGAATAACAAAAACACAAAAGAGTCAGTTTCTGGTTGTGATGTTAGAAATATTCGCCGTCAACTTATCAAGCAGCCGGGCAGCAACATTGCTGCTATATTTGACAAGGCTGTAATACCTTCTTTGTCCAGAAAGACACGCTGCAATGTCTTAAACAAAATTGCAAGAAGCATTAAGGCAATAGCAAAACCACACGGGGTGGCCAAAGTTTGGAGTCCTCTTGGATTCCCAACTCCTCGTCAATTCCATCGTCAACAGAGAGGTGGAGGTGTCATGTTTTAGGCTGGAATAATTTGCAATTAACCAATTGAACCATTTCGAGTGTCAGAAGGTATCAAACTGACAAGCCAGTCTTATATTTTATTTTTGAATGAGCATTTGTCACCATAGCTTTATGATCTTACATTTGTGCATCACCGCAAATTGATTTTTATGCACGACAATGCCCTATCCAACTTAACCAAGGCAACGACATCCTACCTTAAGTCATTGGCAGTAGTGGAGAAAATTTGATAACATGGCCACCTTGTTCTCAGGAGATCGAAGAACGTTGTTTTCATTCGTTGAAAATCCAAATATCAAACCAAGGAAGGACAAAAACACAAGAAAGTCCGTTTTTGCTCGTGATATTAGAAAAATTCGCCGTCAACTTATCAGGCAGTCGGGCAGCAACAGTGTTGCTATATTTGACAAGGCTGGAATATTTTCTTTGTCCAGAAATACCAACTGCAATGTCTTAAACGAAATTGCAATAAGCATAAAGCCCACAGCAAAACCTGTTTTAAACCAAACTCATAAGGAAAACGTTTGGCTTGGGATCAGAAATACATGAAAACCAGTTTTAGAAAAGCTTCTTTTACCGATGAGGGTAGAGCAACCCTTGATGGACCAGATGGGTGAGCTAAAGTTTGCAGTCCTCTTGAATTTCCTACCTCTCATCGAGACCATCGTCAACAGGGAGATGGAGGTGTCATGTTTTGGGCTGGAATGATCTGTGATGAACTAATTGGACCATTTCGAGTGCTAGAAGGTGTCAAACTGACTAGCTACTCATATTTTATTTTTAAATAATCATTTATCATCATGGCTTGACAACCTTCCATTGGTGCGTCATAGTAAATTGATTTTTATGCACGACAATGCGCCATCCCACTCAGCCAAGGCTACGGCATCCTACCTTAAGTCATTAGGCATTAGTGGAGAAAATTTGATGACACGGACACCTTGTTCTCTAGATATAAACCCAATTGAGTAGCTCTGGTTAATAATAAAGATGAATGTTTATGAAGGAGGTGTTCAATTTTCGTTGAAGGGTGAATTTTGGAGGATGATTTGGGAAGTTTTCTATAGCATCACATAACATCTCAATCCGCTGATTGACATCATCAGTTGACAAGAGGCTATTCAAAGTGATTTTGAAGCATAGGAGATATGTTAATAAATAAATATTTCCTTAAACAAAATAATGTGAACTTTTTTTTACACCGTGGTCACCACTTATCAAGGACCGGAAGCCACTCAAGGATAAGGGTTATTGCAAGTACAGTACGTTAGTGTGGAGATTTGATGAAGTGTTTACTTAAGGGGGCGGTTCATTAGGAATTTGTTAATGTTGGACTTGAATACATCCAAATTGTAGTCAGGTGGGAAGCAGGCAGACGGAACAGAGTTCCACAATTCGTTCTTGTTTTTGGTTAATATTGTTACTGGATATGTTCTTTATTCCACACTGGCAAAGCCACCCGGTGTTGCTCGTGACCGTATAAGACAATGAGAACATTTTTTAACATGCTTGTTATTTTTAGGATAGAGAGATTTTTTATGTCTATGTATCATTTGCCATCTTGAGCAAAAGAATATTTTACCTACCTTAGGACGGGTATTATATGTAAGAAATAATTGTACCTTCCCTAGGACAGGAAATTTACAGCACGTATATGGAAAAAGATTCCCTTACCTAAAGCGGGTAATGTACAACACATATTTAAAATAATTTACATAATTTTCTGTTGTACCAACTTTTCTGTATGTCACAGGCAAGAGTTTGGTTGTTTTTACATCAGAGTGCTATAGTGAAGAAGTACCTTATTTCATTTAAAACTCATACTACCCGAATATATTACATGACTTTCGGTTTTAATAACTATTCTGCACATCACAGATAGGATTTTCTTTGTTTTGTTTTTTAATATGAGTACTATACTACACAACTACCTTATTTCTAAGATATAAATGAAACTACTCGATAATTTTACATAATTTTCTGTTGTACTAACTTTTCCGTGTGTCACAGGTGAGAGTTTTTTTTACATCAGAGTGCTATAGTAAAGAAACACCTTATGTCTTAGATAAATGTCATACAACTCGAATCTATTACATGATTTTAGGTTTTGATTACATTTATGTGCGTCGCAAGTGAGATTTCCTTTGATTTTTCATATAGTTGCTATAATGTACAAGTACCTTATTCCTTGAGTAGGATATTGCACAAGTACTATATTTCTTCTGTAAAATACTGTACAAGTACCTTTTGCTAATTTAAAAATGAAAGAACTTAATCCTTTTATGAAATTTTCCGTTGTGCTTAATTTTCTGTACGTCAGAGGTAAGAATTCGTTTTTTAATCTGGGTGCTATAGTGAAGAAGTACATTATTTTACATATGCAAGTCATACTATTCGAATATTTAACGGGATTTACGGTTTTAATAACTTATGTACATGACAGGTAAGATATTTTTTTGTTTTTTATGGGAGTACTATACTACACAAGTACTTTATTTCTTGGATAGGATATTGTGCAAGTAGCTTATTTCTAAGTTATCTGTTGATTTCCGTCATAATCTTTGTTTTGTTCTTTGCTAGCACTTTTCATTAACACATCGCCCAGGTACCCTACTGCGAAATCCAATTCATTTAACATAATGTCCATAATTTGCTCAAAAATCGCAGGAGCCACTTTGACTCCAAAAGGAAGTCTGTTAAACTTGTACAATCCCTTATGGGTATTAATACATAGCAGATTTGAACACTCCTCATCGACTGGAACTTGTAAGTACGAGTCACTGAAGTCGATTTTAGAAAATATTTCCCTCCACTCAGTTTCGTAAATATCTATTCAGGGCTCGGAAGAGGATAATGGTGATCTTGTAATGCCCTGTTTAAGCCTGTCGCGAAGTCGGCGCAAACCCGAATCTCCTTACTCTTCTTTTTGATATAAACTGTTGGTGCAGCCACTCACTGTGATCAATTTTTCCGACGACACCCATGTTTTCGAGTCTTTCTAATTCACCGTCTGTCTATTCTATAGCGGCGTATGGAACATTTCTTTTCTTTTTGAACACTGGCTGTTCATTCACTTTTACGTCAAATTTTGCTACCGCTTTTATACATCTTCCCAACCCGCCTGAAAATACGTCTGGGAAATTCTCTTTTAACTCCCTCTAGTTTTTCTGTTTCCCCATTCGAATCCTCAACCGTTTGGCAAAATGAGCTTAAAGGCAGATCCCATAGTCTAAACTTTTCGAACAGATAAATTCGAAAGAGGTTGTTTGATTTTCGTAGGACAAAACTTCTTGCTTTTTCGGCCCTGTTCTGGAAAAAATATTCGTCAATAATTCTCCTTCGAAGGTAACTTTTTCGCCACTGACGCTTCTTGCCGTTTTGTGATTTAATCATCGTGGGTCTCCCTAGCCTTTTCCATGTCTGTACATTAATAATGGAAATGTCAGACCCACTATCAAGCTGTAGCCTTACTTTCTTTTTAAACATTTTGACCTGTACATGTTTCTGGATATTTTGTTATTCAGGTTCAATTTTCGTAAGTTTAATGGATGTCTTTCTACCAGATTCTTTTTTACAATGCGATGCTTTATGCCCTTTCTGGTGGCAGTTGTCACATTGTTTGAATTTGTAGGGACACTCATTGTACCAATGTTTATTTCCACACTTTCAACATGGTCCAGGTTTCCCTGTTTCTTTCTCTGGTTATTTTTTAAGGCGAATTTCTCTTTTGATGGATCTTTTTGATATGCGACACTCCGTTTTTCCTCTATGTCACGACTGCCTTGTTTCAACGCAATAAACCGTTCACAGTCTTCCGCTAAGTTTTGTAGTTTTAAATTCGGTTCGTTTTCGAGTTTATTTAAAACATGACACCTGATTTCAGCGTCTTTATTTTAGACTAGCCATTACACAAATATTAAACATTTAAAATTATCTGCTGATAATTTTTCCAGTTTAAAATCGTCGCAATGCTTGTTCACTATACTTGCATAAGTAGTGTAGTCGTCTTCCTCTCTTCTAATAACATTCATACATTTATATCGCCTATGGAAAAGAGATGTTTTTGCAGAAAACAGTTCTGTAAGTAGCGTAACTGTTTCTTGGAAGCTCAACTCACTGGTCTTTTTAGGAGGGGAGAATAAAATTCACGAACTTTGCTGGCTGTTCCCAATTCCCTTAGCAAAAGCCTAACTTTTTTCGCGTCTGACCAGGTACCACAATCCGATATATAAATATCCTCATATCGTCTATAATACTGGACGAAAGTGACATCGTCTTCTGGATTATAGTTGAAATTTTCAATAGCGGCCCACACAGCTGTTTGAGAAAATACGTTATGATTATCGTCCGCTTTAGTTAACTGTGTCACCTCCAGAATTTTTCTTTGTTCCTCCTGTATTTTCATCAATATTTCCTCGAAGCATTTCGTTGTTGAAGCATTTTTCTTCAAATACTTGTTTAAATCTCTCTTCTCTTTTTACTTGTTGAATTTGCTTCTTTTGCAACGCGAGATTTTGTTCTACCTGGAATTGAAACAATTCCAACAGTGAATCTTTTAATTTCACATCCATCATACGAATTCAGTTCACAATTTACGCTTGTATTAAATAAATATTCTTTAGTAAAAAAAAAATCAACCAAGTTTTCTTTCCCAATTCTTTTGTTTGAAGAACAATAGTTTAAGCAGTCCTTTTGTAACTTCATTTGTTGAACGCTATATTTCTAGTCTTACTAGAAACAATCCAGCGAAATAACATTTGTTTAATATTTTTTTATTTGCACGCGTTTTTACGTAGCAAAAATAAAATCCGTCGCTTTAAATATCCGATGAATTCGTATGAGAAATTTTTAGTTTTTGGGGGGTTTTTTTACCCTCTTTGCCTTCTGCAAAAAATGACTTGATTTTTTACATGTTTGCTAAGCACAAATGACGTACGCAAATAATTATTTTTCACGGTCTGTCTCTTTTTCTCTTGACTAAGTCAAGCGTGTTTTTTTTTTAATCCCAGATGTTATCGAAATAACGATAAGCTTACACGGTGTTTGCTAGTTGGTTTTGGACATTTAACTTTGCAGAAGAAAATTCTTACCGTAGGAAAAATGGCTTCTATTGAAGAAAAAATAAACCTTTTTCCCCCTTTCTAAAACACTTGGTAAGTGTGTTCAATTATTAAATAATTGACAACATTCGCGTTTTTCGCTGTAGACTTTGGTAGCAAGTTTTCCCCCGTCGCCAAATTACTATTGTAGTAATTAATTCGCTGTTAATCCTTGCGTATCCAAATATCTGTTGAAATGACGAAGGTGTTCTGCCGTAAAGATTTTACGAATCTTTATTTCTTTATTTCAATCACTTTTGGTGATTCTCTGAAGTGACGGTCGTTTCGATTCCTTGTCGCCAATCTGTTGTGTCGTGGAACAACAGTGAAAATAAGAAAACAATCAAGTCGAGGTTCGGTTAAGGAACAAGTGTATTAACAATAATGTACAAAGATAGGAAAGTGTGTATACCTGCTGGGCACTCGGCTAGCAGCTGAAGTGCAGTCGCATCTCTCTCACCGGTGTTGGAATTGCTAGCGCTATTTATAGTGTTAATCGATGTAATTTCCTCTGTTCAAGGAAGGTATAACAGTTTTAAATAAAGAATCGTAGTTGAATTGGATCGTTTGTTTATTTCAAAATAAAAGTCCACTTGACCACAACGTTAATTGTGAAATCACGGAAATTATTTTATTTAAACTAATACAAAAAATAATGCTTGAAAGTTTTTAGTTTTAATATCTGCCGAAAAAGAAAACAAAAACAAAAAGAAGAAAGTTAGCGTCAAAGGAGAAATAACTCAAACTGGTTTATAAAAAAATCGATGTCGGTAAAAAATAAATTAAATTAAATATGCTATCAATATAAATCAAATTTAAATAATAAACTTAAATAGAACAGTTAAACAATTCTCTCACTATAAACAATAACTAACACACCGCTATTTAATAAAATCGATTTTCCTTAATTTAACATGCAGTAAAGTAAAGTAATGGACTATTTGTATATATTAATCAAATTGTGAACAAACAAACAAATAGACAAACAAACCGACAGGAATACGAATTTATATATATATATATATATATATATATATATATATATATATATATATATATATATATATATATACGGCTTAATCGCGTTGACACACCGTTTCTCGTCAGATAACCGAAGTTGAGCCTGGTTAGTACCAGATGGGTGACCATTTGGGAATTCTAGGCGCTGTATGTGCTGTCCGCTTATCTCGGCATTTGTTTCCAATCGTCCTGTACATACACTTCACTTGCCACTGGTATTTAACAATGTCAACTCAGGAGAGGTGTGGTTGGAGATTGCACAGCTCCTGCCACAAAAATTTCACGCGCAGGCACCCCTTTGTGGGTATCCATAGTTTTTTAAAGACTGAAGGAGCCCTTTATATATATATATATATATATATATATATATATATATATATATATATATATATATATATTGAAATCAGTTGCTTTTGATATGATGTTGATGCAGGTTGACATGTACGCTCACGCGTTTAAAATTATTATTTTAAAGATAACGGTCTTCTTGCCAAATGGTTACGAGAATTTACGTGAACTATTTCAAACGTTATGGCAAAAGATATGATTTCGAGTATTCTCAATGTTTCTCATTTTGATTAATTTTACTCATTTCGCTGCCTTTTTGGACAAAAAATCGGAGGACTGTTATAAATTTTAAAATAAAATTTAGTAAATTAAAAGCTATATCGCTTTTATGCTTCTTACACCTCCTATAACCTTCAAAGTACTTCTCTAGAAGCACGTGGAATAACACAAATTTACGCATTATATATACTGATAATATAGATGTAAAGGGACGTGTTAGTTTTAGTGAGACAAGAATCTATTTTTAAGTTTCAAGGTGTAATCTAGGATATATATAGAGATCAGTGTGGGCGACCGAAAAATACATTTGCGATCCAGTCATGACTAACGGAACAAGAGTACACTATTCCTGTGAAGTAAATAAAGGGTCCCGCTTGAAATTCCGTCCAATTCCCGAGTTCCACAAAAACATTACAGCGTTCGGCAAGATACATCTGAAGAAAGGCGGAGGTTATATTGACTGAAACGTTGTGAAAATCACACCTAAGATGAGAACAGTAGTCCGATGAATAATAATACAAATAAAATAATTAATATTTGTACCAGAGCATTCCTAACGGACCGAGAATAATCCCCCCTGTATTGAAAAAAGAGTTCAAATCCGTATAAAGTTCCGATTTCGACTAGAAGGATCCCAAGTTCGGAAAGATGCACTTCGAGAATGTTGAAGGTTTCAGAAACTTTCTCAAAATAAAAGCTATGATAATAATTCAAATAATATAAATATATAATTTATGAATTTTTGAATGAACTTAGCATAAAACAAGTAGTAAAAGTTCTTGTGACCCAACGGGTAATTTTAAGTCCAGTCATATATATATATATATATATATATATATATATATGTATTACATAGAAAAATGCAAGCATGAAAAGTAATATGATTAAGATTAAACTTAGAAAAGTAAAAGGACTAGTTGTTAAAACTTGAAAAGAAAAAGAAAAGATATTCTAGTAAAAATATAATAAATTTATAACTTAAAATATTGCAGCATTAAGAATTTTTTTTTAATTCAATTTAACATTAAATATAAATTCTTAATGCTGCAATGTTTTAAGTTATAAATTTATTATATTTTTTACCAGAATATCTTGTCCTTTTCTTTTCCAGTTTTTACAACTAGTCCTTTTACTTTTTTAAGTTTAATCTTAACCATATTACATTTCATGCTCGCATTTTTATATATAATCCATGATTTTCCAGGATTTGCTTTGAAATGATATTTTCTTTTTTGTGTTATTTCATAGGCATTGTCAACAATCCATAAAAAAATTATTACCATCTTCTTAAATTGACTAAATAAAAAAAATGGAATAAAAGACGTAATTAAGTAAATAAACAGAAAGAAGGGACAAAAATAAGAAAAAGAATTAGCGGACGTCGTCGTAAGCGAAAGATTATCAGCCCTAGCACTGCAAAGAGCATTACTTTTGTTAACTCTATATATATATAACCCAAATAAGATGTCATACGAGCGACATTCCCGCTAAGATCTTTGAAGGTGCTGACGACGTAAAAGTTGCAATGGTAACTAACAGCCAATCAGAAGAAACCGTCTCTCCAGTTACTTACTTATTCTAAGGACTTTTGCGCAGCAGTAATTTTTATCATAACTTTTGTTTAATGAACGAAAATTAAATTTTTTATTCCAAAATATAGCTGAGAAGGTGACCTATAAACTGTAAAAAATTGTTTGAAATTTGGTCGCAAAATGAGTGAGCGGTCTAGTTTTAAAGCAGTTGAAAATGAGTATAATTAACACTTAACACAAATATCATTCAAGCACTACCGTGTTTGAACGATATATGTGCTTTAATATGTAAGATTAGTATCAATCTGATTAAAATATAATTCATGATTTTTAAAATGTTCCTTACCAACACTCATCTTACGTATCACTAATTTGATTTCCCCGCCCACCCTAACCCAACACTCATCTTACGTATCATTAATTTGATTTCCCCGCCCACCCTAACCCAACACTCATCTTACGTATCACTAATTTGATTTCCCCGCTCATCCTAACCCTAACCCTAACTCTAACCCAACACTCATCTTACGTATCACTAATTTGATTTCCCCGCCCACCCTAACCCAACACTCATCTTACGTATAACTAATTTTATTTCCCCGCTCATCCTAACCCTAACCCTAACCCTAACCCTAACCCAAAACTCATCTTACGTATCACTAATTTGATTTCCCCGCTCTACCTAACCATAACCCAACACTCATCTTACATATCACTAATTATATTTCCACGCCCACCCTAACCCTAACCCTAACCCTAACCCAATACTCATCATACGTATCACTAATTTGATTTCCCCGCTCATCCTAACCCTAACCCTAACTCTAACCCAACACTCATCTTACGTATCACTAATTTGATTTCCCCGCTCATCCTAACCCTAACCCTAACCCAACACTCATCGTACGTATCACTAATTTGATTTCCCCGCTCATCCTAACCCTAACCCTAACTCTAACCCAACACTCATCTTACGTATCACTAATTTGATTTCCCCGCTCATCCTAACCCTAACCCTAACCCTAACCCAACACTCATCTTACGTATCACTAATTTAATTTTCCCGCTCATCCTAACCCTATCCCAACACTCATCTTAGGTATCACTAATTTGATTTCCCCGCCCACCCTAATCCTAACCCTAACCCAACACTCATCTTACGTATCACTAATTTGATTTCCCCGCTCATCCTAACCCTAACCCTAACCCTAACCCAACACTCATCGTACTTATCACTAATTTGATTTCCCCGCTCATCCTAACCCTAACCCTAACCCTAACCCAACACTCATCTTACATATCACTAATTTAATTTCCCCGCTCACCCTAACCCTAAACCTTACCCAACACTAATCTTACATATCACTAATTTAATTTCCCTGCTCATCCTAACCCTAACCCTAACTCTAACCCAACGCTCATCTTACGTATCACTAATTTTATTTCTCCGCTCATCCTAACCCTAACCCTAACCCAACGCTCATCTTACATATCACTAATTTGATTTCCCCGCTCATCTTGACCCTAACCCTAACTCTAACCCAACACTCATCTTACGTATCACTAATTTGATTTCCCCGCTCATCTTAACCCTAACCCTAACTCTAACTCAACACTCATCTTACATATCACTAATTTGATTTCCCCGCTCATCCTAACCCTAACCCTAACTTTAATCCAACACTCATCTTACATATCACTAATTTGATTTCCCCGCTCATCCTAACCCTAACCCTAACCCTAAGCCAACACTCATCTTACATATCACTAATTTAATTTTCCTGCTCAGCCTAACCCTAACCCTTACCCAACACTCATCTTTCATATCACTAATTTAATTTCCCCGCTCACCTTTTCTTTTTTTCTGCACGTTCTCCCTCACAGTCGTAATTTTGCTAGTCTTAGTATTTTTTGTTAATACTATTATGGCATGTGTTCTTCAGAAATGTTTTATCTATTTCCTGCTTCCTTTTTTCCAGCTCGTTTGCCACTTTCGTCTAGTGGTCTCCATTAATTCGCTGTTTTACACCTCATCTCTCATTTCAATAGAGCTTTCTATTCAATGATCTTCTTTCCAGGAACCGCAGACGCGTGAAACTGTCTTCATGTTGACTGTTTTCCTCCTATTATAGCTTTGATGTTTTCGAGACTAAGGGCAATAGGTATCTCTTGCTTTTGCGATAACCATCTTTAGTTTTTGTTAGCTCATCACATCAAGTGGCTTCATATTTTGTCTGGAGTGATACCCATAAAAACATGAGGTGGACAGATACTCCAGCTACACTCATGTATCACACTTGCAGCTCATATTTATATTCAAACAAACATGGGATGTCATGCACCGTTATTAATATCATATATACGTACTTTCAGTGCATTTATCTACCAAGCTAGAAGCAGGGGTCAGTATTGTCAATCGATTAAGTCATTAGTGATTTGAAGGGAATCAAAATCAATCACTGACTAATCAGGCTCTCTCGGATGATAAAGGTCAGCTGTGCTGGCTAGTGAAGCGATGAACAATTAGTCACTGGGCCGGGACAGATCACTTGACCAGGCGTTTGTCCGAGGCCTCGATTAGACAGGTAGGCTACCCCAAGTCTGTCGGTAAGAACGGGATGCTTGGATTGTTTGGAAGTAGCAATGCTAAGTCTAGTCGATCTTTACACTCACCCCCATGCTTGATAATTGAAGAAATGTTTCAGTAGTGAGAGGGAGAAATACGGTTCCGATCTAGCATCGTCTTCGGTTTCCCAACATGATCATCGCTTCGAGAAACAATACTCCTTAATTAGACAAGTTCTTTGATATATTATGTATACAAACTTTAAATCTTCAAAATGAGACAACGAATGACAAATGATTCTAGCGTGCAAAACTATGAATAGATACTAGAAAGTATATTATACCTGTGGGATAAATATTTAATATATTGTTAATACAGAAAAAAGTACTTATTATTTTAGCATTAAATATATATTATTTTATTCAATTTAGCTTAACAAATTTCTCAGAATTCGCTACAATATATCTACTGTTTCAATCTTCAAAAAGATCGTCAAGCGACAATATATTTCTGTTTTGTTTTTTGTTTTTTACTCGAGGTCAGTCATTTAAACCGAATAGAAATTAGAGAAAAAGAAAAGGAACAAAAGACAAATGATTAGGAGAACTTTTCTTAAAATTAAAGTCGAGACGTGCATGACATTTTTTAAAGGAAAAGAGGATGCTAGTACAATACTTTATAATGAAAGTACCTTTTGTTACTTAAATTATATCAGAACGCCAATGTGTGTTATGTGATTAGAAATGATGAATCTACTAATTGAATAAAATAACATTTTGCTTTTTTCATTAAGCACTATCAACAACCTCGCTGAAGTTCAATGATTTTTATTTTGGGTATTTTTAACCTAGAATATATATATATATATATATATATATATATATATATATATATATATATTAAATTGTAATTCAATGAATTTCAAAAAACTCTCATTGAACTGAAATGAAGTGGTTGAGTTTCATATCAAAGAATTTTTATTATTCTAAGCAAGACAAAGAATGTTTTAGAAAGTTTATCTCCTTAACCTATAGGGTTTCGATGTCTACCATCTCATCAGAGGAGTGAAAATATTAGAAAATAGTTATAAAGGTATGCACCCTATTTGCTAAAGTCAGTGAGTCAATTTATTTGCTCTATCTTGCATATCGAGCAATTCTTATTTAGATGGGATAACTTATAGAATATTACTGCCAGTAATATTTTGTAAACCAACAATCTAACGTTTACATAACCACTGATTGTTAAATAAAAACTATTCCGAAGTATATATATATATATATATATATATATATATATATATATATATATATATATATGGATGTGTGTGTGTCTTTTGTGTCAAATCTTAGCCAATGTTGCTAGAAAAATGATGGGATCCTTCTATGGATCCAGTAGATAGCTACCTCCTCCTGATACAATACTCTACCTATATATATATATATATATATATATATATATATATATATATATATATATATATATATATATATATATACGTCCCAGGATGAAGTATTGCTGTCACATCTGAGCAGGAGCTGCTAGGAAGATCTTATCTTGCCTTGACAGAGTTCAGAATAGACTTCGTAGCTGAGTGGGTGATGCCCTTTTCTCTTTCTTGCAACCTCTTTCTCACAGAAGAGACGTTGCGAGCGTGGACAATGTTTTTTATATACATATATACATATTTAATGATTTATAAATTTATTAATATATATATATATATATATATATATATATATATATGATGAAAATGATGGAAATAGTATTCCGACTAAATAGAGAAAATGAAAAGGAACAAACCGTATTATGTGTTCATCAACGTTTCGTCTTTATTTCGAGACTTCCTCTGGATCCTTTTTATTTTCTCTCTCTCTATATATATATATAAATATATCTTACATTTTAAATATGTGTATATGTATTTAAAAAAATTGTTCACCCACCTAAATCATAATAAGCAACCACGTGACCGTGACAAAAATATGTATATATTCACAACTAAAAACATTATATTTACAACACAATATGCCTGAGGATCATGGAAGTATCCCTATCGAAAGCGCTCGCTAAAGAAACTTATGAATCCAAGCTAAACATTTTTGAGAAAAACGCAAAAAAAAAAGCCGGAGATTGGAGGAGATAAAAAAGGAAATAGTGAAACAGAAAAATTCCGTGCTTTTTAATAATATATATATATATATATATATATATTTATATATATATATATATATATTGATATATATATATTGATATATATATTGATATACATAAGAGCAAACAGTTAATAAAACATGTTAAAAAACACTTTGAAAAAGAGTTAAAAACATATTTAATCTGAAAAGGAAACACTTGATAAGTGGATAGTCCTTAATCCGCGGAGTTTCGAAGAAATACTTTCCTTCTCATCAAAGGGTAGGAATTAGCAAAATGCGGGATCGGATTTTGCATACATACTCCAGGCTCTAAGTTTTGTCGCCTCTGCACAACCGAAGCTATAACTATAATTACTTCCCCTCAAAGTAATAATATAATAAATTCTAAAAACGAATTGATCTCTTTCTGTAAACATAAGTCCAAATTTAATCATGGTAATTTTGAAATTACATAGTTATTACTTTAAGCTTTCAGATAGATAAATGGAATTGTAGAAGGCGGTACAATGTACAAGTAACGGAAATACACAGGCTGAAGCAGGTGAGAAATTTATTAATACAACTTATAAATACATGTGTACATATTCATATTTCATATACGCAGTATATTTATATTTGCACAGTGGTTACCTGGGAAAGTCGGTCTGATGGTATGTCCGTGTAATATAATATTTCGAGAAAGATCTCTTCGTCAGATATTTACTTGACTTTGACAAACGTGTTGTTGTGCAACAACAACACGTTTGTCAAAGTCAAGTAAATATCTGACGTTTGTCAAAGTCAAGTAAATATCCGACGAAGAGATCTTTCTCGAAATATTATATTACACGGACATACCACCAGACCGACTTTCCCAGGTAACCACTGTGCAAATATAAATATACTGCGTATATGAAATATGAATATGTACACATGTATTTATAAGTTGCATTAATAAATTTCTCACCTGCTTCAGCCTGTGTATTTCCGTTACTTCTGCATTGTACCGCCTTCTACAATTCCATTTAACTACATACTATACAATGCTTCAAGCAAGCTACACCCACCTCTTTTCAGATAGATATATAATTCTTCTTTAACTTTATCGTTTTTTCTACATACTTTCTTAATACCTTATAACTTAATCATCCTTTATTTTACTTCTTTATTTCTTCTTTGTTTGGCCGGTTTTTTATCTGCAATTTCCGTCTTAGTCTTTAAATATTCCTATCTACCCATACATCTATATCCTGCATATATATTTACTTATATTTTACTATATGCATTTACTTACATACTTACTTGCTTTATCCTGAATTTGCAGATACCGGCCATCCTCTCCCCTTATTTTTTTTTATTTTTCATATTTTATTATTTATTTATTTATTTATTATTTATTTTTTATTTATTTATTAATTTATTTATTTATTTTTCCATTTAGTGTCTTTTAACAATTCTTGCTGACATTTTCTTAAGTAATAACCTGTACATTTCAGTTGACCTATTTTTTGCCCTATATTTTCTTCGCGCCTTTTAACATCCTTTTTGACATTTGCTTTTCTATCTTATATTTAATTCTATCACCATTTAATTTTTTTCTCTTCTTCTTCCCTGACCTTTTTTATTATGTCCCGGCAGTCGTGTGAAAAGCATATCTTATTTTTCTTTTATTAATATTATTGGAATTTTCCCCTTTTCTTTTCTTTGTACATATTTGTGAATTAATCTATAGATTTCGGCTTTTTGGATTATTTTAGACCATCTTCCAATTACGTGATTTCCTTGGATTTTACTTGTGCAAATGGAAATTAACTTTCTTGGAGTTATATTTTTGGATTTTACCGTCATTGGATTATTTACCTTTCACCAGACTATCCATTCACGTGTAATCACATTTTTCTTCACCATATTCTCTCTGCTTCACTTTTTGTTATCAAGTAAGATCTTTGACTTACTTGTAGTTTCATTGTATACAAAATCCGATCTCGAATTTTGCTAATTCCTACCCTCTGATGAGAAGGAAAGTATTTCTTCGAAATTCCGCGGATTAAGGACTATCCACTTATCAATTGTTTCCTTTTCAGATTAAATACGTTTTTAAAAGCGTTTATTAACATGTTTTATTAAATGTTTGTTCTTATTATAAGCTCTATATCCTATTTGGTTTTATCGAGTTTTTAAATCTGGTTGAGATTACTTTATAAATATTAATTCTTTAATATTTATAATATATTTTAGTTTTACCACCTTGGATCATTTTGGTAAATTTAATTGTAATTTTTATCTGATATATATATATATATATATATATATATATATATATATATATATATATATATATATATATATATATATATATATATGTTATAAAACTTGCGTCTATGGTTTCAAATGATCTGAAATAATAGCAAGGTAAGACTTGATTCCAAATATTTCTCATGTTATATCTCTTCTCTTTTAGAAATAGGGTACGATTATGAATATATCCAGGATCAAATAATCATTATACACTGTGATATATATGTGGACGTGTATGAAAACCATATTTCCTCTTGCTTATTTCAGATTATTTGAAACCATAGCAACAAGTTTTAGTCTGGGGAAATATCAGATATTTTGTAATTCATATGCAAAACTAGGAAAACAAGTCACTATGATTGAACCATTTTATGGCTGTAAAAGGTGTGCCAAAAATAGGCTAAGCATTATCGATGATCCTCTTCATGTGTGACTCATGTGCAATCTTAAGGGAAAATGTCATATTGCTCACTATACTATTCATGTCATTACCTTTCCTACGAGCCTTTATTTGTTAAATTCTGATTAATAGTTGCTGAGATTTGGAACTTTAAATAATGCCAACAAGGTAGTATATATGGAAATATCTATACATGTAGTCAAACTGAATACTGGATTGCTCATATCTTTGGTTCTATGGAGCGAAACTACATGAAAATTTGCAGGCTTTTTGGATATTATAATACTATTCTATGGTTAAAATTTTATGACAATTTGTAAAAAAAATCATATATTTTCAAGCCATAAAGTATGCCCAAATTTGCCTACCTTACGTGATTTTGGTACAAAAGACAACCAGTTCACATATAGGCCAGTAAATGTCGGCTTCCTATAAATTGTAGTGAGGAAGCCCCCCTCTTGAACGTTCGACAAGAACATCCAAGAAGGGAAGCAAATTGTCCTTCTCACTTTCCATAGTGAACTTTAGAGCACCATGCAAAGAATTCAACCTATAAAAAATATAGACGCTTCACTTTGCGATGGAAAAACTGCAAAAGTGTCGTCAACATATAGGCAGCTTCAGTTTATACACACACACACACACACACACACACACACACATATATATATATATGTATATATATAATTGCCATATATATTTTTATAACTTACTATATATACATATATTTATATATATATATGTGTGTGTGTGTGTGTGTGTGTGTGTGTGTGTGTGTGTGTGTGTGTGTGTGTGTGTGTGTGTGTGTGTGTGTGTATTACAGGAGCATTGTTGGAAGGGAGAAACGAAAAATATAAATATTGTTGATGAAATGAATGATTCCATCTCTCATAACAAGTGAAGAAATATTGAAGATTGCAAAGTATTAATGGTGGAATTTATGCTAATAACACAGATTAGAATTACAATTAAGTTTGTTGGCATACTGTAACGTAGGAGAAAATCTTGGGTTATCCGCCACTCTTCTTGCCTATCTAACTCTCTCATTCTTATTATATATATATATATATATATATATATATATATATATATATATATATATATATATTATTATTATTATTATTATTATTTATTCATTTATTTATTTATTTACTAGGTGCAGTCACACAAACCATCATCAAGATTTTTATTCTTTGAGAAAAACTCGTGGCATTCTCTAAAGTCACAACAATTACTTCCAGATTTCTAGTACTCTCCACATCTTTCCATAACCATTGCAGATGAATTTGCGTTATTGTAACAGCCGCTTATCATTGATTTCTGGTTGGCAGCGGCGACCATTAGTCTTCATTAGTATTTGAGTGGCAAAAAGCCTCTACAAGGTCTCAGTCCTCTTTTTCATTCATCCAGCGGATGTCTGGCTAGTGGTTTCTCTTCTTGGTCTCTCCACTCTCCTTCATTCTCCTTGCTTATTTGGTGTGGCGTCATATTTTGATGATACACACAGTAAAAACGGGGAGGTTTAGAGGCGCAGAGGTTAAATTACGATTTACAGTTTCAGTTCTTATGATTCTATGTGATGCTCCTTAGTGTTTTACGTCTGTAGTATTTTCTGTATTTCCAGTTTGTGCTTGTAGCTCATGTGTGTTAATCTCCGCATTCAAAAGTTTTTCTTAATATTTTAGCCGTTTTCATTACTGTTATTCGTTTTATCTTATCAGTCACTCCTCTGATTCCAACTCTCATTCTCTTCGGTATTGTTCCTAGTGCTACTATTATTAATGGTGTTAACTTGAATTTCTTTCATCTTCTATATCCTTTTAAGTTCTCTGGTCAGTTCAGTGTATTTGTTTCACTTCTCCGTCTTCTGATCTTCACTCTGTAGTCTGCTGGAACGGCAAAATCTACAATCTGCCAGGTCTTTTCATTCTTGCCTGGGTGAGTTTATCCGTTTGTATATCCATGTTCCATAGGATTTTGTGATTTTCATTTTCAAGTACTGCTGCCGGTTTTTGCTTGTATACTTTGTCTGGATGGTCAAGATTCAGTTGTCTGCATAATTGCCAGTGTACTGCCTTTCCCACTTGATCATGTTTATTCTTATATACTTTTTCGGCTAGTTTGATGCATTCACTTTATTTGGTTTATTGTTTCGTCTCTTTGTCCATATAGTTTGCATTTGCTGTTTTCTTGTGACATGTCGATCCTTGCTTTCATGGTTATCTTGCGTTCATCAACGAATGTCCCACACTCCCATATCTTTATTGTCATCGAAATCGGTGAAATTACCCATTTTTTTTATCAAATCCATTGCTCTAGTTAGGGGATCCATCACAGTGCACCGAAAGGAAGCTTCACGTGCCTCTTCACACTGACTTGGTCCACAATACATTGTAGTCTACGTTGCACTGCAGAGAATCTACTGTTGATTTCATAAAGTATCATGCTTCAGCTGTGCTCTAAACAGAAACACTCATTCTGAACGCGTCCCTGTCAGATCAAAGAACCTACTGTTGATTTCATATGCCAGGTCTTATTGTTTGTGCGGCGATAATGGTTTGAATTTAAGTTTAAAATGAAAAGTCAAGTATCATGGTGCAATTGCGCTTTAAAAGAAAGGTTAATTTCGAACGTGCCCCTGTCATATCAAAAGAACTGTTGATTTTATATGTCGGGCTTTCGGCTAGTGTAGTAATAAAAACTTCTCAAATGCACTTGTGATGTTAGATTGTATAATGCGCTAAATTTAGTCGAAATTTTCTTCTTTCATCGGATTATTCTGATTATCGATTATCGATGATTATGGAAGACATCCCGATACAAAACCTATATAAGAACACTGCCATGCACATAAAGTACCTTCGTGTGAAATTTCATAAATATCGGCCTAGCCGTTTTCGAGTCCATAAGGAACTCACACACGCACGCACACACACACACACACACACAAGCACACACAGATACGCACAAAGTTCATTTTATATAATAGTAGAGATATACGCGTGTGCGTATTAGTGGGCGCATGCGTGTGTATATGAAAAAATACAAAGAAAACCATTGTTTAAGCAGTTATATCTACTCCCAAAGATTCAGATCGACGTACAGGTACGTATGATATCTATATAAACTTATACATTGAATACTAACTAGACAATGAATTTGTACACACGCGCATGCGCGCATTATATATCTACCGTCTCTCTACATCTGACTGATCACAGCGTCTTTGATCATTTCACAGTTGAATGCTTCACGAAGACAACCATAGAATTTGTGCAAAAATTCAACAATAAACGCCAGAAAGGCCGGCAGACATCAAGCACAGTATAAAACATTCCAAATATACATCTCACTTTTATGTTAGTCTACAGACACACACGCACGCACACGCACACACATATATATATATATATATATATAGAGAGAGAGAGAGAGAGGTGCGTGTGTGTGTGTGTGTGTGTGTGTGTGTGTGTGTGTGTGTGTTCGCTTATATGTCTCCGGAAATTAGTACAGATATATGTACACAAATACTTGTAAATGAACGCGTAAATACATATACATAATATGCATAAACATATATACATACATAGATATACATATATATATATATATATATATACACATAATTACTATTAAATGTTTATATATTTACTTCTGATATATAAAGAAATTCGGTTGAATTTTCGAATTTAGATTATATTAAACGTTGAATTTTCGAATTTAAATTATATTAAACGAATCAATGTTTGATTTTGTCTAGCCAGTGAATGTTTTGAAGATATGATAAATTATATTTTCAATATAGCCAGAATGTTATCTTCTAAAATAAGTAAAAAGGAGTATGATTTAAGTACAATACAAAAATCGTTATATTTTTAATAATTATTTGATTGATTTTCTGGCAGGTGACCCGTCGTTGGGTAATTTTATGTCGAAAGCACATACACGTTTCGGTTTGGAAAGCAAGTTCATTTGTACGTTTATCCTTCGTAAATAAATAGTCTACGGATGATAATGTCCAGTTAACTCATAAATATGACCGTGACAGAGTTGACCTCTAAGTAATAATAAAGAAAGAAGGTCTGCAAGATCGTGAAGTGGAAATTTACACCTGAATACAGTTTTGTATTATAGCTAACCACGTCGGAGAGAGCTTGACCAGTTGATTACGTATGGGAGGCAGGAACAAAATTAGAAAAATGGATTTCGAGGTAGTTAAGAGTCCAGAGACAACACATTGCTTTAGGTGGTTCAGTTCGAGCCCAGAACAAATTCTATTAAACCTATAAATTAGACACTAAGAAATAATGCTAATAACTGTAAGAGTACCTCCGTACTCCCAAATTGGAGTCTATTACATTTTAAGATCAAATCCAGGACCTATGCTTTTGACAAGGGCGATATATATATGTGTGTGTGTGTGTGTGTGTGTGTGTGTGTGTGTGTGTGTGTGTGTGTGTGTGTGTGTGTGAATGCAACTCGTATATATATACGAGTTGCATTCATTAAGACTGAATTGAATCCAACTCGTATATATATATATATATATATATATATATATATATATATATATATATATATATATATATATATACGAGTTGAATTCATTTAGACCCAGACCTTTTCGTATGGCCATTTTTCTTTGATAGTGCATACATAAAACTCTAGTAACGTTCCAACAATTTCTGGGAGGCCCCATGGAAGTCCTCTTGTGGGAGCGTGTCAATGACCCTCGTCACAACCTCTTTTATCTCCTCAGTTGTCTCATAACGACAGCCTCTAAGGTTTTCTTTCAGTTTTGGCAATTACCGATAGTCACAGGTCGCAAGTCTGGACTATGGGGAGGGTGAGGAACTGTCTTGATGCCCACCTTGGTCAAATAGTGTATGACAAGGATGAGTTGTGGATTGGTGCATTGTCATAGTGGAAATGCCACTGACTCGATTTGAAGAGTGCTGGCCTCTTCTGGCGGAATTTCTTCCTGAATTCCCTTAAAACCTCAACATAGTATTCCTTGTTGACTATTTGTCTAGTGGGAACCCAGTGACAGTGGTTGGAGCCTTGTTGACAAAGTGGAACCTATTAGATTGGAGAGTCCTTTTTTGGACCCTATCCAAGAGGGAGAAACTAGTGATGTTGTGTAGCAGGAGTCTCATATTGGAGACATATACAACGGGGTACTCATATTGAGATGGGATGACGGAGACTCAAAACAGATGACGATGGTGATGAGGAAGACATTTATACAGACTGGGATGCTTCTTGGGGACTTCCTATTATTGATACAGACTGCATGATATGATGCAACAGTCCTTATACACATATAGAGGGGAGGAGAAACTTCACTTATGATAATGGTGGGGATGACACATAATACTTTGAAGCGTTATACAAGTGTCGTTACAAGATGATGATAAAACAACGTTTACCTTTTCTGTTGTAAGGAATGACGACACGAGACAAACAGTTACAAACATAGTTGGTTTCTTTATTCTTCAATCGACCGATCGGTGACGTCAGGAATTCCAGCTTTTCGACTACATGGCTTACTCTTCTACCTTTCGCCTCTAAGGGGATCCCACTCTCCAACTCTATCACCGTGTGTGATCTGCTCTGATTATCTCATCCTCATCAACTCTTGACTTGCAACTGACTGCCTCTAACTCCTAACCCACAGAATCCTATATTCAGAAATTTCCTTTGTTTATGACGTCAGAAGTGTGGTTTTCAAACATGACTAATTTTCACGTGGCTTTACATGATTGTCGAAACACACTTTTAGCAAACAAAAGAATCCTCAATTCTAATTCTAACCTATTTTTAAACAATATATTTTAACTCGCATTGTGCATTCATTTAACTGATATATTTAATATCTAGATTTCTAAAAGAATGGATAATCGACTCTTTTTCCGACATAAACAATATTTAACTATTTCTAATAGAATTAACAATATTTAACTATTTCTAATAGAATTAACAATATTTAACTATTTCTAATAGAATAAACAATATTTAACTATTTCTAATAGAATTAACAATATTTAACTATTTCTAATAGAATTAACAATAGTTAACTATTTCTAATAGAATTAACAATATTTAACTATTTCTAATAGAATTAACAATATTTAACTATTTCTAATAGAATTAACAATATTTAACTATTTCTAATAGAATTAACAATATTTAACTATTTCTAATAGAATTAACAATATTTAACTATTTCTAATAGAATTAACAATATTTAACTATTTCTAATAGAATTAACAATATTTAACTATTTCTAATAGAATTAACAATATTTAACTATTTCTAATAGAATTAACAATATTTAACTATTTCTAATAGAATTAACAATATTTAACTATTTCTAATAGAATAAACAATATTTAACTATTTCTAATAGAATTAACAATATTTAACTATTTCTAATAGAATTAACAATAGTTAACTATTTCTAATAGAATTAACAATATTTAACTATTTCTAATAGAATTAACAATATTTAACTATTTCTAATAGAATTAACAATATTTAACTATTTCTAATAGAATAAACAATATTTAACTATTTCTAATAGAATTAACAATATTTAACTATTTCTAATAGAATTAACAATATTTAACTATTTCTAATAGAATTAACAATATTTAACTATTTCTAATAGAATTAACAATATTTAACTATTTCTAATAGAATTAACAATATTTAACTATTTCTATTAGAATAAACAATAGTTAACTATTTCTAATAGAATTAACAATATTTAACTATTTCTAATAGAATTAACAATATTTAACTATTTCTAATAGAATTAACAATATTTAACTATTTCTAATAGAATAAACAATATTTAACTATTTCTAATAGAATTAACAATATTTAACTATTTCTAATAGAATTAACAATATTTAACTATTTCTAATAGAATTAACAATATTCAACTATTTCTAATAGAATTAACAACATTTAACTATTTCTAATAGAATTAACAATATTTAACTATTTCTAATAGAATTAACAATAGACTTAATTTCTAACATTCCATTCTCTATTATCTTTAAAACTTGCCTACAGGGTTCGATTCTAGCCTTATCCTAATATTATTTTCATTTATCTAGTATGTCTTCTTACTTACATAATAAGGGGCAGCCCTTTCATGTAACAGTAATAGAGGCACTAGCCCAGACGTGGCAACAATACTCAATGCATGGGCGAATTGTGGCCTTGTAGAGGTACAGGATACTCTCAGGTATGAGTAGTTTTCTAGCATGATAGAGGGATCCCACCTTCATTACAGCAGCCTTCGCACTGTCTTCAATGCATTTGTTCCAGTTCATATTTCCTGTGAATTTTAAACCGAGAAGTTTGAAAGAAAAATTCTCTGGTAGGGAGTTATTCGTCATGAATATCGGTGGTTGGAGAGATCTCTTGTAATTGTTAAAGGAGAGCAGCTTATTCTTACTAGCATTAAATGTTACCATCTATTTTCGACCCTATTCTACTATCCTTTTTTTCTGGTATATCTAATCAAATATAACAAACTGTCATCTTCAAGATAGTATAGTCTCTTCATAGGCAAATATATGAATCCAGTGACAGCCTATAATCGACTTGGTGGTTTCAGTATGCATAAGCAATTAACAAATCCGATAACATAACCTTGTCGTAGGCGAGAAGGAAATAATCAGATTCATCCGTTATACAAATAGTGAAACTGATAGAAAAAAAAATATTATAAAAATAAAATACAGAATACATAAATAAAAATTGTGCATTTGTTCTCCTTTGCATCGGATCGTAATTTTATCGGCGTTAATGAAATTAAGATGGCGTTAGAAAGTAATTAAAAAAAAAATCTTTAAAAAAAGCAGCAAACGCATACGACAAAACGAAAACAAAATAAAAAAATTGGAAACATATATCAATAAAAAAAAACATTAGATGACTCTGATTAGAGGCCAATCTTAAATGAAATGAACGGTCTTTATTTGCTCATAGTCTGCATAAAGATTATCGATTCTATGACATGTAGTTCTTATATAGACTGACTACTGTACATTCTTTGTCAAAATTCCATTAAAAATTACTAGCAGGGACGCTCGGCGTAGTCCGGTCGTAAAATACGCTTAAATATGATATTTTATTCATGCAGATTTTCTATATATTATTTCAGAGTCAATTTTTTGTCGATTCTTATATCTTGTAAAGTTGTGATTTCAAATATAAAAAAATATATATCCATATGGCGTGGGTGCATCAGCTTGAATCGAAACCGAAACCAAAACTTATAAAGAAAAAATATATGTATACATGCATATATAATTTGAGTTCCTTCAGCTATAATCGAAACCGAAACCAAAACTTATGAAGAAATCTTGGTAAAATTACTTATAAAAAAATAGATAACTTGAGTGCCATCAACTATAATCGAAACCGAAACTAAAACTTATGAAGAATTCTTAGTAAAATTATTTATTACAAGAAATAGAAATTCATAACAATTAAACGACAGTCACTCGGTAGAAAAAGGATGTAAGCGTCACACACAAAATAACTCACACGCTGTTGTATTAATATATAGACTAGCGGGACCTCTGGAACTTCCATAGGGTACTCATTCATATGTAATATATTGATGTTGGCATTTTCTAGATGTTAAGTTAAAACGGAGATGCTCTGATATTATTGTAGCTCTTTTGTTGAAACTACAAAAGTACTTATCTAAACTAGCAGGAGCAGTCGTAAAGTACGCTTAAAATCTCATTCTTTATCACAGACGGTTACGTTTTCCATACGTTTCCCAGATCATCAAGATCAACATGCCTCGCTTCTAGATCTATTTCTGACAACACAGTTCCCGATAATTTTGTAACGAAGGCCCACAGCACACTCGGGAACGCTTATCACGCTATGATGATGGTAGAAATCGCCCTAAATTCTCGACCCCAAACTGAAGAGTCATTGCTCAAAACAACGAGGTATTATAAAAAGGCTGACTTGGACGCCACCAGGGATGTCATAGATGGGGAAACATCTTCTTTCTTCCCGCTGACCAGTGCACAAATGAAACCACCGAATGGTTCAAAACGGCAATTGAAGCACATTTTCCCACACGGAAATTCTGTAGCAAGCTTCACTCTACCCAATGGTTTACCTCTACTTGTGTAACTGTCATTGCTCAGAGGCAGCATGCGTACCGCAGATTTAACCGACATAAGTCCAGTTCAAACATACAGAAGTTTATAGAAGCTAGAAGTAATTGTAAGAAAGAAATAGCGAAAGCTAAGAGAGAATATACTAAAACCACCAGAAAACGCATCGAAATACAAAAGTAAGGAACTCGTGGTTTTTAGAAAATCTACTACAGTGTAGTAAATAATGGGCAATCAACAATTCCCCCACTATCCAACAATCATGAAGTTGTTTGCACGGCCACCGAGAAGGCTAACATGCTTGCCAGAGGGTTTGCCTCAAACTTTGCATTGGACCCAGCATACCACTCCCTCCCTGACTTTCCTTTGCAGAGAGACGCCAGACTAGTTGATATGAAAATAACCCCTTCTAAGGCCGATATCATAAAAAAAAGTAAACACCTCAAAATCATATGGACTCGATCTATTCCCGGCTGTGCTATTAAAAAAATGCCCCGCCGGGGTTGATCCAGTTTTCTCCAAACTTTACAACAAATGCCTAAACGACGAATCTTGCTTTCCTGACTGCTGGCAAATTGCTTCTGTGGTACCAGTTTACAAGAATTCTTGCGAAAGAACTGACCCATTAAATTATCGCCTCATAAGCCGCAATCAATCAATTAAAACAATGTTAAGAAGAGTGCTCGAAAAAATAATGATATTATCTTCTTTTATTATTTTTCTTTTCTTTTTGTTTTTTGTTTTCTACAACATAATACACAAAAACAAGAACAAATAAATATAGAAAAAGGTTTTTTTTATCTTTTTCCTTTGCACTTTGGTTTCGAATTTTCAGTTCTTATGTCTTTCTCCGACTCGAATAATTATTTAGCCTGCCATTTTGTTTCAAATCTTATAAAAGGGTGCAACTCGAATTACTTTTTTTGTTATTTTATTCTGAAAGTCATAAATAAGGAAGATAACAGTTTTAGAGTAGCAGTTTTAATTTGGGATTCTTTCGTTTTAATTTAGTTTGAGTTCATCAAGGGAGCCCTTTGAAAATATATTTTGAATTAATTAATTTTAAAGAAAAAAAAAAGTTTTGAAATAAGCAGAAACTATCATATGAATAAAGATGCGTTTTCTTTTTTTTTAAAATTAAAATCAGAACATTAATAAGTTATATACTCGCGTATTATTGAGTTCAGTACTGCTGAGGTCAATATTAAATATATATATATATATATATATATATATATATATATATATATATATATATATATATATTAATAATTATTACGTGCATAAAAGTAAGTTATTAATTATAATAAAATAAATAAATAAAATAAAATTAAAAAAAGTAATACGCCCTAAAAAATGTAGGCGGAAAAATGTATGCAAAGGGCAAATAACTCCTTTCTGAGGAGCGAAAAAGAAAGAAATTAGTACGGAATCGCTAATAAAAAAAAAAATAAAAATTCTACAATCTTATATATATATATATATATATATATATATATATATATATATATATATATATATTAGTCCACGTGCGAAAGAGCAGGACACAAAATGTTTTAAATAATAATAATAATAGAATAACAATAACAAAGACTTTCGCTGGCGAGGACTATTATTGACCGTAACCGGTTATACAGTCCTTTTGAAATTTTCATCTCTATTTTTCTCGTTATGCACTGAATATTCGTTAATGAAACCTATATGAAATATGTTCCTTATTAAATTTTTAAGATTTTCTATTCTGAAAGAAATTTTTAAAAATTTAATCTAAAAAAGTTATTTTAAAGTTTTTGTAACAAAAAGTTCAGATTTTGTCATTATTCAGACCTGTATTACAAAGAGGGGGTTGCAAAAAATGAGTTGTGGTGTGAGGAGAAATGCAAACTGAAACAGAGAGAATATTCAGACTTGTAATAATACGAAGAGGGTGGTTGCAAAATGAGTTGTGTTGTGAGGAGAAATACAAACTGAAATAGAGAGAAGGTGAGTTTAAATATATAATCTTAAAAAGATAAGATAAAAGTTAGAAAAGTATTTCATCCAAGGCATGGAAATTGTTAAACAAAATGTTTTTACTGTATGCTTTAACAATAAAGGTACAAGATTCAATTTGAAATTTGTTTATCTTCAAAGTCCACTTTTATAAATTTTACAAAGTAAGGTATAAAAATTTAATTTAAATTGAATCAAAAAATTACCTTGGATGTATTTTATGTAATGTACATTTTGTTGCAATTTAAAAACATTATCTTTCATCTAGCAATTAATGATATAGATATAAAATTTTCAATTATTTTTTTTAAGTGCAACAGAATGTACATTACATAAAATAAATCCAAGGTAATTTTTTGATTCAATTTAAATAAAATTTTTATACCTTACTTTGTAAAATTTATAAAAGTGCACTTTGAAGATAAATAAATTTCAAATTGAGTCTTGTACCTTTATTTTTAAAGCCTATAGTAAAAACATTTTATTTAACAATTTTTATGCCTTGGATGAAATGCTTTTCTAACTTGCATATGTATATATACATATATACACACACGCGCACACACACACACACACACACACACACACACACATATATATATATATATATATATATATATATATATATATATATATATATATATATATATATATATATATATATTAGTGATGGGACGATTCCAATTTTTTCCCGATTCCGATACAATCACCAATTCCGTCGTAAATTCTCGATTTCGATACAATTATCGATTCCAATTCTGATTCTTTATAAATCTTTAAATATTTAAGCATAGAGTTGTTGTTTTCCCCCTATTACCGTAAAAACGCGTGTTAAATGTTGATATATTTTCTTAAGTGAAAAAAGAAATACACTTGCGGGTGATTATCCATCGATTTTTGTTTTACTAGTAGTTAAAAATCAATAAATATTTATAATTTTATCATTATTACCAGCAAATGAAGATTTCACTTTAAACACATTCAAATAAAAAAGAACAATTATAAGATCGTTTTGGTATCAGAAAATATGCACACATTTTTCCGATTCCGATACCCCCAAATGGTCCGATGTTTCCGATTCCCGATTCCGGTTCCACTCAATCGTCCCATCACTAATATATATATATATATATATATATATATATAAATTTTTAGTCATTTAATGAATTTAAAAAATTTATGACGTTAAATATTTCAAATGTATTCTTTGTCTTACATAGAATAATAAAAATCTTTTGATTTGAAACGCAAACATTTCATGTCATAAATTTTTAAAGTCATTGGATGACTAAAATTTGATTTATTTGCTCTATCTTGTATATCGAGCAATTCTTATTTAGGTCGGTTAGTACTTGTAGAATATTACCAGCAGTAATATCTTATAAAACTTATGATCACAGGTTTCCATACCAGTTGATTGTTAGATAATTTTATTCTGAAGAATATATATATATTATATATATATGTATATAAGACTGAATGTGTGTGTGTGTGTGTGTGTGTGTGTGTGTGTGTGTGTGTGTGTGTGTGTGTGTGTGTGTGTGGCCACGAATAGGCTCCAGTATAGTTGACTATTTTAACAAACTGATTGCATATAATGATAGAAGAATGGGTATGTTTGATCTGGTAGAACGGTGGTTCATTAAAATTGTGGGGTCTGCGTTCGCGCCTCGTCCACAAAGTATGGAAATAAAAAATTTAAAGATTAAAAAAAAACGTTTACAAGTGTTTTTGATATAGATGTACATAATAATACTTTGATAAGTATGTTTCAACTTAAATAGGGATGGTATAATAAAATTGTAGGGTCTGCGTTCACGCCTGGCCTTTGTAGAATGGAAATAGGCAAAAACTTTAATAAAGACTTTTCATAACTATCTGCGTAAGTATTCTTTGATAATTATGTTTCAAGTTAAAGAAATATAGTATAATAAAATTATGGGGTGTTCGTGCGCACCTGACCTCCATAGAATGGAAATATGTCACAAAGTTTAAGAAGGTTTTTTTAATATAGATCCACAGAATATTGTGATAAGTGTTTCAGTGTGAACAAGTATGTTATAATAAATTATGGGGTTTATCTATCTAATTTTTACTTTCATCATATTTTGCTTTGGTTTTGATACCCCAAAATTCGAAGCTATCACTTTAAAACCCTTCCTTTTCATAACCTATCATACTTTCATAAATCAGAGTCCATTTTTTGTCGGCTGTTTTTGAACCCAGTCAACGACGGGTACTTTCGCTAATATATATATAAAGCTGAACGTCTCTGTGTGTGTGTGTGTGTGTGTGTGTGTGTGTGTGTGTGTGTGTGTGTGTGTGTGTGTGTGTGTGGTCACGAATAGGCTCCTATATGGTTGACTATTATAGAAAACTGATCACATATAATGATAGAAGATGTATCGAGACACAGGAATGGGTACGTTTGATCTGGCATAATAGCGATTAATTAAAATTGTGGGGTCTGCGTACGCGCCTCGTCCACAAAGTATGGAAATAAAAAATGTTAAAATTAAAAAAAAACGTTTACAAGTGTTTTTGATATAGACGTTCATAATAATACTTTGATAAGTATGTTTTAACTTAAATAGGGATGGTATGATAAAATTGTGGTGTCTGCGTTCACGCCTGGCCTCCATAGAATGGAAATAGGCACAAACTTTAATAAAAACTTTTCATATCTATCTGCGTAAGTATACTTTGCTAATTATGCTTGCATTTGAAGAAATATGGTATAATAAAATGATGGGGTGTTCGTTCGCGCCTGACCTCCATAGAATTGAAATATGTTACAAAGTTTAACAAGGTTTTTTAATATAGATCCACAAAATATTGTGATAAGTGTTTCAGTGTGAACAGGTATGGTATAATAAATTATGGGGTTTATCTATTTTATTTTTATTTTCATCATATTTTGCTTTGGTTTTGATACTCCCAAATTCGAAGCTATCTCTTTACAGCCCTTCCTTTTCATAACCTATCATACTTTCATAAATCAGAGTCCATTTTCTGTAGGCTGTTTTTGAACCCAGTCAACGACGAGTACTTTTGCTAGTATGTATATAGAAGACAAAATATAACAGCATGCCAAAGGATAGACTTACTCAAGTTGAAACAGATTTTATAATGGAGATAAAAAAGAGATATCTGCCTTACACACGACTAAAATGCTAGTTTTATATTGGTGTCTTTAACTGCCCCCCCCCATATTTTTGCTGATGAGGACACTTTGTTTTTAAAAGACAAAACTTTTGTCAAATTATTGTTAATATTCATTGTCAATTTAAATAAAATGAACATCGATTCTGAAACAGTCGTACAATCTAGTGCATTTTGTTTGTTTTCCTTTTGAAACTGAATTGTAATAAAAAATTATGAATTGTTTTAATCAATATTAAAATAGCTCTAGGATATTTATCCATATTGAGCTTATTATGCATCTACAGTACAATGGTCACTGTTTTCTTTTAATAGTATTAATACATTTACTAGTACATTAAAATAAACTCTGCTATTTAGACACCAGGTCTAATTCCCTCAAAAAAAATTTTTTTAAATACAAATATTAAAAAAATATAATATATATATATGCACATATATATATATATATATATATATATATATATATATATATATATAATTGTAATTTTTATTATATATATATATATATATGCTACTGGTACCATGTAACCCAGTACTACCTGCCTCATGGTCGGGTCACCGGCGACTAAACTGGCTCCCCCACCAGATTTGTTTCGTGAGGAGTGTGGCTAGTCTCCCTGAAGGATTAAAAACAAGACCTTCCAAAGGGCGAATGAACTCTTTTTCTGGGTCAACGGCCAACTAGCACCGTGTATATTTGTGTGTGTGTGTGTGTGTGTGTGTGTGTGTGTGTGTGTGTGTGTGTGTGTGTGTGTGTGTATTGGGGTGGAGAGGGCTCCCGTAAGCCGTGGTGAAGGCAACCTTTCTAGGAGAAGCAAATCTCTGATTTAAAAACAAAGCGGGAGACCATTACCCGCATTAAGCTGGTCTGCAGTTTAATTTGTTGCTGGCTATCTTGCTCTTGCTTGTTGCTGGATCTCAACATTTTGAACCGAGAGAGAGACTTAGCTGTCGTACAAAGCTAAGACTCTGTAACATCATCTTTGTATAAATACTCCCTCAGGCATTTGGGCTCATGGATTTTAAATGTCTGAGGGAGTGGCACTCGTCTGACAAGACGTTGCAATCATCATATATATATATACATATATACATATATATATATATATCATACTATTTCACAATATTATATGTGTATATAAATGAAACAATTAAATATAAAGAGACAGAGATAGAAAAAACAATTAAATATAAAGAGACAGAGAAAGAAAAAACAGTTAAATATAAAGAGATATAGAAAGAAAAAACAATTAAATATAAAGAGATATAGAAAGAAAAAGCATTAAATATAAAGAGACAGAGAAAGAAATAAAAGAGAGAATGTCTCTCGCCACGATAATCACAGTATTTCTAGCAATATACATAAAGTGTATGGACTGACTTAATTGTGTTTAGTCTATATAAGAAAGCGAATAAGACACACGCACACACGCACACACACACACATATATATATACGTGTGTGTGTGTGTGTGTGTGTGTGTGTGTGTGTGTGTGTGTGCGCGCGCGCGCGAATATATAGGGTACAAACTTTACAGTGAAAGGTAAATCTGAAGGAAGGAAAATCAAAGTAAAAAGTTATAGAAACAAATCTCCACCACATAAAAAAAAAAAAAAAAAAAAAAAAAAGAATATAGCCATGAGATGAAAAGGAATGGGGGGGATTGGGAAATCAGCGAAAGAAAATTGGTTGTGCATCGACCGGAGAAAACGAGACAAAATCTGTAAAGGACTTTACAACGGGAAAGATTTTGACGTATAATCGAACATCAGGGTGTTTCGGCAGTGACCCCTATTACGAGCCGTCTCACCGATATTCCTTCATATCGAGCCACACAATTCCGTTTATCGCCGCCATCTTAACAGTCCCACGTCCTTTGTCATTGTCGACTCACGCATGCGCACACGAAAGCTTATACGTATTTGTTCTATAACATAGAAGTCCGTTCTATATCATGTCATTTGTCTCCTTATTTCTTATTAGTGTTTGCTTTCGTTAATTTTACATGAAATCGAAAAGGTTTCCGTATTCTTGTTTATAACTAGTTTACTTTTTAGAGATCTTCGAAAACTAATGTTATAGCATTCATCATCAATCATTGCAACTATCGATAACTTATTATTTATCATCAAAGTGTGTACATTAGTGATGGGACGATTCTAATATTTTCCTGATTCCGATACAATTTCCGATTCTGTACTAAATTCTCAATTCCGATACAATTACTGATTCCGATTCTTTATAATTCTCTACATATTTAACTATATAGTGATTATTTTCTCCTAATTATCATAAAAACACATGTAACATTGCGCAGATATTTTCTCAGGCGGAAAAATATATTTGTGGGGAATGATCTCGAGGTTTTAGCTTTACTGGTTGTTTAAAAGCAATTAATAATCATAATTTTATCATTACTACCAGCAGAAGATTTTGTTTTAAACAAAATTAAGTTTAAAAAAATAAAAGAATGGCATCGGAAAATAGGCAAAGAATTTTGCGATTTCGATACCGATGTTGATCCTCCCAAAGTTTTGATTTTGTCGATTCCCGATTCCGATTAATCTTCCCCAATATTAGTGTACATATTACGTTCTCTTCCCACGGTCTTGTCATTCGGAGACGCAGATTCTAACGACATTTGCGGTTATGCATTATTTTATGTGTTTTTTCCGGGATTTTTTTTTTATTATTTTTTTTTTACAAAAGAGTCACTTATTTCCAAGGCCCGTAGGATAAGGGTTAATGTATGTACAATAGTCATTGGGAAAATAGCGTAGTAATCGTTTAAAGTGGAATTTTGGTATAATTGGATTATATAAGAATACGATTAAATAAGAATTTGTTTACGTTGGGCTTGAAAACGACCATATTGTAGTCAGCTAGAAAGCAGACCAGCGGAACAAAGTTCCACAGGCGGGAAGTTCTAGAAAAGAAGCTGTGTTAATGGAATCCACATTTAGATTTAAGCACCGATAGAGAGTGGGGGAAATTATTGATGGTGCTTTTAGCTAGACAAGTGTTTTTTGTGAAAGTTTGGCAAGAAGGGGCCATATAATGGAGTTCAGGCGAACACTTGCCATGAAAATAATGATGGAGCAAAGAAAAGCTCGCAACGTCTCTTCTGTGAGTCTTCAGGGAATAGAATCTTGCTTTCATGGCTGCTGGCAAACTGTTTCTGTGGTACCAGTTTACAAGAATTCTGACGAAAGAACTGACCCATTAAATTATCGCGCAATTAGTCTCCTCCCACTTGTCGCCAAAATATTTGAGTCTATAATTAATCAAGCTCTATTCTATCACCTTACAGCTGCTTAACTTCTTACTGATCAACAGTATGGATTTAGGCAAACCCGTTCCACAGCAGACATCCTAACTGTAATCTCTGAACGTATATACCAAACACTGGACAAAGCAGGGAAAGGTAGAACGGTAGCCCTATATATATATCTAAAGCTTTTGACAGGGATTGGCACGATGGTCTTCTCAGGAAAATCAGATCATATTGTATTACTGGTCTGTATTTGGTCATTTTTATTACATGGGGATTGTCAACCTACAACACATGCGCCAATTATGGTGGATTGAACTGAACCACGTAAATAATAAAAGAAATGTTGTTTTTAAGCCTATGTTTTCGTCGATATTTCAACCGCAAGGTAATGTGTTTTGTCCTCGTCTTGAAAAAGAACTTTATAATAAGCCTCCTGTTAAAGTATAAACTGTATCCCTCTTCCAAAATGCTAATGTATCACCCTAAGTGTTAAAAAGAACCGTCTATTACACATCTCTTCACCTTTACCAGCTCCTATTAATAACATGACCTCAACAAGTAATTGGCATTATCATTGTCGTCGACGTATACGCCCTTATATAAATGTCGTCCTCGTTATAAACGATGTTACGTCATCCGTTATATGATGTCTCCGTTAAATGCCGTTATATAAATGTCTACCTCTCCGTTATGACACCCCACTACACAACAGACAGATTTGGTACCCATTATTCAACATATAAAGTATTACCAAAATTATTACATGGAAACATTGATAACTCAAAAATCATTTCGCTAAACAGGCTTTAACGTTGCATAATGGTTACTATTATGAGCAACCATAAAATGCATACATCAAATTAGACACCACAATTGCCCCATAAAAATATTGACTCTTTTAGCATTCCAGCACATAATATTTTCGTGTCAACACGAGAAGGATCGTTTGCTTTTTCCTGCAAAATTATAAAGTCCAGGACCTGTACAGAACAGCTACCCAATTATATATATATTTTATCTCCAGAACTTGTACAGAATAGCTCCGCATCGGAAACTATTCCGAAATTAAACATAGCTTTACATTCAAGACAAAGCCAACCGAAAATACAACCTCATATTGCCAACTATGATGGATCGAACAAAACAACAGAAGCAATAAAAGAAACAAAAATATAAGTCAGCCCTGGGATGGTCACCAATCTTTTACTTCCAGCAGCATTCACCATTCGCAGATTGAACCGGTTTCACCTAAAATAGGAAGTTTTAAAGAAATATAAAGTTCCAAAATGGCAGACGCTTGTATATCCCGGTCAGGGGAGACGACAGTGTTATGTTTTTTTTTGGGGGGGGGGTCTTTTCAGTTCTTGCAGGGAAGTGTCGCCGTCATCCTACATACAGCGCCTGGTGTTCACAAATGGTCAACCATCTTTTACTGACCAAGCTCAACGTTGCTTAACTTCGGTGATCCGACAAGATCCGTTGTGTCAACATGATTATTATCTGGGTTCAAGTAAACTGTATAGCCCCTTACGCAAGGGAAAATGCTAATTGATTTCTCGAAATAAAACAACAGAATTTTAAATTATTGTTAAAAGAGAATTTTGTTAAGATTAACTAATATTTTATGATCAATACTATGTAATTCTTATCCTAAGATTAAATAAAAAATCTCGTATTAATTAAAACATGTTTTGCATTATTTGGATTATTTCGACTATTGTACTTGTCTTGGGTTTTATTCGAACAATGTTTTGGCCGATGTAACATCCGCAAGCACCTCTAGTTAGACGGCAAATGTACACGATACAATTCAGTTGTAAACGACACTTGATGAGGGTGAAAGTCCAATCCTCAGTGTAGGCGATGCGAAGAATACAGTAGCGAATTAGTTAAGGTGTCTAGTCATGGCTGATGAAATGAGAACATGCTACCTTAGTGAAATAAATAAAGGTTTCCGTTCAAAATTCCGTGCAGATTCTCAGGCTTACATAAAGATTCCTGAGTTCGACAAGGCATACCTGTAGAAGGTCTTAGATTACATCGGTCGAAGCATTATGCGTTTAACACTCAGGATGAGAACAGTCGCCAAACAACCCAACTAATCTTAATTATCAATCCATATTTTTTTAAAAAATAATTAGAAACATAATAGCAATTATTTACATTGGTTTTATTGTTCCGTGTGCATCTATTTGCTTTCTGAATTCGGTAACAAATTATTAATAAAGCCTCTCCTCTACACTGGCATTATGTCCATACTATTATATATTTTTTGATACGTCATGAGTTTTTTTTTATTACTGAATAAGTTTAATGAAGTTGAAGTCTGCTTAAGTATATAGAGAATAGATAGGTCACAGAAGCAGTATATATAGAGTAGTATAGATTAATAAATACATGTATATGTATATATATATATTATATACGTATATATCTATATATATAAATGCAGTCTCATATATATATATATATATATATATATATATATATATATACTCCTATGAATTTGTTTTTCTTTTGTGTGTATTGATATTCATATTAAAATCCTCTTTTCTATTTTCTATTTATTTAAAAATAAAGTACAATTTTCTTATATATGGGTTGTGGAATTGCATTTACTAGCAAAAGATCTAGCTAATTTGCATATTCTTTTAAACATTCATGTTAATTAATTCCCTATTAATTTTTTTCAGTTTTCTTATGGGATGATCATCTTTAGTTAACTATTACGTGTAATTATATTCATGCAAATATTCTACATGATTTATACTTGCATAATATTTGCGTAAAAAGCTTACAGTAAATACAACATTTTTTCCATATATATTTATGTATACGTATATATTTTTGTTTTCCAAATTTTGCCTACAAAACTCCCCCTAGAGTTTTTGGTCTACAGACTGAAATTTCATATATAAGGTATTTGAATTCATGCAAAACTTTATATTTTGGTTTTAGCCCGGAAAAATCGGTGTGAAAGTGTGAAAATTTAAAAAAAAAATGAAATTTGCCAGGTGAAATCTGTGTGTCTGTCTGTGTGTGTGCATTTCTCTACGCAATAACTCTGTCAATTTTTAATCTACAGACTAGAAATTTGATATACAGGGTACTGAGATTTGAGAAACTCTATATGATCGGTTTGCGGACAGAAATTTGGCTGTTAAGGGGTCAAAGTTCAACGATTTGACCCTTAAGAACTATACCAAACTCCTCCAATAATTTTGGGTATAAACCCAGTACATTTGAGATATAGGTTCCTTGGGCATGGATTTAACTTAATAACTTGATTTGAGCCCAAAATAATTAAGGGGTCATAATAGGGGTCAAAGTTTTTTAAAAAAAAATTTGCACAATAAACATGTTATACTTATTCTGTGTGTTGACCACCGTTTAATCTGAATTAATTTATACTGAATATATTCCTCTATGGATATATATATATATATATATATATATATATATATATATATATATATATATATATATATATAATTTATTATTTAAATATGTGTTTAACTATTTTCTAAATGCATAAAATTAAGTTATCTAAGTTACTTGATTTTATACACGTAGAAAATATTTAAATAAATATTTAAATAATAAATTAATTACAAATAATACGTCCCATACGAATATAAACAAAGGGCAGATAACCGCTCTCCTTAAAACACTCAGGGAGTAAAAAAACATCACAGAATCGCTCATAAAAAATGAATAATCTTAAATATATATATATATATATATATATAGATATATATATATATATAAGATTATTCATTTTTTTATATATATATTTAAGATTATTCATTTTTTATGAGCGATTCTGTGCTGTTTTTTTACTCCCTGAGTGTTTTAAGGAGAGCGGTTATCTGCCCTTTGTTTATATTCGTATGGGACGTATTATTTGTAATTAATTTATTATTTAAATATTTATTTAAATATTTTCTACGTGTATAAAATCAAGTAACTTAGATAACTTAATTTTATGCATTTAGAAAATAGTTAAACAAATATTTAAATAATAAATCATAGATATATACGTATAATTTATATATATATGTGTGTGTGTGTGTGTGTGTGTGTGTGTGTGTGTGTGTTTGTTGTGTGTGTGATAAATTCCACAGCTAAACATATATATATATATATATATATATATAGAGAGAGAGAGAGAGAGAGAGAAAAAGAGAGAGGGAGATTATTTACTACTAACGGCTGTACCCGGCGTTGCCCGGCGTTGCCCGGCGTTGCCCGGCGTTGCCCGGCGTTGCTCTGGTTTTATGGTTGTGGGTGGTAAAATGAAAACAAATCGAAATCATAACCCTATTTAAATATTATAAAAACAAACAATGTTAAAACTAAAAACAAATCGTGTAAAAAAAACAATTAAGAAAATGAACGTGACGCAATACGAACGGTTCTGCGGTGCCCGTGTGTTTGAAAAATCCCAAAATACTTTGAATGGGGGGGGGTCGAATTCGAATCATTGAGGCGAAACTGCAAAAAAAAACGTGATGAATTAACTAAAAAGTGAATTTGATCAAATATCAATTCCGCACAGAAGTTTGTTTTGGTTTAATTTCAGTAGTCACTTCACACTCGAATTCTAAATGAATGTTTTATTTTCTCGAATTCTAAATGAACTTATTTGTTTTAATTTTAATTTAAGTGTGATGCAAGTGAAATTACGTTGTGTTGTAATCTTTGTGTAAAAATAAATGTTGAGTTGAAAGTACTAATAATTAAAGGTCATAGTTAGATCTCACGGTTAGAGTCGTTAAAACCGGAAGTGAAATCCGGTTAGTCTTGCAGATTGTGTCTTAGACTAACGTAAAAAAAAGAAGAAAGAACAATGATAATAATCGCGTTTTCGCGTTGTTTTTTTTTTTTTTTTTTTTTCTATTTTATTATGGAAAAAATCGAAAGCATGTATCAGGGAAAAAAGATTTTCAAAAAAGAGACGGCATAAGTAACCTTGCACGATTCCTAACCGGTGTGTTTCCTCGTAGTGTTCCTTGTGTAAATGGGGAGAGGGGAAAGGAGGAATCTAATAGAGAGAAAAGATGTTGCAACTTCTATTGAATCTAAGCGATTTTGGCAATGGACTCTCACCGGAAAAATATAGGAATCTACCATTGTCGAAGAACTGTAGAGGTAATAGGCCTATAGCAAACCTCAGATAATGTGCTATAGTCTGTATGGATTACATTTGCATGTAATGTCATGATTTTTAATCCTATTAAGGTCAAAATTGGAAGGGAAAAAATTAGTTCATTTTATTTATATAGAAGATAGAATAGAATAGAAGAAAAATAGACAGAAGATAGACAGAAGATAGGACAAGAGAAGAGAAGAAAAGATAGCAGTTATTAAATACCTACAGACACTAGTGTTTTATCCTTTTGCAAATCATCAGTATAGGGTGTTACAATTAACACCAGTCGATAGAGTTGAACCTGTAATCAGAGTTTTTTTTCTGTCTGTTTCGATTTACTCAAAACCGCACACACCTCGTCTTCTCATGTATCGTTCTCTTCTTCCTCTTCTACTTCTTGCTCTTTTTCTTCTTTTTTCTTCTCAGTCGTCAGAAGCGTCGTCTTTGTCTTGACTACGTTTTTCCTTCTCCCTTCTTGCTCACAGTGACCCGTTTTTATGCTAAGCTGAACTCTCGTGTGTGCGAGAGAACACGAGATTTTGCGTGATTACTTGGCAATATTAACCGGCCGCCGCCATCTTGCCATTTTTCTTTGGACGTGCCCGCTTTACAGAATGCACACCTCGAGCGTTTGTCAGGTAAGCCCGTCTGTTCGCAATTTATTACACACTCCCCCCTGATCTCATTACCACAGAAAGAGCAGGGAGGCGATGGCCTTTTTCTTCGAGTGCTTCTTCAGAGAGGGGGATTCGGGGCTTCATCATCGTCTGCGCTGTCTTCCGTGACACGAAGGTCGCCGAACCTAAAGCTGAGCATCGCAGTATCACTGTCCGGGTCTTCATCATCAGCAGGAGGGTCAGTACTTTGAAGGCTACCACTCTCAGTGTCGCTGTGCGTTGAAGCCGTCATGAACCAGAATGATGGGTCGCTGGTCACGGATTCAATTTCACTATCTTCGTCAAGCGGCAGCTCCGTTTGGAATACTGATCTTAAGTCTTTAATATGACGAGGTACTCCATCAACTCGCACCGCCTGCGGGCTGATCACTTCAGTGACATGACCGGTTCCGTAGCAAGTCGTGCACTGGCCTCGGGGTTTTTTAACCCAGACGACATCTCCTTCTTTTCTGTTCTTTTGTGGTGGCTCCGGTTCGGGTAATGAGCTGCTCTCCAAACCTCTCACCCTGACACGGTATGTATGTAGCGCGTTGGCTGGCGCGGTGGAGGGTGAAACATCGTCCTTAGGGGTGACGTTGTACCAATAGACTGCTTCAGGTACCGTACACCCCTTCCGCGCTTCGATTGTCTTAACAGTTCTGTGATTGCGCTCAATAATCCCGTTTCCACTGGGAACATGGGCACACCGAAAACGCAGATGGACACCCCAGCCATCTGCAAACTGTTTAAACGGCTCACTAACAAAAGCGGGGCCATTGTCGGTGAGTATCTCAGAAGGAGGGCCACGCTCGAGGAACACACCTTCCAACTCATGGACAATGGCAGCCGCGTCCTGCCGGCGAAGGGGCCGCCACAATGAAAACCTAGATGGTCCACAGTCGATAAGCGTCAAAAAATGCCTCCCGTTGTAGTGCGTTATGTCCATCGCAATCCTATCCCAATTACGCTTCACACTGAGTATTCCCTTCTTCTACCGGACAAGTGCTGGGTCGATCGATCGGCAGGTGTTGCAGCTTCCCACAACAGATTTCACAGCCCTCCGAGACACAGAGGGGTCAACCAATCTGGCGAAGTAAAGCGTTCGGTTTACATCGGGATGCCCGCTTTGGCAATGGACATCATTAATATGCTCCGGGCTGAGTCTATGTCCCACTGCAGCGCAATTTACAGGTGCTGACTCGTTCATTTCTTTTAGCAGGTCTAGCCAACGGCGCGGCACTCTGGTCAGACGATCCGCCTGATTCAAACAGGACTGCACCAGTGTCACATCTATGACCAAGTCGTATTCCTTAGTGGTTTCGGTTAGGGTAGCAAGCCGCCTCCGGATCAACATTTCGGCCGACGCCTTCGTTGTCAGACGTGCTTTTCCGTTCAAGGCATTGGTCATCCACCGATGCACACACGTGGAATCCGTGATGATGTGAAGGATTCTAGCCTGCCACTGAAGCGCTAGATTGACTCCTTTCAGTGTAGCCTCGAGTTCAGCTAGGTTTATATGCTTGGCGTCATTCTCCGGCCGAAGCTAGCAGGCATCTTCTATTATCCTTCCGTCGACCGCCAGAGCAACGCCAAGGGCAAGTGAGCTGGCGTCTACCCAAACTGTAAATTCACTCCCATCGACGCACCAGCTCCCCCGTACAGGGTCATCATTGGTCACTCTGGCCACAACTTCCACCAGCATGCTTCGCAGGGCAGGATCATGCACCTCATCGTCCCATCCAGTTGACATAGAAGTTGCCCGTCGCTTTATGGCCGCTACAGCCACTCGGAGCAACCCACACACAGGGAAGTGACCCACCAATTTTCCGCAAATGGAAAACGTGCTCCGACGTGTGATGGTAGATGGGATTTCCGGGATTTCACCACTCCTTCCCCATTGAAGGCCATCTGCACTTCCGCTCACCTGCAGTCCGAGCACTTTCGCCCCGTCCTGTAGCCGCTCCGGCTCCTTGCACGACAATCCGAAGTGCTCGAAGTGTTCTTTGACCGCCTGGGCAGACAGGAGGCTCTCATTGACAAAAATGTCGTCTATATACGACGATGTCGCATGTTGCACCGCTTCATCTTGACGCCGGATCGCCTGCATGATTGCTGTCATGATGTTAGGGGCTACATTCAGGCCGAATCCTAGCCTGGTCAAGCAATAGCGAGTTCCTTTGATCACCACCGTCTGGAACGGCCACAGCGATTTCTCAACACGTATTTGCAAGTACGCTCTTCGCAAGTCCAGTATGGCTGCTTCCGCACCCTGCCGCCGCCACTCCCGTAGTTTATGAGCACAGACATCAGCCCTCGCAGTGTGTGGGTCAACGTATTCATTAAGTTCCCGGTAATCAAGAACAGGTTGAACTTTCTGCTTGTTCTCTTGTCTGACAGCCATCAGGGGAATTAGCCCCCGCGGGGGCCCGAGCTCATCCTCTGGGTATGGAACTAACCAGCCATTATCCAGCCACACTTGAAGTTCTGCCTCGTACTGCCCCCTAAGCCACGCAGGAGGGGGATACTCTGTAAGTCGATTCCGCAATGACACTGGTGGCTGGTCGCCTGCCCATTTCCAGGACGCTGTCCAAGTGTTTGTGCCCTTATCGTATTCTGCATGGAAGTCGGGCTCATCGAGAGTGATTGCTGCACACATTTGTTTGTTTGGTCGAGAGAAGCTCATATAACCGGCGCCGTTCACAGTAATTCCGCCTAGCTGTGTGATAGCGTCCATTCCAAGGAGAAGGTCATATCCGAGCAGCTCCCCATCGACCACTAACACCGTCACAGCAACTGGAGAGCCATTGCCAATGCTGATATGAACAACGCTGACCCCACAAAACACCAATGAGCCTTGGCCGACAGTAAGTACAGGGATCCTTCGTTTCTTCCATGTGGCGCAATATTCCTTTCGAAGAAGGGTTTGGGTACAGCCGGTGTCAACCAGCGCTGAACGTTCACATCCATCAACTTGAACTGTTACTGCAGGCAGCGCTTTGTTCAATGCCGCGTTGGGGAGGGTGCTAGCGCTGCGGCGTCCTCCCCTTTCCCGTTTCCCGGACAATTCCGCGCTATGTGGCCTGGCTTATTGCATTGGTGACACCGTATTACTTGCCCTGCTCCATAATTAGGGGTGCGCCTTGTACCACTTTTGCAGTCTCTGGAAAAGTGGTTGGGGCCACCACAGGTATAGCATCGTAGACCCTTCGTTGGCGAGTCCAGAGTGTCAACAGCTGCGGAGACTAGTTCTCGATCGTCTTTCAAGATGTTTCGTGCTCTCGCCAATAACTCCTCCAATCCAATCTCAGTGAGTCTTGACGATGCTCGCAGCATGCCAATATGCGATCACTTGCACCGCCGAAGGGAGTGGCAAGCTTTTTCAAGTCGGCCATGTAGACATCCACTGTCTCCCCCGGCCCAAGTCGGCGTTCGGAAAACTGCCTCCAGGCGACAAAAGGGTCTGTACCAAATGCCCCGTATAGCGCTTGTGTAATCTGCTCCATGGTCGGATCCTCCCCTAGCTGCTGGTACACGGCATAAGCCCCTTTAGTGAGTCTCAATGGGATAACCATAGCTGGGTCTTTAATCTTGCACAACCGGCAAACGCGCTCAGCCTTTTCCAGCCATTCGACCACCGAGGGACCAGTGGGGGAGCCATCGAATTCCGGAATTAATCTGATGTCAAATTTCTCCATACCAAAGCCGAGATAGCTTGTAATCAGAGTTTTTTTCTGTCTGTTTCGATTTACTCAAAACCGCACACACCTCGTCTTCTCATGTATCGTTCTCTTCTTCCTCTTCTACTTCTTGCTCTTTTTCTTCTTTTTTCTTCTCAGTCGTCAGAAGCGTCGTCTTTGTCTTGACTACGTTTTTCCTTCTCCCTTCTTGCTCACAGTGACCCGTTTTTATGCTAAGCTGAACTCTCGTGTGTGCGAGAGAACACGAGATTTTGCGTGATTACTTGGCAATATTAACCGGCCGCCGCCATCTTGCCATTTTTCTTTGGACGTGCCCGCTTTGCAGAGTGCACACCTCGAGCGTTTGTCAGGTAAGCCCGTCTGTTCGCAATTTATTACACAGAACCTGGCTTCATTAGCAAGGACCCAATATATTTGGTTACCGTTAACCGCGAGAAATGCTGTTGAATTCAATCGTTTATTTTTTAAATGCTTTTTAACGTCTGTCAGAGTCATCTAATCATTATATGATGGTCTGCGCATAACAGCTAAATTGACCGACATTGATTCAACTGAAAGAGCTCGACGATAAGAATCGAGTTCCTTAAAGGGGCTGACATAAATTGCAAACAAATAAAAATAAAAACTTTTTTTAAACTCATGAAAAAATGTACATAATTTTCTGATAATGAAGACAATTCATATATTCTTCCAAACAAATATGAGTTATTCCCTTTGGTGAATTTTATTTATTTCAGTAGTAATTAAAAATGTTTCCATTTTCTCAGTCGTCTGGGTTGGATCAGATACCTTTTTTTAAATAAGTATTTTATTATAGTGTCAATAATACGATAAACAAATGATAAACACTATAGTTTGCTAGTCAGTTTTACTGTTATTCAGGTTTCAATTTTTAAATCTCACAAGATAACGTTATCACAACCTTTTTTGCACTCTATTGAGCTCTTAAAATTTTCGCGGCACATCTATCACAAGAATGAATATTTTCTATTCATAAAACCTTTTTGCAATTAAATAATAAAAATATAAGAAAAAAATTTATTCACATGAATAAAACATAAACTGTATTCAGTACCTCGTATAAAATAATAATGGTGAATGTCAGTGAAACAGTTGTGCTTGGTGCTCCTTTACTATTGCTACCATATGTGGACGAATGATGATGACGTATCAATGTTTATCATTATCGAAAAATTACAAAATACCCAATAATTTAAACACACGATTTAATACACATTTTATTTTTATGTTTTGATATTTTAGTGTTAACATCATGTAAGTAATAATGTGTTCGTTCAGTATCTATCTATATATCTATAAAAGTGAACGTGTGTGTGTGTCTGTCTGTGTGTCTGTGTGTGTGTACATTTCCCTACGCAATAACTCTGTGAATTTTTAGTCTACAGACTCGAAATTTGATATACTGGGTACTGAGCTTTGGGAAAATCTACGTGATCGGTTTTCGGACAGAAATTTGGCTGTTAAGAGGTCAAAGTTCAACGATTTGACCTTTGAGAACTCTACGAAACTCCTCCGACAATTTTGGGTCTAAACAATTGAAATTTTAGATATAGGTTCCTTGGACATGGATCTAACTTAATAACTTGATTTGAGCCCAAAACAATAAACGTTAAGGGGTCATAATAAGAATCAAAGTTTAAAAAATTGACTGCTTTTTTTTCAACATACACCTCCAAACACCCGGGGAACGCCGGGCTGAAATGCTAGTATATCTATAAAAGTGAAAGAGTCTGTCTGTCTGTCTGTCTGTCTGTGTCTGTGTGTGTACATTTCCCTACGCAATAACTCTGTCAATTTTAAGTCTACAGACTCGAAATTTGATATACAGGGTACTGAGATTTGGAAAAATCTTTGTAATCCGTTTTCGATTAAAAATTTGGCTGTTAAGGGGTCAAAGTTCAACGATTTGACCTTTGAGAACTCTACCAAACTCCTCCGACAATTTTGGATCTAAGCACTTGAATTTTTAGATATAGGTTCCTTGGACATAGATTTTATTTGAGCCTTAAACAATAAATTTTAATAGGTTCTAATAGGGGTCAAAGTTAAAAAAAAAAAAATTTACCTCTGCGGTCCCTACCAAATTACTCAGACAATTTCTGGTATAAACATTTGAAATTTTACATAAAGTGTATTCAGAGATAGGACAAGCTTTTTAATAAGTTTGGGTCGAAAATTTGAGCTACCAATATATAAATGTGTGCATGTATGTTTGCATGTGTGCCTAAAACTTTCGACAGAGGCGACGGATTTTCACAAAATCAGTATCGTTTTGAAGCTCGGCCCTTCAGACGACAAATACCGAAAATTTGGCAAAAAACATTAATTTCTTTACTCTCAACTGCGCACTTTTCAACAGGGAGAGGGTCGCTTTTTTCGCCGATATTTTCGAAATTCATCCCCTCTTTTCGATTGTCTAGCCTTAATTTAAACCTACGTCACTTTCGGTTTGGCGGTGGTTGTAAAAGCAACGAAGTCATATTTTTCCCGTTCTTTTCCTCCTTCACCGTACAGGTTCGAGCTTGCCTTCTTACTACCACTTTTTTTTACACCTCCAAAGACCCGGGCAACGCCGAGCTGAAATGCTAGTTTATTAATAAAACAACTCCGATTATAACGAGATGAAAGCTGTTTTCCACCTAAAACAACTTGCAACTTCCACCTATAATCTCTTCACGACACACCAATGATCATTCCGTGGCACTCTAATGTGGCGCGGCACAGTGGACGGGAAACACTGTGTTATATATTTGTGTGTGTGTGTGTGTGTGTGTGTGTGTGTGTGTGTGTGTGTGTTTAAGTGTGTTTAAGTTATTATTGATTTCTGGTAAACTGAGTTAATTACTCCCAATTAGTTTATTTTTTGCAGAGATTAGTTCTCCTATTGAACACTGTTGTATTTGAAAGGACGGATATTGCGTAAACAAATATTTACATAATGTTGATTAGTTTGATTAATTATTTTAGGATTTATTAGTGCATAGCGAACGGTGTTGTATTGGAAAGAATAGAGTTTTTTAGATAAATAATTACATGATACATAATGGCTGAGAAAATCGAAAGGCTTTGTTTTCTATACATTTTCGCCCAAATAAGACAGATTGCCACGTGGAACGTAAGAGATTACTATTTGGGATCGCGTCTAACAGAAGACTGTAATGAGTTGAGCAGCTATATGTCTGTTCAAATTACATTCAAACTTCTGCGGGTAAGTACAGTTAGGGACGCAGGAAACAGCAGGGGGGGTCAAAAATCTAGCAATTCAAGAAAAGACAATTTTAGAAGCTAGTGCTACCAGATCAGGCTGTCTGAAGATATTAACTTCCTGAGACGAAATGCACCTAACATTGGTGCTTTTTGTTTTTCTACTTCCTTTTGCAAAACTTTATTGTGTTCTGCAAAACGAAAAATAAAAACAACAACCCACCTTTCCCCATCCCATTTCCCCTTTCTCTTTTTATCTCCCCTACTTCCTGGATGGCTTCCTAACTTAAAATATACCAATACATTAATACTGTAACCCTTTTCCCTCTCCCATTGTAAAACTTATTCATGTTCTGCAAGACAGGGAACAAAAACGATAAAATCCACTATAAAACAATCAAACCAAACACTACAAACTAGCGATTGAGTATACAAAGAACTTTAAGAATAAAAACCTTTTACAAAATAACTGGGTGCAACATGAATACTATTTCCGAAATAACTTGATTTGGCATTAAATAACACGAAAAAGGTTGGTAAAACAAAACAACTAAATCTAACTAAAAAACTTTTAGAAGTTTCCGGCATCTAGGAACCTTAACACTACATAGTACAAGTGCTATGAGTTCACGAGATCACACTCCATTAAAACACTTTTAAATCAGACACAGGAATCCAATATTACGACGATGAAACAGAAATTAGAGCTCAGCCGATAGAACGGGACTCTTTTTTTAACTTTCTCTAAGACTGTAAAGATATGAAATACTCTTTGGTGTGGATAATTTTTAGGACAAAAGATGGAGCCCATCCTCAATGTATTTGTTCCAATTTGTGTTGTCTGTGGATTTCAAGCTGAGTAGTTTGAAAGCTAAGCTCTCATGGTAAGGTGTTATTTGTTATGGCAATCATTGGTGGATAACGTTTTTTTTTGTTTTTTTTTTGTAGTTGTTAATGGAAAGAAAGCTTTGTTAATTTCATTAGACTGATCAGTATTATGTAACTATTTGTTTATAAAATATTCATGTTTCAAATAAAATAGTGTTCGTTATGCTTTTGTAAAATCTAACATAGTTACTTTGAATAATTACACTTTATATATATATATATATATATACATATATATATATATATATATATATACTAGCAAAAGTACCCGTCGTTGACTGGGTTCAAATACAGCCGACAGAAAATGGACTATGATTTATGAAAGTATGATAGATTATGAAAAGGAAGGGTTGTAAAGAGATAGCTTCGAATTTGGGGGTATCAAAATTAAAGCAAAATATGATGAAAGTAAAAATAAAATAGATAAACCCCATAATTTATTATACCATACCTGTTCACACTGAAACACTTATTACAATATTCTGTGGATCTATATTAAAAAAACCGTGTTAAACTTTGTGACATATTTCCATTCTATGGAGGTCAGGTGCGAACGAACACCCCATAATTTTATTATACCATATTTCTTCAATCTGAAACATAATTATCAAAGTATACTTACACAGATAGTTATGAAAAGTCTTTATTAAAGTTTGTGCCTATTTCCATTCTATGGAGGCCAGGCGCGAACGCAGACACCACAATTTTATTATACCATCCCTATTTAAGTTAAAACATACTTATCAAAGTATTATTATGTACATCTATATCAAAAACTGTTCGAGAGAAGAAAATATTAGAGTAGAAAACTTTCTGACATTTAGGGACCTCAGCAGTGAATGGGGTAAAATTTTGTTGGTAAGCAAATGTGTTTATTTATAAAGTATTTCATATTCTAAAATAGTGAAATAGATTTCTGATTTTACGTATTATTATACGGAAGTGTTTGAATATATGGTTAAGTGGCAGTTTTAATCATCTAGAACGTCTCACAGCTCACTCATTTTTAAACCAAAGTTAAAACAATTATTACAGTTTATAGATCAGCTTCTCAGCTATATTGTGAAAAAATTATTTTTAATTTTCGTTCAGCAAACCAAAAGTTATGATGAATTTGCTGGTGTTCAAAATCGTAAAAATATGTAAGGCCGTGAGCGACGCTTTTTATGATTGGTTTCATAGCAACATCGTCGCTCCAGCAACTACTGTCGCGAAAAGAGAAGTAACTCGTGAAACAGACAGTATAAAAGCATGAAAGACAGATAATTGGGGGTATTTTATTGAAAGCAGACGAGTGCCGTACATTGTTATTGCATATGTTTATATGTTATGTTTATGGGAACAAAAAAATAAGACTGAAATAAAACAAAGAACAAGTGAATTTATTGGAAACCTGGAAAAAACATGAATTACAATAGAAAAATGCGAGCATGAAAAGTAATATGGTTAAGCTTAAACATGGAAAAGTAAAGGACTAGTTGTTTAAACTGGAAAAGAAAAGGACAATATATTTAGTAAAAATATAATAAATTTATAACTTAAAATATTGCATCAATAAGATTTTTTTCAATTTATAACATTATATATAATCAATTCTTAATGCTGCAATATTTTAAGTTATAAATTTATTATATTCTTTACTAGAATATCTTTTCCTTTCCTTTTCCATGTTTAAGCTTAACCATATTACTTTTCATGCTCGCATTTTTCTATTGTAATATTTATATAGTTTCTGTAATCAGTTCGTCAATATAAAAAAAATTAACTCATGACTATTGAAATATATACATTCCGCCTAATTTTTGAATAATGGTGTTTTGCTCATTTAATACTTTGATATTTTTCTTCATCAGTTTCTCAGTTGATTGGTGGACACAAATCAATAATTGTAAAGTGCTTCAAAAATATGTACAGTTATTAATTAAGTAATTACTGGATATTACCAAAAGAAATTACTTAATAAAATTGTTCTAAATAAGTAATATTTAGTAGTAAATTTTGTCTTCAGATGTCCGCCCCCTCGCATGTTTGCCACCCCTACTATAAGTATCGCCATATTATCTATATATCTATAAAAGTGAGAATGTGTGTGAAGGCAATTCTCAACCTATATACTCAACCAATTTTGGATCTACAGACTTGAAAGTTGGTATATAGGGTATTCAGACATGTGGAAAATTTTTTAATCGGTTTTCATCCGGAAAAAGGGCTGCTAAAGGGTAAAAATTCTTTAAAAAAACTGGTACATGGAGGGCATCGGATTTTTAGCTGTTTGTCAGCTGTTTCACGATTGGGCATGCGTAAAACGTTCATATGAAAGATTCCTAATTATAAAAAACATAATACTCGAATGCACATGTCTCAGTTCTATATGAATTAAAATATATTTATGCGTATTTTCCGTCAGTAAAACACCGGGCGGCCTGTTAGTATATATATATATATATATATATATATATATATATATATATATATATATATATATATATATATATGTGTGTGTGTGTGTGTGTGTGTGTGTGTGTGTGTGTGTGTGTGTGTGTTAATAATATTGAAGAAGTGTATTTTAGTTTCTTTTCGTTGTCAAATTTTTCGTTTTAATACTATATGGTTAAATTAAATAAAACCTCAATAACTGATTATAATACCACTGTGCCCAGAATTATTCAAATGTTCTATAAAATCATGTACCGATAAAAAATCTTTATATATATGTTTGTTTGTGTGTGGGGGGGTGTATTACTTCTATTCGTGATGTTTTCTAATCATTTAAATTATATAATAATATTCAAAAGAAACGATCGTACATCAATTGTTTGTCCTGTTTGAATTTTTTAACATCTCTATAATAATAAAGTTGAATTTTTCTCGCTCTAACATTGATATAAAAAGCCTACTTTTTATATTTAAAAATTATTAAAACGAACTTTTTAATATACTCAGTCATGCATATGCGAACGACTACATAAATGTTAATTAATTTGTATATTCCATTCGAAAAAACGAGCGTAAATTAATTACTTATTCATTCTTTATGGTTTCTTATGAGACAGTTAGTTTCATTTTACTATTACGCTAAATTTTACTCATGCATAGCTTTTACAACTCTACGAAATGTTTGTGCGAGTCAAGCCACCCATAGAAAACAAAAATCATGACTAAGAACTGTGTATATGAAACCCCATGTTAACTATACAAATGGAAGATATATCGCCTATTGATATATCTTAGAAGTTAGAAGAACATCGAAGAGCCGTCATACTTAGAGAGTCGAAAAGTCGGATATGACTGACCGTATATGGAGAGAAAGGGGAAACCATCTACCATTATAGGACGAAGCAAACATTATAGACAAAATGGGCGAGAGTAAGACGACTCAAAGAAGCAATACGTATGCTGAGCGACAACCAATTACTAAGTAGACCTTATATAGAATTTAAGACGATATGGGAACTGTTAATTATAAATAATAGATAATGTATACAGTAATGAGTAAACAATAGTAATAATAGAGAGAAAGAGAGAGAGAGAGAGAATGAATGACAAAAAATTATATTCCAAAATTCATGATGTTGATCATCTTATAATTTATTCCTTTAATTCAGTTGACTTATACAATTGTTGACAGTATCTGTTTCGTAGCGCAAAATCAATCACTTAATTATTATATCAATCGGTGAATCAATTATGCCCTTAACTCACCAGAAGAAATAGCAACAATCAATCCGTCAAAAAAGATTATTACTCTCTCTCTCTCTCTCTCTATATATATATATATATATATATATATATATAGTAATAATCTTTTTATTCAATTTTTACCCCAAACAAGGCACAGTGCCACTTTGAAGTAGGGGGCTACTATCGGGGACATAAGTTGCAGGAGTATTGTAAAGGGAGAGGAGTGGCAAGATGTCTGTTCACATTATACTTGAACTTCTGCATGTCAGTATAACTGGGAAAGCAGAATCCAAAGTTTAGCAGTTCTGTAGAAGAAACTATTGGCATAGAAGGATTTTGTACACCTGGGGATCTCTACTGTGAAGGGGTGGGATTTAGCTGCTTGTCGGGTTTGTCGGGGGTGTCCATGTCGAGAACTAGAAATAAAATAGGTTTAAGGCTCTACAAATTCGTACAAGAACTGCCCGCAAGAACCCGTTCTTTGGAAAATCGATTGTAAAAGTGAAATTAAGGTCGATCAATTTTAATAATTGCGAATTATTTCGTACCATTATCTTTATGATGGAACGAGAGCATGCTACTCCCGTTAAATAAATTTTAAAAAAAAAGTCCTGTTCGAAATTCCCTCCAAATTGCGGAGTTTGACAGAACCATTCCCGAGTTTAACAAGATACAAGAAAGTCGGAGGTTACATTGACCGCTACGGTGTGAAAATGACACTCCAGATGAGAACAAAAGTCCGAAGAATCTAAATAATACGTTTATGTTTGGTTAGAAAAGATGATCATTAATATGAATAAAATGCTGATCACTGGAATGTAACCTAATATTGTATATTCACCTTTTTTCTTTTTCTTCTCCAAATACTTTTTTATTCCATTAAAAAAAAACTTACATTAGTCTCTAGTTGTTTAATGGTCTTCTGTCATTCAACGAAACACGTGTAGGACGTACTTCTTTTAAAATGAATAAAAACTCATGAGTGTAAATTAAATACATTTTCTGGTTTTGGAAGCGGACATACATACAGGGTGTCCCAAAAGAAGCTGACGGATTTTAAATTTGATCAACTTCCTCAATATTTAAGTTATGCTTACCAATTTTCATATGTAGGTAGAGGAGCTTCTCCGTGATTCTGTTAGATATAGGAAGATATCATTGTATACTTACTCTAATTTTATTTACACAACTTAATCTAGGGTATGTTTTTCACAAGTTATAATTTTAGTTATGAAAACTGATGTTACTTTTCATTTTCACACTCTTGTGCTCTCTGCAGCACATCACTTAAGGTTTCAGGGCTTATGACCTTTATTTCTTCCTCTATATTGTTTTTAAGGGTATTTATTGTGGCTGGTTTGTTTGCGTATACCCACTCTTTGAGGTAACCCCAAAGGAAGAAATCTGCACATGTGAGATCTGGCGAGCGGGGTGGTCAATTTATCTCACAGCCACGAGAAATTATTCGGTTGCCGAATATGTCCTAGAGCAGATTTATTGTTTCACGCGCCGTACGCGCCGTTGCACCGTCCTGCTGGAACCACATTGATCGAGAGACCTCAATTTGACTTGATCTCCTTTTTACTGATATGGATGGATCCTCGGCTACACTCTCTGCTAGTCTCTGACGATTCTCATCACTTCTTGCCGTACGGGGTCTACCAGATTTAGGAAGGTCACATACAGACCCTTGGTCATGAAATCGAGCCACCATAGCTCTCATTACATTGGGAGTAGGGGAATATCTTGTGTTGAAGTTTCGTCGAAATTCTCTTTGAGTTTCTGATATTGACTCATTCAACCGAAAATACGATAAATATTCGCTCCTCGGTAGTGTAACGACTCCTGATGATCTTGGCAGGGGTATTCTAGATGATCTGAAGAAATAAAAGAATACTATAAAAAATTAAGAAAGTTATAATTTTTTTTTTTTAACCATCAGCTTCTTTTAGGACAACCTGTATATCGGTATAAAAAATAATTATAGTGATAAATCCAACTATCGGAAAGAAAAATATAGGGAAACAACTAAAAAAATAAATCGATCGTCATGATAATTATATATATATATATATATATATATATATATATATATATATATATATATATATATATATATATATATATACCATCAAACAGTTAATAAAGCATGTTAAAAACACTTTGAAATGAGTTAAAACATATTTAAGCTGAAAAGGAAACACTAGATAAGTGGATAGTCCTTAATCCGCGGAGTTTCGAAGAAATACTTTCCTTCTCATCAGAGGGTAGGAATTAGCAAAATGCGGGATCGAATTTTGCATGCAAATGTATTTGATGAAACAACAAGTAAGCCAAAGATCTTACTTGATAACAAAAAAAAGTGAAGCAGGAGGAATATGGTTAAGAAAAAGGTGATTACACATGAATGGATAGTCTGGTGGAAGATAAAGAATCCAGTGACGGTAAAAATTATATATATATATATATATATATATATATATATATATATTAATTTTATTTATACAAACATTAATGGCTACATATGTGCATACATGTTTCTGTAATCACCCACGTTGGGGGATTACGTCTTCAGGCCAATAATTACCGTCAAAAGTGATATTTCCACCAAATACATTTTTCTATTTCGTTTATCAAGTAAGAATACAACCTGGGTGGGAGTCATAAAAACGGTAAAAGGATCAGTGAGGTCTTTGAAGATAATAAACATCTTTTTCATTTCCACTTCCCCCATCCAACCTAACTTTTGGTTTTTATGGCATAAGGTACTTGAGAATTTAGTTTTCTTGTCTTAGAGTCTGTAAGTTAAGAACCTTAGCTATGGTCAACTAAGTACTGACCGGTGCCTTTTAACCTACCTCCACCCACGCATACACGCAACACACATACAACACACATATACAGACACCGCCACACACACACACACACACACACACACATTAATACATATATTCAAAAGCGAATCCATGCTGTACGCTATTTATTTTATTTACTGAAACTAGACAATAACTCTGAAACTACGTAGGAATAAAGTAAAAATTACATTAAGGTAAATAAACCAAAACAAAAAATAAATAAAATTAAATAAAAATAAATAAATAAAAATAAAATTGAATTAAAACAAATAAACAAACAAAATATGAATAAATATAAAACACGAAAGTTATCTAAACTCCACATGTACCTATATACATATATCAATATACTTATAAATGCCTACACTTTGCGCATATATACACACACACATTACAGACATACAGAGACAAATAATAGCATTTCTCTTTACTTCTGTAGCGTGGTAAGCCCTTCGTATATGCAATAGTATGCTACCACACTCCAGACGGGTGTATATATATATAAACACACACACACACATACACACATATACACATATATATATACATATATATATACATATATACGTACACACACATACATACACATATAACATATATATAAACAACATTCGGACATCCATACATTCTTGTAATCTATACTGTTACAACAATCATATACGAGGCAGCCTATTCTAATAGTTCAGAAATATATATGCATATACATACATCTACATACAATAGACACAGAGATACATCCATATACAAACATACACACAGATATATAGATACACATATATATATATATATATAAAAACACACATACATACATGCATACATAAAATACACTTATACATACATACTCACACAAATATAGTTATATACATCTATACATGTACCCTGCCACCAAATGATACATCTAAAGTAGAAACAGACATGAATACATTTACTATATAAATTCCCTTTTTCTATCAAACTCCACACGCATAGTTATATTTCATGGCCCATCCGCTTGTTACATTTTCCTAAGTTGTAGGTTTTTCGTAAAAATTTACACTACGTAAAAATTTATATTGAATTCAGCATGAAGTTCATAGGCCTATCCTCATATTAAGCAAACATTCTTTCGATGGTAAGGCAGATATACATAAGATGTATTACTATACAACAATAATATATAATGACACATGACAGAAATCAGAGTATTTAGGTTATACAAACCGAGTATACAAGCTTATATATTGTAGTACTTACCTTCATCTTTGTTTATTCACCCCAATATCCTTATCCCCTTTTCTTTCATTCACCCTTCATTCCTTAATTTCTTTCATCTATTTATTTCTTCATTTTTTTTATATATTAATAAATTACTTTTCCTACCCGGGTATATAAAGATCTTATATCCATACATGCACACACCCAAAAATATCCATATGCATACATTATTACGAGCTTCACTCAAAACAATCTATTACTCATTTGGTTCAAATATACCTTCATACAGGTACTTATTTCGGTTAGTAATACCATAACTGCTCGATGAAGTAGAATATTAAGCGACTTACGTAACCCATACGGGTATGATCATAGTTGCGACCTCACTTATCCTCTTTGTGAGGGGGGGGTTATTTGATGGGGGTTAGTTGTACTTATAGTTGTTCTAGTCTACTAATTTAGAGTTCTTTCAGTGGGTGTATTCTGAAATTTTTGCAGGATATAGCAGTTTCTTGTTTAATATTCAATAATTTTTCTCTGTCTTTAAACCTAGTTATCTCAAGTTTTTTCTGATAAGCATAATAGACATGGTGAGTTCAATGAGTGGCAAGTATTGGCCCTCCTAATAATCTTCCATTCTTTACTAGGTGTTTTATTTTCTCTAACTAATTTCCATTAATATAACGATAAGGAAGTGTCCTTTTCATATGTTTGATTACTCATCGAGCGTGTATGTCCATAGAATCTATTTTTGAAAGTCATTTGGGTACTCCCTATGTAGAATCTTTCGTCCCTTGGGTTCTCCACCGGGAATATCCTAGCTTGGTATACCACCGATGAGGTCAGACATTCATTTATTGGGCATTCCTCGGGCTTTTTACAGTTACATTTATTCACCGCAGTGTTTGCACTAGTATTTTCACCTTCTCTATTAGTCGTCTTTAAAATTCTTCCATTATGCTTTTTTATAATCCTTTCTAAGTTATCACTACAGCTATAACTTAATTTTAATGTATTTTTATTAAATATTTTATGTAATATATTATTTGGTGGGAAATGCTTGTTAATAAGTTGTAAAAATTTTGTACCAAGTTTTGTTTTCAACATAACATTAAAGGGGGGTGTGAACCAAATAATTTTCCTACCACGATTTCTAGATCCATTTGTGCTAGCCTTAGTTACTTTATATTTTATCTCTATGTCCTTATACCCACTATTTTAAAGTGTTGTATTATAAATAGCTTTGCAATCATTGAAAGTTACTTCATTAGATGAATTGTTACTTATTCTACTTTCAATAGATAACGGTATATGTTTAATAATGGATGGTGGATGGTTAGACTGCGGGTGTATATATATATATATATATATATATATATATATATATATATATATATATATATATATATATATAACTACGTTTCCTCTCCATTATTCTCATAACGATAAATTTATTTCTAGTAGTTCTCCCATTTGTTTTTTTTATTCCTTCCGATAGTTTAATTTTTAATTTTAATCGGTCTCCCGTTTGAATTCGTTTCCCTATACAAAAAGAAAACCTCGATTCGGCTTTGAAAAGTTAGGGCGAAACCCGGTCGGATGACACTACCCTCTTATTTATTAAACTTTTTCAACCTCCATAAAATGTTTCCCCTCTATCCTTCTTTTTACTATGGATACAAAAATAGCTCAGCCTTCCTTTTTAACACCTATAATATTTATATATATTAAATATATAGATTTAATAAGGCACCGCCAAAACTGGGGGGGGAGCAGGTCAGTACTTTTTGACGGACCGTCTTTTTAAAAATCTACCAAAAATCAGGTAATTATCCGATCAATACGAAATTTTCAGCGATTATTAGGAGAAGAATGAACTTTATAACAGTGTACTTATTTTTCATAAACGATATTTATATATATATATATATATATTTTTTTTTTTTTTGCTTACAACCCCCCCCCCCTTGTTTTGAAGTGGGAACAAATATGCTTAAAATAATCATCTGAAACTGAACAAAACATATTGTGTTGTTGTAAGGGACAGAATTATAGATTAAAAAAAAAAATTGTTTGCATACCTTATTTTGACGTCTGAATATCAGAACTTCGATTGTGTTTAATTATCCCGCTTTTGAGTTTTGAAGTGTGAAATTCGGTGAATATGTTGAGTAAAATAATTAATTTAAGTTAAGCAAAACAAAAAAAAAATTTTTTTAATATTTATACGAAAAAAGCCATTTTAAAATTTTTGATAAATAAATTAACAATTTTTTTTAGCGAGCCGAATAATGCATGACCATTATTAAACAGGGCATGCTTTGAATAATCGATACAAAAATAAATGTTGTGCCCTTTGTGTTAAAAATAGCATCATTTTTTTCGATCCCGTTTGAAAACGTTTGCCGCCTTTCTACTACGGTAGACCAAACGCGCTGAAATAATTTTTTTTATTCTGCTTTAAATTGCCCCCCCCCCATTTTGGGGAGCCTGGCCCGCACACACATACACATTAAAAACCAAACTCATACAAATGGTCACCCATCTGGTACTGGCTAGCCTCAGCTTAATAATACATTGAAATTTTCGTCACTGAAAAATAAGTTTTTTTGGCCTGTTTGGTCTTCCATAGTTTTCTTCTTATAAAAAGCAAACGTAAACAGAGTCGATCTCGACTCTGCATCGATGCGAAATATCTGGTTACCTATATGAATAAGTGGAATTATTTGAAATTCAGGTACTTATATTATAATATTTTTGCATATTCTCTTAGAAAATCATCCTAAATCTTAGTTAGACAATAAATAAATAAATGAATTATTTCAAAAACCTTTTTTTTTTAAATATTTAAGTACGTTTTTTGTGTAAGACAAAAAATGTCAATTGTTAACTTTTTGGGAAAATTTAACATTTAAAATTGAATTAAAAATAGTAGAAAAAGTTTTACATTATTCTGTTTTCTATATGATAAAATTCAGGGTTTTATCTTTCTGGAAAAAAAAAAAGTTACTCAGAAATAATGGATTTTAATAAATGTAATTTAGTTTTAAAAAACAACAACAACTTGATTTTGCGGCCATTTTTGGCGGTGCCTAGATTTAATCATTTGTTAGTTAATTTATGCACAAATTTAGTTTTATACTTTAGCTTTACTTCGAGTCTATTAGTTTCTTTATCTGTTTTTTTTTTGTTTTGTTTTGTTTTTCATTTTTCTGATCAGTTTATTCAAGCTGTGGATGAAGGATCCTACCAGATGCCAAACATTCGTCCATATCTCATATATTCCAACCGAGTGATCTTTTGTAATATTCTAATCGCCCCTTTAAGTGCATTTGTTTGAATCTCACTTGCATTTGGTTCACCGGGTATATTTTCCAGGTAGCTTTTGAATTTTTTTTTTTATGAGTCCAGTTGCTCCTATAATTACGGGAATGACAGAGATCTGCACGTATATGTGTGTGTGCTAGTATGCGGATGCATGTGCGTGTCCGTGTGCACGCATGCATAACTCTCAAACTCCTACGTTTGAGCCAACCCTGGTCCAGTCTGAAAGATCCGTTGTTGGTCATACAAAGTGTGAGTGACAACGCGAAAGCAAGGTGGGGCAAAGGGAAGGGAGCGACGGCTTGTGTTTGGCCATCACTCGTGCACGCCCTTAACTGCATGTGACGATAATCCGAAAGATGTCCTCCAGCTCACGTATCCTGTCTGCGATCTCTCAGCGTCACGTGTCCACTTACGTGACTAAACTTCGAGTTTGGCGTTATCACAGAAAAATAAACGACAATAAATAAATAAATAAATAAAACATGGGAAATAAAAAAAATATATACAGAAATGTAGGATGTAGAAAATAATTTTAGAAAGAATAGTTTGCTATAAAGAAAAAAAGATAACGTGAAAAAATTCGAAAATTGATGGGAGAAGAAGAAGAAGAAGAAGAAGAAGAAGAAGAAACTAATGCATACAAAAAATTTGTGAAAGCAGAAGTAAAGAAGGGAGGGGAGAGTAGGGGGAAGGATTGAAAAAATAAAGTGGAAGAACTGGAAAAGGAAAATGCAACGATGAAGAAAATAAAAGGAAAAGGACAAAAATGAGAAAAAGGTAGGGACCTAGACGAAGAAGAAGAAGAAGAAGAAGAAGAAGAAGAAGAAGAAGAACTATATAAATAAAATGTATAAATCAATAAATAATCGAATAAATAAAACGCGATAAAAGAGAAATAAAACTTTAAAATAATATATGCAAAAAAAAAAAAAAAAAAAAAAAAAAACAGTTTGTTTTATAAAAATGAAAAAAGATGGAGTTTTGCTGGCAAAACGCTTTGCCCAAACAAACAAAGAATGATAGTATTGTTTCGAACGCGAATGGGGTTTCAAGATGGCCGATGAGTGACGCAGAATTATGATAATGCTAAAACATTGCTGGACGAAAGCAAATAAATGAAGCTAATTAATTTAATTTTTTTTTCTTCCTAAATGAAATTCCCAACAGTTCGGATTATCATCAAACATTTCCTTTCTTTTTACGAAAAAAAAAAGAAGAATCGGACAACGTCAACAATTATAACAGCAAACATGTGATTTATCAGCGAATGAGTTTGAATTTCCGTCCAATCAAGACGGGGTGCCTACTTAGGTATCATTTCTTAGAACATCTCGCACGCTAATACTTACGTTCGATCCACCCGTAGTATTGGACTACTAGGACGTTTGATAGACAAATCTAAGATTGATCTACATACTACGCATACCCTTGACCCGTTGAGTCAATACAACTATCATTGATTTCATTCGAAAAGTCATAAATTGTGACATATCTTACAAGATATCTTGAATAAATAAAATAATCTCTTATTATGAAGTGCCTGCAATAAGTTTCCAGGCTTTTTTGTCGAATGGGAAACTCTAGTTCGCTCCGAAGTAATCTACCCCGGTTGTAATGCACATCTTGTAGGGTTCCAACAATTTCTGGAAGGCCGCATAGAAGACCCATGGAAGTCCTATTGTGTGAGCGCGTCAAGGACCCTCGTCACAGTCTCTTTGCTCAATTGTTACATAACGACAATCTCTAAGGTTTTCCTTGAGCTTAGGAAATAACCAAAACTGTGGACAAGGTCTGGATTTTAGGGATGGTGAGGAACTGTCTTGATGTCCATTTTGGTCAAATAGTCTGTGACAAGGATGGAGTTGTGGACCGGTACATTGTCCTGGGGAAAATTCCACTGACCTGATTCGAAGAGGCTGATCTCTTCAAACGGAATCTCTTTCTGAACTCCTTTAAACTCTTAACATAGTATTTCTTGGTAGCTGTCTGTCCAGTATTTACTCATTAAAAGTTTTAACGTGTCATTACCAGTGATTGCCCACTTACAACAAATCTTCCGAGATGTCTTAAACATTTTATCCTTTTTCATAACCGTATCAATAACGTTGCGTTATTGGAACAGTTGTTTACCATTCGTTTCTCATTGGTTCCGACCGTTTTTTTTTTTTGTTTTTTTTTAGTTTGCTTGTTTTTTTTTTTTTGTTTTTTTTTTTTTGTTTTTTGGGTTTTTTTTTCTTTGTACTGGAATTTGAGTGGCAAAGTTAACTGCATGGATCTATATTTTAAGATTGTTTATAGCTAGTCCTTACCTACTCTAGAGCTATTGGTTATATTAGCCGAACCCTACCTATTTATTTCCATTCTGTAATATTGTCGGGAGGGGTATATATTATGTATACTATTTCTTCTAGTAGTTAGACTGTGTGCGAGTGTACTACGTTAGTATGTACGTGCGAAAGTCATCTATATGACGTGTGTTTATACGCGTGTGTCTATGGCTGTCTAGCGTTGTGATAGTCTAATTTAAACTTCATTGTGTGTGTATGTACATTTAAATACAATTCATGACGGAACAATAATATACATAAACAACTTTACAACACAAAGGACGAATAACACTTATATGGGGTTGTAAAATTTGGCCAAACGGGAACATATATGATCCATCTTTGGTCTTCTTTGACAAAAAGCTACAATGGAAATTATCCCCAAGAAACCACAGAGGTTTGGTTTTTATTTTCGGCAACTTTTTATTCCAGAGTGTTTTTCGCCCCTTTTTTTGGAAAGTTCCTATGCTGATTTTAACTATCGCTATTTCTGACCCCCTCTACTTGAAGCCACTATGGTCTGAAAACCGTCTCTGTTCCTCTCTCGACTCCGACTGAGTCAACTAATTTCCACGTATCTCAAAAAGACCATCTCCCCTTCTAAACGTCGTCATTAGTATACGTTACTAAGATAATCACCTGCTGTTTTTACATGTCATTATTTCTAAATTATCAATTAAATTGTTATGATAACATTTTTAAGTTACGTTCCTATATTAATATAAATCGATGTTTATTCTAAATATTTTGATTATTCTGAAACATATTTCAACTGATAAATTTTTTGCCTTGAATAATCATAATAATCGACCTTTCGGCATTGCCCGGCCAATATCTAACACATTCAACCAATGAGTAGAACTTCACATATACGGCAAAATTATAATTCAAAACTAAATCTAAGATGGTGATTGTTAACAGTAAAAATTCGACGAACAAAATTTCTTAATTCTTCGTTCGTCAGAGTTAAGAATTTGTTTAATTTACTCGCTTAAAGTGAGAAGCACAAAAATCCCTTAAAAAAAGAAGTGATACTCATTTGCTGAAATAAATAGAGAGTGCTGGTGTAATCAAACTAATGATTTTGATTGGTTAGAAGCTAGAGTATGCACTGTTTAGTTGTGAAAACGATATTTAGATGTAAAGCCATACAATTAGTCTGATGATTTCACTCAGTAATTAAACATTAATGATTCTGTCTAGCTTAATTCAAATCAGCATGCCTTCATACTTCTGCCCGAATTTATTAAGTATTGTTGAAATACAGAATATATCTAACGTAGTACAAACGTTTAGACACGGGACCCATACGTTGTATGCAATCTACGTCGCAAAGAAAACCAAAATAAAGAATAACTCGAACTCACTTTTTGGTAACAACGGCATTTATTCCTTATTCTCCCTCCATGCGTGACTTCTCTTTACTGCTGTGACTTTCTTACGTGATCGCCTTCTCCAACGTACTTTTTCTTTGTTTTATAGTGTTTTTCATTACCGCATGCATTTGGAATCGGGAATCAAAGATCGAAAACATCGGAACTTATGACGTATCAAAATCGAAAAAATTCTGCCCATTTTCCAATGTCAAAAACGATAATTAAATTGTTTTTGTTTGTATATTTTTGTTTACAACTTCATTTTTCATGGGTCGTATTAATAATGCAATCATAAATATTGACTGAGTTTTAAACTATCAGTAAAACTAAAATAAATATATCCCCTCTAATTCTAGCTTTGTGCGATACTTTCATCGGATAATGGCCGTACACGGGTCCTGCTAGTATATATAATAGCTATTAATTAAGCAATATCGACAAACTTGTTGATATTCAATGGTTTTATTTTCGGATATTTTAAACTGGAATATATATATATATATATATAGATATGATATATATATATATGATTTTTTTTCAATTATATTTCATTTTTATACGTACAAATCCTTAATTTAAGAAGCTCAATGTGATTACAGAGCATATAACAAATAACTGCCAAAAGTTCATATTTCAAATTTTATGATGTTGACCATCTTACAATTTATTCTTTTAATTCCGTTGACACTTACATAACCCATGCTGTAAATGTTCATAATTTTATTTGCTGGACATATTAAATTGTAAAGGATTGTAAGTATCAATGGAATTAAAGGAATAAATTGTAAGATGGTCAACATCATGAAATTTGGAATATAGATTTTTGTCATATAAATATATATATATATATGTATATATATATACATATATATATGATAAAATCTATATTCCAAATTTCACAATTTCATATATATATATATATATATATATATATATATATATATGGTAAAATATTGTATTGTGAGGGAGATAGAAAAAAATGAAATATTTTGGTATGATCGACTGGAAATATTCTTTTTACTGAAAAATTTCCCCTCTGAGAACAGGAAACTGCCTTTGTACCTGGCGAGGCGAATTCGGATCAAGGACGCTGTTTATTGTTAACATTTTTCTCTTGAAAGTGTTTTAACGGTTGCGCTAAAAATCTCCTCCCTAAATCGAACAATCAAAGTGAACACCGACAATAAATATTTCGCGTTGGAAGTAGAAGAATGTGAAGTCGCATCATAAAGAGAATAAATAAATAAATAATTTAAAAATAAAAAAATAACTGGAATAAAAAAAAAAGTGTTAGGGTATTAAAACGCAAAAGATAGAAAAACTCGTCTCACATTTCACGAATGTATTTTTAACATTCAATACATGAGAAGAATGATCTCACCTAATCAATGCTTTTCAATCTGGGTATCGTGACACTCTGGTGTATTGAAATCTCTCCCACTGAAGGGACGTTGCGAGCTTGTCGTTGTTTTATCGTTATTCCTATGGGAAGTGATCGTCTGAGCTCCAATTTCTGGTCCCCCCTCACCAATCTTTCAGAAAAAACACCCGTCCAGCTGAAACCACTGCCAAAAATTTCCCTCACTCTTTATCTGTGCCTAAATCAAAACGTAGATTCCATGAACAAAGTTTATTTCTTAGAAGTGCACGCCTGTGGAACTCTCTTCTGTTTGCCTGTTTCTCACTTCACTACAACGTGGATGTCTTCAAGTCCAACATAAACAAATTCCTGATAAACCGCCCCCCTTAAGTAAGACACTTTATCATATCTCCATTACTAACGATTACTGCGATATTATCCCATTGTTTACTGTACACGCAATAACCCTTATCCCCGAGCGGCCTCCTTGATAAGTGGTGACTTCCATGTAAAAAAATAGTATTGGGGAGTATCGCGAGTTTACATTAAAATAACAAAACTGACGTACACAGACATAACCTCTATATAAAATTATGTGTGTCTGCATATCGCTTATATATTTGTATATACAGAATTCATTCCTAAAATAATTAACCGATCATTATTAATTTTGCCACACAGCTGCTAGCCGTAAGACTATATGTAATTTAATTCAGTTTTCTGCAAATGTAACGCCACCCACTCTTACACATATGACGCACATGTCACACGCAGTCTACGTCGCAAGAAACAGAAGACAAATAATAACTCAACTCGCTTTTTCTTATAACATCAAGTGGTGTCCTGCCCGTTGTTAGTATTGACGGCTATAGCTCTCAGTTTATCTCTTTCTCTCGATGCATTCATGAATTCATTGTTGCTCATCATTTTTGCTGATGCCCAGGTAGTCATACTGTCACCGTATGTTTCTCGCTGTTGTTCTCTGCTCCTTTCCTGTCAAACTAATCTGCTCTATTCCGCTTTTTTTCTGTAGACATGGCCTATGAAACCCGTTTGTCTTTTTCGTACTGTTCTTATGAGAGACCTTTCTAGGTTTGCCATTTCTAATACCTTCTGGTTTGTTTTCTTTCTGTCCTGGAAATCTTCAAAATTCTTCTCATGAACTAAGTTTCAGTTGTCTCTAGTCTCTTCCTCGTTGCGTTGCTGATTGTCAAGCACCTACAACCGTATAATAGAACAGATCATACGTACGTTCGCAGAGTTCTAAATTTGGTGTTTATTTTTATGTTTCTGTTGGCTATGATTGATGGGCATGATCTCTTGAAGGTGACTTTGGCTGCAGCTATCCGACTTTGTATTTCAGTCGTGCACCTTCCATCAGATGTGATCCAGTATCCCAGATATTTGAATTTATCAACTTGTTTAACTAGTACATTGTGAGATTGTAACTTGCATGTTGGAGCTTGGATGTTCTTGGATACTGTCATGCTTACCGTTTTTGAGATGTTTAAAGCATCCTATAACAATGACATTTATTTCTTCATTTTTCTCGTTATGGCTGTGACGTCAGCCACTTCTCTAACGTGATCCTCGGTCTTTTATTGGCGTGACGTAATTCCGCACACTGTTCAGTATTTGCAAACGCGCGTCCGCGCTCTGTTACACAAAGAGGACAAACAGGGAATTGGAGTTTTTCATGTAATTTCAGATAATTCCAATTTTTGTGAGATTTTAACAATAGACATTAGGCATCAACTAATGAATATTTAACATATTTCTGTTTTTCTTGAGTTTCCTCAACGGATTTTAAGAACGTTGTTATTTGAATCTTTAATTGTAACGTTTTATCTATTAAGACGTTACAATTAAAAATTCAAATATTTAAAATTTGCATTGAATCTAGAGCTTAGTCGATATACATTAATTAAGCAAAATGCCATGAATTTCAGTTTCTTCTTAAACCCTCTTTTAACTTAAGCTTTAGATTTTAGATATTTTCGGGAATCAAAATCGTGTAATAGATTTTGATAAAAATGCGAATGCAGGTTCCAGATATAAAACTTAGTAACATTATATTTGGATTTCAATCCTCGTAAAGAGACATAAAAGCAGCATAAAATGTTTTGTTTCGGGAATTCATGCACGCATGCGTGTGCGTATGTGTGCGTGCGCGTGTGTATGTTATATTAACTAGCGGGGTGCCCGGCTTTGTACGATCGTGAAATACGCTTAAATACATTTTGATTCATACAAATTTCTTATATATTATTACAAAGCCAATTCTCTATTGTATATGAAATTCTATCTAAAATACAGTACTAATTTAAAAAGATTAAAAAAAAAATGAAATGGCTTGGGTGGCATCAGTTAAAATTGAAACCAAAACATTTAGCGCTCCATCCGCATTCCCTACCTCTTGAGCTATCACAGATAGATAAGCGAGATTTAAAATGAAAATACTTCAAACTATAAATGAAGTTCACATTTGCGTTATTTTTAGAGAAGGGAGTTCTCTATAGAAATTATCAAAGATGCTGCACTATCTCGGATATTTTTTTACTGATCTGTTATGTGAAAGATTTATTTGAAAACAAAATTATTTAGTGAAGATTTATAACGCAAATATTGGCTTCGATTGTTGGTTTTTGTTCATACTTCCTTTCACCATTGAAGATTTTCTGCATTGCTATCATCCTTCATAAATACCTATATCAGGGGAGATAAGGAACGAGGGAGACGGATTGGCCAGGAAGTCATTTGCATCACTTTCTTGTTTATCGTTTTTTATTCTTACTACGCACTTTCTGTTTCCTATCAGATAGGAAATACTGTAGAAACGTGGCCGTCTAGTTTTCCTGCTTTTCTTTTTCCCATTATTTATATTCCGAGCATTTTGGACAATAATGCTTCTCTTTCCCACCCCCCTTTCCTCCCTCTCTCTCTCTCTCTCCCTCTCTCTGTCTTTTTCTCGCGCGCGCACTCTCTCTTTCTCTCACTCTCTCTTACTCTCACTCTCGCTTTCTCTCTCTCTCTCTCTCTCTCTCTCTCTCTCTCTCTCTCTCTCTCTCTCTCTCTCTCTCTCTCTCTCTGCTAAGCTATCTTTACCAATCTGAAAGCCGGAGATGCCTGGCCCAAATCCCCGAAAATACTCCACATTCTACCCTCACTCCTTAGAAATGAACTACTTTGAAGTGACATGGCTTCTCTTCTCCTCGTCTGGCGTGTTCATCGCATGTGTGTAAAAACTGATGGATGTTCCTATTTACAGACGCGCACCTTGGAATTCGCGGTAGGACCGGAATCTTTCAATAGTATTCATCATCTTGTCTCCGACTTTTATTTTTCGTGATATACCGACCAACCAACTGCGTTACCACCGGTTCGTAAACCTCTGGCCATTCATCACCAGCAAGATTTCTTCTTCTTCTTCTTCTTCTTCTTCTTCTTCTACTACTTCTACTTCTTCTTCTTTGTCCATCTGCCATTTACTTTTCTATTCCTCATTCTTTTTCCTCTCCTCTTTTTTCTTCTCTTTCTAATTCTTTTTCCACCGGCAATTTCCTTGCGTTGTTGCACCAATTTGTTGTCTTATTCTTCATCAAATCTACTTTCTCCTTATTCCTTCTCCCCTCCCATCCTTATCCTTCATTATCTGCTTCTTCTTCTTCTTCTTCTTCTTCTTATTATTATTATTATTATTATTATTATTATTATTATTATTATTATTTTGTTTGTTAACTTCACAGTGTTGTCATGTGTTCACCGATTTTTTTTTCCACTCAAGAGCGGACTTTTACACCAAAGCTATTGAGTATAGTCAAAGAGTCAATTAGACGGAAAGCACCTGGCGTAGGAATGTTTGTTGTGCAAAGCAGAACAGACTTTTGGAGTACGGTGATGTTGTACTTGATTCCCAAGGAGGTCAACTGTTTCTCAAGGTCATCTGGAATTGAGCCAAGTGCATCAATTATTATTATTGTTGTTGCTGCTGCTGCTGCTGCTGTTGTTGTTGTTGTTTCACCCACTAAGAGTTCTCACACAGGTCATCATCTGAGACTGCTTACTGATAAAAACCGGTGGTATTCCCCGGAATCTTCGTGACAACAAGTCTCCTCAGATTCTCAGTACTCTTCACCTCTTTCGCCAACATTTGCAAATAAGTCGCTTGTCGTTGATTTCCCGTTGGAGGCGACCATTGGTCTTTTCTGGAATTTGGATGGAAATAAGCCACGCCGAGGTTCCAGTCTCCTGCACTCATCTCACGGTCTGGCTAGTGCTTTCTCTCCTCGGTCTTTCCAACCTCCTTGACTCTCCTCACTTATTTGGTGTGGTGCTAATTTATGGTGACATACACACAAAAAAGTGGAAAAAAGAAAAGTAAATAAGGGAGGAAAACGAAAAAATGGTCAAAGGAGAAAAAGGAGCGGCCCTTCTCTCCCCTCCTTCTTCTTAAACTATTTTGTCTTCTCTTTGTTTTTGTTTTTTTTTTCTTTTTCTTTTTCTTGTTGTATCTGGATTTTAGTTTTAGTGATAGAAGTTCTGATTGACCGACTGACCAAATTTCATCCTGTCCGTAAATCTTTCGGACATTCTTCTCTTGTACGACTTCCCCCTTTTTATGGCTCTTCTTTGACTGCCATTCATTCGCCTCTTTCTCCCCCCTCCCCATCTTTCTCATTCTTTTTCTCTTTCTCTTTCTCTCTCTCTCTCTCTTCTCTTGTCAACTCTTTTCTATGAGTCTTCTTTTTCCATCTATAATGTTTGCCTATATTTACTTGCTTTTCTCTTTCTTTCTCTTATCTACTTGATCTTTTCTTTCCTCTTTTGCTCCTACTGCTCTCATATTTCTTCTGTTCTTTTTTCTTTCTTCTTGGCCTTTTTCTCTTTTTTTCTACTTCTTCTTCTTCTTCTTCTTTTCCCAGTCTTCTTTCCCTCTATCTTCAGATTATTTTTTATCCACTCGTTTTTCTTGTTTCTCCTTATTTCGTCTTACTTTTCTCATATTCCTTCGTTTTTTTTTTGTTTTGTTTTTTTAGATATTCATTTCATTATCACCTTTTATTATTTTTCTCTTCTTGCTCTCTTCCTTCGATTTTTGTACCCTTCTTTCCTTTCCTTCTTTTCCCCCATGTTATTCGCTTCCTCTTTCTTCTTCGTTTCTTATTCGTTTTTTATTTCGTTTCCTTTTTTTCTCTTTTTATCTTCTTCCTTCTTTTTTTTTCTGATTCCTCTTTCTTCTTTAATGTTTTCACTATGTCTTTTTTTTTTCTTTCTAGCAAACACTTCTCCTATCACACATCATCGCATCGTCATTTCATTTGCAGTGTTATTGCTTCTTTGTTTTATTTACTTGTCGCACCGTTTTACTTCTCTAACAAGGAAGTCACTACTTATGAAAGCACATATAGAGTTGGAAGTCAGAGAAAGCAAACCCATTTGGTAACCAGAGGTAGAAAGACAGTCCATGGACAGTAATGGCTCCAAGTAGGAGAAAATGTCGAATGTAAAAGTCTAGGACCAGTGTTGCAGCTTTCTAATGGAGGGAAACATCGGTAAATAAAGTTGCTGTAAATACCACTAAAATTTCATGTTGTCCAAATCTTCATTTGCATCTAATCCGAGAATCCGTTAAATCAAGACACAAATATAGACTCCGCATGTTTCTCCATTGGCCGATATAAAACCCCAGATACTGTTATTTGTCCCTTTCTGTTGTAAATATTACATATCCATTGTTAAACTGTATCTGTTAATATATCAACACTGCCGAAAGTGTTATACACGCATTAATTCAACGAATGATGGAAAAAAACTAGAGTAGATTATTACAACGTTAGACGGTCATTGACAAACACACGCATATACACAAGTTATATAAAACACGTATATACAAACGTATATACACTCTGCATACACACATTCATTAGAAGAACATTTTATACCACGAGACGATAAATGAATTTAGATACATACAAACACACACACACACACATATATATATGTATATATACAAGACACATGTGTATATATATACATATATATATATATATATATATATATATATATATATTAGCAGAAGTACCCGTCGTTGACTGGGTTCAAAAACAGCCTACAGAAAATGGACTGTGATTGATGAAAATATAATAGGTTTATGAAAAGGAGGGGGTTGTAAAGATACTCAAAAATTTTACCCTAAGCAAAATATGGTGAAAGTAAAGATAATTTTCGCGAAAATATATTTTTTCATATCAACTTTGTTTCCATTTGTAGCCAAAATGATGTTTCCTTACAAAGAGAAAATGTTATATATATAATAGCATAAATATACAAGAAATAAATGTTACCATAGTACTTAAAAGTTACTTTTATGGTTGAAAATTTCATTGGTTTGTATTTTTAAGTAGTTTGTAAAAAAAATTTTTTTTTTTAATTTACGAACCGGTTTAAAGAAAAATCCAAATGGCAGCGACTTTGAAATGGAGAGCCCCGTTTTCAATTTGAAGGAGGAGCACCTGAGCATTCTGTGTTAACAATTTAAGAGAGTTCCGTCAACGTAACGAATATTTATAAACATATATTTATGTTTTCCGTTATTTTGTGCTTGAGGAATATTCGATTATGGCATGTGTAGTTTATATAAAAATTCATTTAAGTAGTTATCGCCTCAAATTTCTTTTTAATTTCGGTTCGCTGAAATTATTTCAAGTAAAGAGCATTAAAAACTATTTCAAAACAAAAAAACATGAACTGAACGTTTATTGACTATGGTAACATTTATTTCTTGTATATTTATTTTTTCGGGTAGTCGTTTGTTGGCTTTTCTGCTAAACACTCTTACTAAATAATATCGACAGAATATCGAAAAATAAAGAAACAAAAACACTTTTGAAAAATAATGAAGTAAAATAGTCCGAAACAGCAAAATGGGATATTAAAAAAGTAAACACATAATTACTTTAGTTTTTTTTTAAGCAAAGAATCGATATGAATATGAATAAGAAGAAAATAGCGCCCTTTTCAAGCAGAACAGCTTCGTTTCAGTTTTACTGTATTGAACGGTGTAGTATTGCGCCGTCGGATTCAGGGTTGTACTATTGTAATGTAAAGAACACGCAGAAAGCTTTGTAATGAACTGAATTCCCTTTTGTACACTGACAAAAAAGCTAAAACAGATATATAAATAAAAATAAAAAAGTTATGTAAATGTTTTTAAAAAGACACGTAATCACGTGAGCAGGATTTTTTCCTTCTTTTGACACGATGACAAGTAACGTTCTTATCTTTTATTATTTATCTATTTATCTATTTCCAAAAGAGTGCAACGTGCAAGTAGAGAAGAAAAAAAACAGAGTTATGCAAAATTTGTATCAAGAATTGTCTAAAGTTCCGACTTTTTTTTCTTTCACTTCAATAAGAACGTGAATTTATGAGGTGAATTTATTCGACACAATATGATTTTACTCAAAAAAATAAATAAAACTAACGTGAATTAAGATTAAAGTTACGGTGTTATTGTGGACCCTCACCCCTTTTACAAAACCTTGTTAAACTTTGTTACATATTTACATTCTATGGAGGTCAGGCGCGAATGAACACGCAATAATTTTATTGTACCATATTTCTTCAAACTGAAACATAATTATCAAAGTATACTTACGCAAATAGATATGAAAAGTCTTTGTTAGTTTGTGCCATATTTCCATGGAGTACAGGTGCGAACGCAGACCCCACAATTTTATTATACCATCCCTATTTAAGTTGAAACATGCTTATCAAAGTATTCTTATGTACATCTATATCAAAAACACGTGTAAACGTTTTTTTTATCTCCATACTTGGAGGCCAGGCGCGAAGGCAGACCCCACAATTTTAATGAACCACCGTTCTACGAGATCAAATATACCCATCCCTGATCCTCGATACATCTTCTATCATTATATGTAATCAGTTTCTAAAATAGTCAACCATATAGCAGCCTATTCCTGACCAGTAACACACACACACAGACGTTCAGCTTTATATATATATATATATATATATATATATATATATATATATATATATATATATATATATATATATAAGATATCCTGAGTGACATCTGTACATCATTGTATTAAAGTGACAAGCGACACGACTGCCATTCTCTGAGCCTCCGCAACAATAACCCAGTGACAAGCCATTGCAAGATGACCGGTAATTGATTCGGCCGCAGATTTTTCGTAAGAATTGTCCTATCCTAGAAGGATTGCTTTCACGTAGGAGCACCTTCTACCCCTAATGTGATTTACTCATAACTTAGGTAATTGGGCACCCGAGCATAGTCCATACGCCGGTGGTCATGAATGCCGCAGTCAGCACGTCCTATTTCCTCTGAAATTTTCTGTCAGGGTTACATCACGCTTAGCCTTATCACACAAGTCAGGGGGGATTCAGTTTTCTGGCGCTGAACACTTGCCCTTCACCAAAGGCCCGTTATCGTAGCAAAACTCACGACGTACACATGGGGATGATTTTACTGGAAGAAGCTATATATGACGCTAGAGCTTCTGCGTGTTTTTAACAAACGCCCACATAAATCTTTGAGTTCTAAAGAAAATGCTTACAGCGCCTGGTATTCCTAAGCAGTCACCCATCTAAGTACTAACCAAGCTCTACGTTGCATAACTTCGGTGATTGGGCGAGAACCGGTATTTTCAAGGTGATATGGCCGCATATATACTCCCGACAATACAACATATTCGAGCATAAGGGTTAACGAGTGCGCGGTAGTCACCGAAACATGTTCTCAAATAAATAACGAAACCTTTTTAGTTTTGTTATTCGTGAGAATTTTCTTTGTACGCAAACTTTTAACAAAATAACATCTTTTTTGGCTGATTTATCAAACTATATGTCATGTCTTTTAGTAAGTAGCTAATTCAAGGCGTAGTATCTGTTATGGTACTGGACTTTAATTTTTCTGTCTTCGGCCAGTGAAAGAAGAAATCTTTCTAGACTAATGCAATTTTTATTTTTGTCCTAATCCAGGTTCCTTAGATTACAAATCGATTTTTTGTCTAAATCTGCCCTCGTGAGGAGACAAGTGAATAGGATTGAACGTAAAAAATATAACACCTTAAATTAAATGATCCCCTCTCCCGAATAAGATTCTACTCTTAGGTGATTACGTGTGAAACCTTCGCACAAAGAATCAAAAGCAATCTCTATCTCCTCCTCCTCCTCCTCCTCCTCCTCCTCCTCCTCCTCCTCCTTCTCATCCTCCTCCTCCTTCTCCTCCTCCTCCTCCTCTCTCTCTCTCTCTCTCTCTCTCTCTAGTTAGCTAACACCCTATCTCTTAATGGCTCTCGATATATCTGTGTCTAACTATCTATCCTATAATCTTGGTCTTTCTTTATCTTTCTCTGTTCTCTCTCTCTCTCTCTCTCTCTCTCTCTCTCTCTCTCTCTCTCTCTCTCTCTCTCTCCATCTATCTATCATTTTATATATTTATCTATCTTCCAGTCTATGCCAATCGCTCTCATACTCTTTCTCTTAGACGCAGCAATGACTATAGCCAGACTTGCGCAGCGCATCCCAAATTCATCTGAACTGAAGAGATTTTCAAAGAAAGAAATATTCTCTCTGTTGTTTGCTGTTGTCTCCCATGGCAACGTCAATAGGCCATTGTGTTTTTGTTTTGTTTTGTTCGCTTTCGCTTTCATATTTTAACCATTCCTTGTTTTCTCGCCCAACCCACATCACTAGATTCCTTTTATATTACGCTGTTGAAAATGTCCCTTATTTCCATTGGAAGGTACGATATGATAACGTGACTATCGTTGGGTAAGGGTCTTTTATTTTGTTTTTTATTTGTTTTATTACATTTATTATTTCTTTTTATTCTTGTCTCCCAGACGTGCTTTTCATACGAACATTTATGAATGATATGCGTTTTATTCGCAAAACACATCGATAGACACTACTTTCTGTACACTCGCTCATGTGCGTGTGCGCCTATATATATATATATATATATATATATATATATATATATATATATATATATATATATATATACTAGCAAAAGTACTCGTCGTTGACTGGGTTCAAAACAGCCTACAGAAAATGGACTGATTTATGAAAGTATATGTTGATAGGTTATGAAAAGGAAGGGTTGTAAATTTGGATTGAATTTGGGGGTATCAAAACCAAATCAAAATATGATGAAAGTAAAAATAAAACAGATAAACCCCATAATTTATTATGCCATACCTATTCACACTGAGACACTTATCAAAATATTCTGTGGATCTATATTAAAAAACCTTGTTAAACTTTGTGACATATTTCCATTCTATGGAGACCAGGCGCGAACGCAGACCCCACAATTTTATTATACCATCCCTATTTAAGTTGAAACATACTTATGAAAGTATTCTTATGTACATCTATATCAAAAACACTTGAAAACGTTTTTTTTTTATTTTTAAATTTTTTATTTCCATACTTTGTGGACCAGGAGCGAACGCAGACCCCACAATTTTAATGAACCATCGTTTTGCCAGATCAAACATACCCATTCCTGTGTCTCGATACATCTTCTATTATTATATGTAATCAGTTTTTTAAAATAGTCAACCATATAGGAGCCTATTCGTGACCAGACACACACACACACACACATTCAGCTTAATATTATGATATATATATATGTGTTTGTGTGTGTGTGTGTGTGTGTGTGTGTGTGTGTGTGTGTGTGTGTGTGTGTGTGTGCGTGTGTGTGTGTGTAATAGTGATGGAACGATTCCAATATTTTCCCGATTCTGATACAATTACCGATTCCGTACTAAATTTCCGATTCCGATACAATTACCGATTCCGATTCCGATTCTTTATAAATCTCTAAATATTTAACCATAAAATCGTTATTTTATCCGGATTACTGTAAAAACACATCTTATATTTTTTCACACGTAAAAGCACACTTGTGAGAGGGGGGCGATGTGGGGTTTTTAGTTTTACTGGAAGTTTAAATCAATAAACATGTATTACGTTATTGTTACTATAAGCAGTGGAAGATGTTTTTTAAACCAAAATCAAATGAAAGATAATTTAAGGAATCGGTTTTGGCATCGGAAAGTAGGCTCAAATTTTCCGATTCCAATATCGATTCCGATACCCCCAAAAGCTCCGATTTTTCCGATTCCGATCAATCGTCTCAACACTAACATATATTACCTTCTAAGTTGAATTATTATTTTTATTTTTAATTCGGAGGTAATCTTTTTTTTTCGCTTATTCTTAATTCTTAAGTAACTTTTTGGTATTCATGCAGAGAGTGAACTCAGAGTCATCCCGGCTTTCTCCGGAACATGACGCCAACAGCCGGAGTAAACAGAGCGTCGCTTAGGAAATTAAGCCGAGCGTCGCCGATGAAAGCATAACAAGAAAAGAAAACCTACCTTTAATTTTAAATTTTATTAACTGTAAAGAAAAATCTTATAATAATATTTTTGGTTTTGTTTTGTTTTTGCTATATATATATATATATATATATATATATATATATATATATATATATATATATATATATATATGTATATATATATATATATATATATATATATATATATATATATATATATATATATATTTGGTACTCATGCAGAGAGTGCTCCGTGCTGAAATAATAACGTTATTATTTAAAAAGCCATTCTAAACATGGGGAGGGAAGCGTGTTTTGTACCTATTGTGTACCTTACAATTGAATAATAAAAACATATGGTAAAACTTTAATTAAACGTGGAAATACGATTTAAAAAATAGCGCAGATCACTCTCTACATGAGCACCATATATTTTTTAGATAAATAATGTTAAAGATTTTGTGGTCAATGTCAAGTTTCTTTCCAACTCCTCAAAAAACTTTAAAATGACGACTTTTATAAGTTTTCGGTATTTTTTTTTTTTTTTTTTTTTTTTTTTACAATGTGGTCACCACTTATCAAGGCCCGGAAGCCACTCGGGGATAAGGGTTATTACGTGTACAGTACGGTAATGTTGAGATTTGATAAAGTGTCTACTTAAGGGGGCGGTTCATCAGGAACTTGTTTATGTTGGACTTGAAGACATCCAAGTTGTAGTCAGGTGGGAAACGGGCAGACGGAACAAAGTTGCACAGGCGTGCACTTCTAAGAAGCTTTGTTTATGGAATCTACGTTTTGGTTTTGGTGGGGAAAAGTTTTGACAGTGGTTTCAGCTAGACGAATGTTTTTTGTGAAAGATCGGCGAGGGGGGACCAAGGTTTGGAGCTCAGACGAGCACCTGCCATGGAAGTAACCATAAAACAAAGGCTCGCAACTTCTCTCCTGTGGTTCTGAAAACGAATATCACATTTAAATTTGGGGCATGATATGAAGAAATTACTTTTTCAAAAAGGGGGGGATCACTGTCCTATATAAATTTGACGTAAAATGAGCACCCACTTTCTGGCCACCTAATAATTTCTTCATATCATAAAACAAATTTAACTGTGATTTTCGTTTTTAGCACCCCCGAAAACCGGCGCTGTTTTGTTTTTGTTTTTAATTAAGAGATTCGTTCATTTTTTTTTTTGTTTGTTTGTTTTGTTAGGACGCTAATAATGCCGCCAGTAAGCTTACATAAGCATTTTTTTAAGTGGATATTCAATTATAGAACTTGTATAGTTTTTAACAGGTGCTTATGTAGTTGAATTAACCGTTTTTCCGTAAGTAACGTGCCGACATTAACTATTAAACCATTAAAGCAGAATCGTTTAATATTTCACATAAATTCTGTGTACATTATGGGGCTGTGGAGCCCCCTAATGTAAACAGAATTTTTGTGAAATATTTAACTGCTGAAGCACCTGTTAACAGCTATACAAGTTGTATAATGAAAAAAAAGTATGGTTTTGTAAACTTACTGACAGCATAATTAGCGTCCTAAATTATGAGATGAAAAAATGAACGAATCTTAGTAAAAAAAAAAAAACAGCGCCGGTTTTCGGAGATGCTGAAAACGAATATCCGGTAAATTTGTTTTGATATGAAGAAATTACTATGTGGGCAGAAGGTGGGTGCTCATTTTACGTTAAATTTATATAGGAAAGTGATCCCCCACTTTTTGAAAAAATTTCTTCATATCATGAAAACTGCTAATCTACTCCAAATTTAAATGTGATATTCGTTTTCAGCACCACCGAAAATCTTTAAAAATGTTTTTTGAGGAGTTGGAAAGAAACTTAACATTGACCGATTTTTTTGTTCGAGAAAAGGTTCAAAGGTAAGTCAAATAAACACTTTTTTTTGTAAAGTTTTTTTTTTTCAAGAAAAATTGAAAAAAATATCGTTGTTTTTTGGGGGTTTTATTTTTATTTTTATTTTATTTTTTTTTCTCAAGGAAAAACCTGAAAACTAGAAAAATTGAAACAAAACTGGGTGGGATAGATTTTTTTCTTTTTTTTTTTTTCATATTAAAACAAATATTGTTGTTGTTTCCTCAGACGGTTGTTTTATTAATGGTGTGTGTGCGTGAATCGTATTCCGCATTCGCGCTGGAGGTCTTTCTGTGTTGCTCGCTCAAACGCACACAATGGCAATTGTAGGCCTAGACTTGGCAAAAAAAAAGGTACCAATCAGAATGATGTAAAGGTTCGGCATGTGGTAGCCTGAAACCTCCAGGCATAGTCATCGCTTACCTTTCCTTGTCCAGATGATGCACAAGTTTTCGTCCGTGCCAGTATTTTTTTTTTTCTGGACAAAAGTCGAGGTCTCCAGTTGGTGTTTCCAGCTGCTCACTTAAGGCTGTAAAATTCATGTTTTTTCTTGTTTTCTGACGTTAAAGTATGAAGTGGTTTGCCATTTTTTTTTTACTGATTTATTTCCTTTTCTTCCTCTTCCAAATTGTCGTCTGATGCTTTAAATTTCAACTCGCGCGAACGCGCGTCACGTTGAAAACGATAGAGCGATATTGTCATTGGTTCAGCTTTATGTTTCGTCAGACGGCTTAATTTTCTCGGCGACGCTCGGCTTACTTCGGCTGTTGACGTCATGTTCCGGAGAAAGCCGGGCGTGCGCTGAGTTACGTCTGGATCACTCTCTGCATGAGTACAAACCTTTTTTATTTGTTATTGTTGAGTTATCCGGGGTTTTTTTTTTCACTGTATTTAGTAGTTTTACGCCGATATAATTCATCGTTCTGTTTATAATTATTTATTTTTTATTTTAAAAAAATTACAGCCATTGAACTATAAGTGGTTTGTTTGCCATACTTATAGGTAAATGTGCACTGAACATATAGCATAATACTTAAAGCTAAATTTCAATTTTTATATATCTTTTAATTTCAACGCGAAAAAAAAAAACAATTGGGACGCTGAAAACGTATACAGTAAAACAATACGTTGTAAAATGCTCTTATGGTTGTCAAAGGTTGAAGTAGATTTATTTGTAAGAAAATTGCTTTAAAATAATTTAAATGTAATACGGAAATGGACGATGTAAAAAAAATGCAGAAAGTATTAACAATTTTTTATTTTGATAATTTAAATGCGAAAAAAAACAATTGAGACGCTGAAAACGTACACAGTAAAACAATACGTTGTCAACGGGTTAAAGTTGATTTATTTGTAAGAAAATTGTGACAGTATAGTTGTAATACAGAATAGTTGCAAAACATCAACATCCTTCCCATGTTAAATAATAATTTCTAAATAATAGCGTTAATATTTTAGTGCGCAGGTCAAATTCTGCAAAAGTAGCGATTTATCTTTATTTGTTTACGCTGTTATGGGTTTATGTTTATGTACGCATACACAATCGGAAGTCGTAAACCGGATGTTGGATTACAATACTCGTTACAAGGTCATTTGATTTTTATAATTGTATAGATTTAATATAAAATATATTTTTTTTTTTACCATATATGATATCACATACATCTCTATGGTATAATTATAACCATACATCGATATTTTTTAAATTTACCGACCCCTCGGCATTCACCTTTGAATTGTCGACTTTTATAAGTTTTGGGGGGACGCTGAGAACCAATATTGCATTTATTGCTTGCGCAAACGAGTAGTTATTCATATTTGAAGACATTTAGTATCCAACGTAATCACTACCGTTTGGCAAGCAAGATGGCCGCGCGTGCATTTACTAAAAAAAAGAGCCAAACGAGCCAAATAAATGACCCCAGACCTCCTTTCACTTTCTCATGATTGGACAAATAATTATTTTTATGATAAAAAAAGACATTTATTTTCGTTTTTTGACACACACCGATTTTTTTCTTCTGACACCAAATCTGATAATCAAACGCGTCGCAAATTTACCGTTTGCATGGTATGAACTCCTGGATCCTGGGGCTTTTTGAAGAAATGTTAGTTTCAATAAAGTGGGGGATCACTTTTCTATGATAATTTAACGTAACATGAGCACCCACACGTTGCCCGCCACCAAAAAAAAACATTTTGTTTATATTGGGGCGGGGATGTCGGCGGTGGATGTTGGGGCGTTGTTGTAATTGTACTATCTAGAAATGTTTCCTGTGAAGAAGAATTTTACAATGAGCATAAATAAAAGACAAGGTAAGATGTTTAAAACCATTGGCGTAGACCTGACATCAGACTGCTTCATGTTCTATGTCTCCATCAGCTGGACAGGAAGTTCAGAAAAACTCTACACTCTGGCTCTAAATCAAAAAAGCAAAAATGTAGTTTACCACGAGGCTCTTCAATGGAAAGTTCTACAAAAGGATATGATGAAAAACTGATATGATCTGATTGTGGTATGTTTTCAGTATTCAATGTGTTAGATAAGATTTAAGCGTCGAGTTGAAATTTACTTTCCTCTTACAACATCCACTTACTGGAAAGGTGCCCACAAATCGCGTACCTAAGTTTGCAGAAAAGTCCCGTGTGATGCGCGGGTATCTTTGCTAGTATTCCATGTATCAACATGACATGTTATAAAGAGATATAATATTCTCTGTCATAATATTTTGTGAGGGTACAAAATTTCCAAATTGTAATGATGAAAGAAAGATTTATTTTATTGATATTCATGATTAAATGAAGTGGGGGGGGGAAGAGGCCAGCAGACCGGTTTCGCCCTCACTCTTCTACAGCTGAATCGATGAATTTTTCTTTGTAATAAAATCAAGAGAAACACACGAGGGAAAATATACGTTAAAAATTAAGTAGCTTTATAGTGTATCAACGGGGAGGAAAGAGAGGATAGAAACTATAAATAAAGTTACGTGCGATTTATGTACAATGAGAAAATCTCCGAGATGATTATTACGTCCAAACCTGAGAGACATCATTTCTATTTACAAAGATGTTGCCAGATGAATGTGAATGAACTCCAAGGTCTTCAAATGAAGTTTCGAATGGATAAAGAGTAAATGAGTCAATGCTTAAGTTCGTAGCATATAACAAGTTTTTAAACAAATGATCAACCAATGAAGATCTGGATGTGTTACGAGAACTCTGTTGGTAGCTAGACACCATTCTTGATTTCTTTAGGTATGTGTTGTTGGATCCTACTATCCAATCTCATCGTCGAACTGCAACTACGGGTGATCCGAACGTAACTCCGTATTCTAAAATAACTATAATTTAATCAAATGCTGTAATATGTTTCGCAATTTGTGTGAGCGTTACTTAATATGTGGTAATATAATCTTTCCTTTTGTTTTCTTTTCAGATCTTATGTATGTATTTGGTTTTTCATCTTTAATGGAGAATACGTGAAATTATTAGTTTCATCCCGCAAGAGTTTCTTGTGAAATCAGTTGATGCCATTCATAGTCGACTTGAAAAAGAAAAAGTCCCGGCGAATGGTGGTTCCCATATTGAATTTTAAATAAAAGTCCATGTAATACACTTTCTTCCCATATTCAATTATTGGAGAAATTATACTTCAAAAATATATTACACTTATTTTAGATCGCCCTGTACATTTAAATTGGTAAATTACGTTATTTTTATGATGGAGGTTAGAAAATCTTTTCGTGAGGATGCCATTAACAGTTTCGTGAATAATACAACACGTACGTTGAAAGCAAAATAGCAGTTTTCTACTGTTACGCTGATTTGCTCGGCTAATTTCTCACTTACTGACCCTAACCACGGTAAACGAATATAAATTTGACAGTCACCTTATTAATTTTTATTTGGGAAAATTCATTTAATTTCCTTTCGATAACTGACCTAATCACATCAACAGGATACCATTATTAGATAAAGTCTTAATTATCTTTTTCAGTTCTTTATCCAGTTTTGTTTTTAAACAGATTATAATGGCACGATATGTTGAATGAGATCAAAACGAGTTTCATCCTGTAAGCGTGGTTTATTGATGTAAGGTAACTCGATGAAGTGTTTGCCACTAACACATCAAGGAAAGCGAAAGCAGAGTCACACTTTCAGCCATTAGTTTACTTTAACGCCGGACTCATACTATTAAGTAAGGAAACAATTTATTTGCCTACGTGTCATCATTAAATAGGCAAAAATGTCGTTTACATATTAAAAGTAGATTAAAGATTATAATTGTCTCTCATGAATACCCACAAAAATATTCGCCATTGTTGGTCCTAACATTGAGCCCATGGATACCCCATCTATCTGCTTGTACATTACATCGTTAAAACTAAATTCAATAAATGTTGTGGCAAATTTCATCAACTCAACGAATATGCTATCAGGAATTGGAGGAGGTTATAGCTGGTTGAGATATAAAAATATCAGAGATATATTTTTCCAAACAATTTCCTTAGAAACCAAATTTAAAAAATAATTGGTCAAATGTGTGAAAAGCGGGATACTGCCTTCGAATATAGCTTGTGAGATTAGACCTTCAGGCTCTATTCGCCCAATGTTATAATGCCTACCCAAAACTCATAAGGCTGATATCTATTTAAGGCCCATTATTCATATGGTAGAGTTATACCCAACACATGTATACAGACTAGTGTTATAGCATTATAGTAACAATTATCTAGAAGATAGGTTTTATTTTGCGAATTTTAAAGTTGATATTCGGTTAACCAACCAAAGTTGTATGTCAGTTGGAAGAACAACCCTCTCTTTTGTATGTTTTTGTTAATAAATTTTATTACTCTATTCCCGTGTTCTGTTTTCCTTGTAACCCCTAAAATGGGGTTATAGCAATTATCAAATAAATGTCTCTACTATCACTTGTTATAGAATAAGTCCTTAAATGCAAGTACTTTTAGATATGGGAAATGTTTTTTTGGATGATTTTGTTTTCTTATAAATGACATATTAAGTTTAATTAGTGTTATTTTACCTTAGTTGATCGGATTTTTTTTTTTTTTTTACCTTAGTTGATCGGGTTTTTTTTAACTTAGTTGATCGTTTCTTTTTTTACCTTAGTGTTTTTTCTACCTTAGTTGATCGTTTTTTTTTTTAACTGAATGAGATCAGTAAATGTTGATATGCACTTGAGGTTGAATAATTGCTCTGCTTTTTAGAGATCCACTGCTATAGTTTTATTCAAGTTTGTGTTTAAGGACGTTCTTTCGAAAATATTTGAAAAATATTTACATCCTGTAATATAAAAAGTCGTGCTCTATGTTATTTTGGTACTTATGCGTACCTTAAAGCTGAAAAGTATTTACTCTTATATTATTACATTTTTCAAGTGACTGCATCGTTTTTTAATTAAAGGATCATTTATTAAAATAGAATTTGTTATAATTGTTATACCTACTTTCACGGATGTATCCGTCTTTGTAAAATTATATAAACAATTGATTTTGAAATTAAATTATTCATTTAATCAAGTCATGCCTTGGCTGTAACTCTCTCTACATATATCTCCCTCGAAGCATTCATTAATTTAATAGGTTGCAGTTTCTTTCTGTCCGAGCAGTGCCCATACTAGGCGATTGTCCAGGCATACAAGTATGTACTCATTTTAAAAATGTTAGTATTTTATTGATAATACCCTGCGGACAATTGTTTCAACTTCAATTCATTAATTATAATAATCTTGCACAACTGGGCTTCATCAGCATATATCAAATCCAATTTGTCAAGAGTTTCAAAACCCCTTTATCAGGATCTTTCCTATGAACACAGATATTCATTTTTTTCCACAATACATATATATATAATGCGTCATAAAATACCAACATTTTGAGAATGAGTAAATACCTGAGTGTCTTTTCGTTCTAATATCGTATCTGTAAGAAAATATCCATAGCTCTATTATCGCACTATTGAGCTATCTAAAAGAGAACTTTATGTTATTCATTTATATGTCATCACTATTCTAAGTAGTTAAATCACACACACACACACGCATATATATATATATATATATATATATATATATATATATAAAAGTGAAAGTGTCTGTCTGTATGTGTGTGTATCTGTGTGTCTGTGTGTGTACATTTCCCTACGCAATAACTCTGTCAATTTTAAGTCTGCAGAATCGAAATTTGATATACAGGTTACTGAGATTTGTGAAAATCGATGTGATCGCTTTTCGGGCATAAATTTTTGCGATTAAGGGGTCAAAGTTCAACGATTTAACCTTTGAGAACTCTACCAAACTCCTCCTACAATTTTGGGTCTAAACACTTGAAATTTTAGATATAGGTTCATTGGACATGGATCTAACTTAATTATATAATTTGAGCCCAAACCAATAAATTTTAAGGGGTCATAATAGAGGTCAAATTTTTAAAAAATGACCATATATATATATATATATATATATATATATATATATATATATATATATAAGTGAAATGAATGAAAATAGACAAACAGGTAGATATCTTGTAGAATGGTGAAATACCGTATGTCTATTTATTTTTCAATGCCGCATATAACATCGCATATAAAATCAGTAAATGGGGGCATACAGTTTTTTGGGATGCCGGAATTTCCACCTGTTTATTTATTCATTCATTTATATAAATTTGTCTATATCAATCAATCAATATATATGTGTGTGTGTGTGTGTGTGTGTGTGTGTGTGTGTGTGTGTGTGTGTGTGTGTGTGTGTGTGTGTGTGTGTGTGTGTGTGAAAGTGTCTCTGTGTGTGTCTGTGTGTGTACATTTCCCTACGCAATAACTTTTTAATTTTAAGCCTACAGACTCGAAATTTGATATACAGGCTACTGAGATTTGGGAAAATCGATGTAATCGTTTTTCGGGCAGAAACTTTGCGATTAAGGGGTCAACGTTCAACGATTTGACCTTTGAGAACTCTACCAAACTCCTCCGACAATTTTGGGTCTAAACACTTGAAATTTTAGATATAGATATAGATGGTCGATCAAGACCACAAATCCTCGTTAAAAAACCGAGCTTCTTCAATGGAAGACAAACTGTATTAAGTCGGCTAATGAGGAATTGTGGTCTCAACCGACTATCTGTCCGAAACATTAGCATGCCCAGTTTTGCAACCATGTAAATTTGTCTATATCAATAAAAATAGCCTTTTTTATTGAGCACTTTTAATAACATCGTTAAATTCACGAGTTATCTCTTTTGAATACATATAACTTGGTACTTGGTATATATATATATATATATATATATATATATATATATATATATATATATATATATATATATATATATATATATATATATATAGTCTCTTGAAGACCGATGTTTCGTCGTCGTCCCCGTCTCCTTTGCTTAGTTAGGTGTAGCAAATATAGTCACACCCAGATTCGAAACCCGTATTAATGATTAGTAATTGTGTTTTCTCTTCATGCCAATATATATTTAAAATGTTTTCGTAGATTTATCTCATAGAATATCAATAAACCAAAACTGTAATTTATATTATTTTTCTTTCTTCCAGTTAAAAGTTCATTATATATCAATGAAATAAAGTTAAATGCAAAACACCGTCTCATTTTTATAAGTTACATGTGTTGAACATATTCACCGTCAGAGAACTATTGATTGATATATTCGACTCATGTGTTGGCAGACAAAACAAAAGTAAAGAACGTTTTATTGTTTCAAACGGTATGACTACTGTTACATAGATCATATAGATTTTTCGCTCTTTTTTTAGCATCTTATAAGTGCAAATTTTGTTGTTTAGTTTAATGATTTCATTCTGTTTTGTTAGCTTAAAATATCCAGAGTTATCGCTTTTCATTTCCCCTTAATTCTACTATGCAACGACAAATGCACTCTCTACTAATGATAACAAAAACCATGATAAATTCGCCTACGTACAACTTGAGAACCGGAAATTTGTCAGTTTATTCAATTGGTCGGACTTACTCCCCATCTTAACATGGTTATCACAGATCTGACACTATTCAGTTCGGATGCAGTTCATGATCTGAGTTTTTTGGGGGGTGGGGATTCTTTTTTTTACGAATTGCAGCTACACTTTTCCGTATATTGTCAACGAAGTAAGTCTTATTTACATGTATTTAACTCTCCGTTTGTTTACCCTGAAAATACATGCATTTTGATCCTCTTGACACAGTTCAATGTAGTCTTTTAACGTAGTATTAGTAATTTGTATGCAGTTTTTCTACTTTATGTATAAAAGCTTTATACTCTCACGATCTAATAAGCAATGTTTTCAGTTAAACGAAGAAGTCTGATTCCGAATGTAAACAAATACTACTTCAAAAATAAACAAAATCCTACTTTAAAGCAACAGAATAATAAAATGTTTAACATGATAACATTGTTTTAACGCACATGAGAAATGAATGAACCTCTATCTCTACTATTATGTAAAAGTCACTTTCCGTGTGTGAGTTCTTTCTTTATAGGTTCCAAAACGGCTGAGCCTGTCTTATTCAAATTTCATACAAAGGTAATTTATATGTCTGGCAGTGTTCTTAGATATGTTCTGTACATAAATTCATTCTATATCTATCTAAAATCGAAAAAATCCAATTTTAAAAGTAGTTTTTCTTTTTTATAGATAAAATAAGAATAATTTTTACAAAGGGATATTTCGATATTTTACAGGGGAATAGTTACACTGGCTAAAGGGACGAATAAAATCTCAGCAAAACATTTCTTTTTTACAAAAAATCAGATTTAATGTCATTTGGAGATTTAGCTCGAATGGTCCCCTGTTCAAGCCCGGGTATACCATTCCATTTTATTTATTTCTTATTAAAGAAGTTTGACCATTTAAAACCGCCGCAAATTATTTCTTCTGTTGCATATTTTAAAACTAAACAATTAATCAGAAGTGATTTTCTCAGGGCATTCATCGTCAAGCCCAAATATCAACTGACGGGTTATGGCAAACAAGCACAGACGGAATTTTATGAGCAACTTTATCATTTTTTTTTATTTATTAATTTTTTTTATTATTTCTTATTTTTATTTATTTATTAATTTTTTTATTATTTTTTTTATTTTATTTTTTTTTTTTTTTAGAATTAATTCACAAATTATTCCTCGTAGTATATAATACTGATTAGAGGATTGATTTTATAGTAATAAATACGCAATCTGCATAAATTAAAATATCATGCTTAAGCGTATTGTACGACAGGTCAACGCCAGACGACCAGTAAATCTATATTATTAATAAAATTCTAAATGTTTATTTATTTATGTGTGTGTATATATACCAATAAAACTTTCGAACGAATGCACTGAATTGAATTTTTTTTTTTCCTGAAAGGTGTGAATCCCTAGATTGTTCTTACCTATATATGGTTCGTAACAAACAATGCCGAGTTATACAAAAAAGCATGAAATAAGGGTTTGGGGCCGTTTCTTTTTTGTTGAAAATTTACCTACCCATGGCAACGGAATTTAGCACTGTCTGTATACAATCGCGGTAACATCTTTCGCTATACGGACAGGACTTGTGGCGCAATGGATAACGTATCTGACTATAGATCAGAAGATTCCAGGTTCGAATCCTGTCAAGTTTGTAATAATTTTAACCATCATTTTATCCAACGTTTACTCATTATTCTTACCCTTAGTTAGGGTATTTTTTTTAGTGGTTTTATTTTGGGCATATGGGAATTTCCCATACTCCGAGTACACAAGGTAAGCGTTGATGGTAAGACGATGTTGAGTGTACTTGATGTTGAGTGTACTCGATTTTGTACTTGACTTGGCGTTGTGTGTGCCGACGCAGCGCAGCCGCTAGTCTATAATATAAATCTCACCTGTTTGTTTAAATGTATGTATGTATGTATGTATGTATGTATGTGTGTGTATGTATGTATGTATGTATGCATGCCTAAAACTTTGGATAGGGATGACGGATTTTCACAAGATCGTTATCGTTCGACCCTTCAGACGACCAATATCGAAAAATTGGCTAAAAACACTAATTCCTTCACCCTCAACTGAGCACTTTTCTACAGCGAGTGGTCGCTTTTTTTCGTTGATATTTTAAAAGTCATCCCCGATTTTTGATTGATTAGTCTTAATTTAAACCTTCGTCACTTCTGGTTTGGCGATGGACGCAACAGCGGAAACGTCACTTTTTGTTTTTTTGTTTTTTTTTGTTTTTTGTTGCTCAACACACACTTCCAAACTCCCAGGCAACGCCGGGCATCGAGGTTAGTAAATAAATAAATAAGAAAACCGCTAAAATGACGCCATTGCCTTTGGACTACGTGAGGAAAAAATGAATAAAAATCTGTTACATGTTTTTGTGAACGTATGAATAAAGAAACAAATGTACAACGCTGAAGAAAACAGTTAAAAAATTGAAATAAAGTTACGAAATGGAATGTTTTCAGATCTCCATCATATTTTAACAAATCACAATCAATTAAGAATAAATATCTTGAAGCTTGAACAAATAGTGAAATTTTTCAATTATCCTCTTGCAAATAGCCCAAACAGAAATACAAAATCTGCACTGAACAACAGGCACCTAAAAACACGATGATCACAATACAACTCGAGTTTTTAATAATGTCAACAGCACAATATCAGACGCGTCAAATCGACTCGAGAAATCAATATATTATCAAAAACACAATATCAACAAAACTACAACAAAACAAACTTCGAATTTAAAACTTGTCAACCAAACAAAAACAAATTTGAATTTCAAAAGTCCGTCAATCGACGAAGAAATTTAAATTTACAAATATCGTCAACTCGCCAAGCTACGAATTCAATAAATTTGAATTTCAAATACACTCAACAAGACCCACGAATTTTACATCTCTTCAACAAACGACGCACAAATTCAGATTCCAAAATCCGTCAAACGATGTCGACAATCATTTCAGAAATAAAATTATAAAACCTATTTTCTATTTTCATGAGAAGATCGCTCCAGATAAGGGAATATTGGTCGAAGCAGCAGCGTCAGTGAATGCTGCTTTACTTATTCACTCTTGATTAGACAATAGCTCAAAACAGTTTCGACAAATCAAAGTGCAAGAAATATTCAGTGTCGAAATCTCGCACGTACTATGAACATATTTCCCTTGCTTTTCCTTTAGAGATAATACACGAGCGTAGGATATTGTGTCCGGACAACGCACGACAAATAGTACACACGTAACCAGAGATATACATATACTTATTTATACTCAACGAAGCTCACAGACGCCATTCATTGAACGCATATACACAGTTCATACACGCGCTCAACGCCAAAACAGATACAATAATATATACATACAAATCATTTAAACACATGTAAATGCACACGGTGCCGGACGAAATGAACATATCTACTCAAATTTTCCTTACAACTATTTTTGCCACCCGGAACAGTCATCAGATTTACCCCTCTCCTTGCTGATGTCAAAATCCTCAATTTATTTATTATTTTGATTGAATGACAATCAAGGATCTAAAATCCGTTTAAAAACAGTATTACACACATAAAACGACCTTAAAAACTCGTTTTAATATAAAATTTCAGATTTTTTCGTTAGCTTTTTATTATTTTAATGTTTCAGTTTTCTATTTTTATATGCATATTCTAGAATTGCGGAAAGTATAAACGACGCAAATGAAAAACTAACAATCATCGAAATTAAATTTATATAAATATAGAATCCCTATGAGCACCCATTCAAAATTTAGTTGATATACTGTCGCCACATTTGGGGTTGGGTTCCTAAGAGTCCTCTTTCCTGCCTTGAGAGTGTGGGGTTTTTTTTTGCTTTTTTTTTTTTACAAGGTGATCACCACTTATCAAGGCCCGGAAGCCACTCAGGGATAAGGGTTATTGCATATACAGTACGTTAGCGATGGGGTTTAATAAAAATGGCGACTTAAGGGAGCGGTTCATCAGGAATTTGTTTACGTTGGACTTGAACACATCCAGGTTGTAGTCAGGTGGGAAGCAAGCAGACGGAACAGAGTTCCACAGGTGTACAAAACTGTCTTCAAAATTTTGCAAGCGATGACATTTTACCCCCCCCCACTTTCTCTTTCTCATATAAGAGACATGACATGTCTATTGTTATTTTTATAAGTGTTCGATTTAGTTCCAATCCTTATAAAACATTAGCAACAAAAGCTCGGCAAGCTGCAACAACTGCCAACAACTCTTCTCACTCTATATTTGCGCCTAAAACTAAACGAAAATACCAATAGCATGAATTTTTTCCCAGACCTATCGCTTTGTGGAACACAATACCATATCGCTGCTTCTCGGATAACTATAAACAGGTCTTCATAGAAATAACTTATTGCTATCACGTCTAAAACCTTATTAGAGTAAATTCGAAAAAGATAACTTACTGAACATCCCAGGTTGGCAGTACTTCGTGAACAGTAGTCTGAGATGTCGGAAATTTTCTGTCTCTATGTCTATCCTTGCGGCCATGTCACTAGTAAGGGTGCTGGAGGTAAACATTGTTATCTGGGCTGACGTTAACCGCCTGATAGTCAGGGACACGAACCTTGGAATAATCACTAAGGAGGCTGTCCTATCAGCAGATGCAAAGTATATATATATATATATATATATATATATATATATATATATATATATATATACATACATACATATATATATGTATACATATATATATATATATATACATACACACACACACAAACAGCATGGTGTCCCTATGTTAGCCCCCAAAATTGAAGAATCCGCGAAACTCCTATCCAACCCTAAATCCCATATAGGTATTTTATCCGAATATTTTACTTCCTATGCTAATATTTAACTTTTTGTAAATGAAAGTTTCCACTTTATTAAATATAGGTAAAACGTGTTCTTTTGTTGTTTAAAAGCGGTAGAGTTGATAAATAAACCAAATAGTTTTTTATTGCAGTTTCACTCCAAACAAGGCACATAGCTACTTTAATGTAGGGGCTACTATAAGGGACATAATTTGAAGGTATACTATGGAGGGAGTTGTGCCGCAAGATGTCTGTTTACAGTACACTTGAACTTCTGCCTGTCAGTACAATCAGAGAAGCAAAAACCTGAAAGGGAATTCCGAAGTCTAGGAAAGAAAGTAAAGTAGAAGGCTTTCTTACATCTGGTTATCTCAACTTTGTAGGGGTGGGATTTTGCTGCTGGTCAGGTTTGTCGAGGGTGTACAAAGGCTTGTAGTTCGTCGGAGCACTTATTAAATACTTGTAAAACAGGCAGAGGGGTGCAATATTTGGTCGATGGGACATAAGTTGAAGCCTGGCTGACAGTGCGGGACCTATTAGGTTGGCGATTGTCTTTTGAACCTTGTTTAAAAGTGAGAGACTGGTAGCAGATGCAATAACCTACATGTTATGAAAATGTAACTAATTTTGTTATAGTAATGTTTTACATTTGATGAAGACTTCGTTTGCCTGTTTCTATTCTATATATTTTATATCATAAGAGTTAAGTTCCCACGTGTGTGCTTTCTAACGCCATAAATTATAGATTTAAATAGCTCACAAGAGAATCTTGAATTCTGAAAACATGTACAATAACTCAGAGTAGTATGAGATTTGCTATTTGTGCCACTCCGAATATAAAAAAATAAGTTCACTATGGTCCCCCGTGAGTACCGAGTGAACGAGGCATGAAAAATGACTAAGTTCAGCATCTGCCTCCCCACCCCCATTTAGCTCCAAAAGTCCCCAGAGGACGTCAAATCCTGGTGAAAATGAACAAATGGTGTCTTAACATATGTAAATTTGAGTTCTGCACCATGCAAAAAAAAAAAAAATCAATATTTCCATTATTTACCACGCCCATTTAGCCTCAAAGGTCCGCAAGGCCTTAACATATTTAAATTTGAATTCAGCACCATGCAAAACTGCTAAATATACATACGCAGAAAATTTTAGACAAATATAGTAAAATAATCCCAAAAATTGAGTGTTTTTATTAGATCTAAAAGAGTCTCTGGGGCACACCTAAGAGTTATCACGAAGTATAGACCAACAAAATTATATAGAAATCAGTTAGTTACAACTTTTCAGAAAGTTTTATAAAAATCCAAGGAATCAATTTTTTATTAAGCACAAAAATGTCAATTTTAGCCATTTTAACCCGAAAGGAACCCCTGGGAGTTTTCCCGGAAAATCCGTTCAGTTACTTTTTTACTCATATCATGTTTAATGTTTGTGCAAAATTTCAAAACATTCCAAGGCGTAGTTATTGAGAAAAGTGCGGACAGACGAACGGACGAACGGACGAATTGACAAGGGTGAATTTACAGGTCCACCCTCTTATTGTCGGGGGACCAATAATGTAAAAAATAGATTACAAAATGTTGTCTAAATTGAATCCCTGATGATATTTGTTAAGAATGTGTCGTTTACGATGTTTGTCTAATATGATTCATCCACACTATTTTGTCTTCAAAGAATAGTCTATAATATTTCGTCTAGAATGAGTCGCTTCTAATATTTCATTTTGAATTGTCACTTATTTATATGAGATACATAGATATTTGAATGTTCCATTTAAGTTCTTTATTTCTCAAACACTAATAAAGAAGTTGAGAACATAATTTTCCTCTCCCCAATTAACCATTTTCATATATTGTATTATATCTTTTATTTTGGTCTCTTGGTCTTACTGAATTCCAGGACAAGAATTTATCTAGTCTGGTGGAGTATCCAGTTTCGTGCTGTTACTTGAGGTAACATCACTTGGAGAAGGTGCACCATTCCTCGCAAAAGCTAATATCGGTTAGCCATAGTGAGGAGATCTTATTTGAGCAGCGAATACTATGTGATTTTGAATATTTGGTCAGGGTTTACTTCTATGGAAAAAGTATCCACATGCCAGGTTGTTCTGACAAACCCCTGTACAGAGAGACCTTAGACACTCGAGGACAGTGTCTAGTAGGCATCCACGTTCTCTCCAGTAGGCATTCAAGTTCTCTCCAGTAGGCATTATCGCCTACAATGTGTCGTCTGAAATAATAGTTTACAATCTGTTATTAATATCTAGAAGGAGCTGTTACAGAATAGGTGGTTCCGGATATTTGTCTAGAATAAGTCGCTTACAATATTTCCTCAAGAGTTATTGTTTACAATTACTATCTTGAATGAATTGTCCATACTGAATCATTTATAATAATTATTGCGTTTCAGCATAGGATAAACTAAAATACATACGGGGTGTCTTCAATAAGTTTTCAGACATTTTTTGTATGGGCACTTTTATTGATAGTACACACATGAAACTTGAGTCCCCTTCGAAGTAATCTCCTCCGGCTGTAATGCATTTTTGTACCGTCCTAACAAAGTCTGGAAGACCCCATGTTTTTTGTTTTTTGGTTTTTTGTCTTAAAAACATTAAAGTTTGAGTTTTGCATTCCATGTATGAACAGTGCTTAAAACAGTGAATTCCTATATTATATGAAACATGCGTCCATCTGTTATATAGGGGTTTCATTATTATTATTCTTGTTGTTGTTGTTGTTGTTGTTGTTGTTGTTGTTGTTATTGTTCGTTGTTAGGAAGTCTTATTAAAAGTGAGTCTTATAATATAATAATGCGAAATTCATTCTTGTTTTTTTTTCTTAATATTGCTACTGGATATGTTCTTTATTTCATATAAATAGAATGATAATGAAGTTAGAATATCGTTTTATTGCCGAAAATATACATTTATAAACACTTGCAATAAAGTGATACACAGTTAAAATGATCAGAAAATAGGAAAATTAGTATAACTTTGAAAATATTTGATCAAATTACACAAAAATCGGGAAATAAGGCACCTTGTTATGCTCTTCCAGTGTTATACCAAATTTCACGTCTCTACGTTTCATAGAAATTTCAAAATTTAAAAGTATTGACCTTCAATAAAGCGATACACAGGGTTTTTATAAAAAAAAACAGTGTTAAACCTAGAATAAAGCCACGAGAAACACCGGCATTTATAGAAAAAGAAAGTGAAGATACACCATCTAGAATAACTCACAAGATTTGATCAGAAAGAAAAAAACTAATAATTTCAAGAACTTTACCACCAATACCTCAAAGTTTATGTAGAAGACCAGGATACATTTCGAAATGTCCGACTCGGTGGTCTACCCTCTCCTTAACTATCCATAAACCGACAGTCCCGTTCAGTTACAAGTTAATAGAACAGCTGTTGTACGAAAATCACCAAAGTTATACAAAAGAGGCTCAAACTTTCCAGAAAATGAACAAGCCTGCTGTTGACGAACCTCTCAAAAAATCTTGCTAATAACAGAAAGAAGAATAACAGAATGATATTTAATTGCATCAGATCAATCACCAACATTTTTAAAGATAGGTACAACAGAGGACTCTTTCCGACAAGAAGGGAAACAGCACTGAGACAACGAGAGAGAGAGAGAGAGAGAGAGAGAGAGAGAATAATTTTAAGTGTATTGAAAAAAATTCAAGAGCACAACATTTGAGAACAACAGGAATCAAATCAGAACCGGAAGTCTTAGACTGGTCAAGACCAGAAAGAATTCTACCAAACAATCAAGAGACTGATCAGTTTTCGAAGGTAAATCAGAAAGAACAGTACTAGAATCATCGAGAGACCAATTGTCAGCAAAAAGATGAGCAAAGAGACTAGCCTTGTCCGTAGAAGACGAAATGGCATGGAGACCATTAAAATGAAGGGGGAATAGCAGACTTCTAATTATTAATAACACCATTATAGATACTCCAAAAATCATCAGAACCAATCTATTGGGATGAGATGATCACGAATCTCTTGAGAATATCTATTTTTAGCCTTAGAAATTGCTCTCGCTGTAACAGAGCGCAGACGTGTGTATGACAGCTGTATGCAAATATCAGTATGCGCGATGACGTTACGGCAAAGAAAAATATTTAAAAAAGAAGAAAGGTGCGCAGGTCACAATCACGTTTTATTCAGGAAAGTACCCGAAAATAAATGGCGTTGTTTCAACGGGGAAATACGAGTCGTGTTATTCTTTTTCCATGTTCCTTGCGACGGAGTCTACAACGTGTTGGGTCTACATGTTAACACGTGTGTAAATGTGTGTAAAGTTACATTTCATGCATTGCTAGCTCATCTGTAAGATTGTCTAGAAGTCTCAGAAGCATCCCGACGATACTGATTGAAGTAATGAATGCACAAACAGATAAACAAGGAGGAGAATGAGGTTTGGTTCGAAACTGACGATGAGGAATGAAAGTGTCAATTCCTACAAGAAGCCTATTATTAACCTCCTTAGCGGCCGCATTCGAAAACATCCTCAAAATAGGACCCCATGGATCATCACATAGAAAGCTGCAAAGCGCATCTCAATCAGTCTTCCTGTAGTTAAACGCCTTTCTATGGAAGACTCGATCAATTGAGGACTTAACAGAAAAATCAATCGCAACATCAACAACAGCGTGATCAGAAGAACGCAATGAAGGATAAAAGAGAAAACGAACATGATTCAGGAAGAGAAGTGAGAAAAAGATCAAGTAAAGACGGTTATTATCAGGAATGCGTGTAGAAAAGGTGAAAATTTGGGAAAAATCGTGAAACAGAGAAATAAAGAGAAATCGACTTTAAAACTTCTTTCTTTCTCAGCAAATCATTCTTAATCATATATTAAACCCCTTGCTGTTTCGGCTTCTCGTAAAATCGGTTCTCTCTATCACTTTAGACACTTTTTCACACTTGAGATTATTTAACCAGCAAGATCTGTGCGATTAGAGTAGGAAGGCCAGTCAGAAAAGTGAGCATTAAAGACACCGAAGACAACGATAGAGCTTAACTGATGAACTTGTAATGCGCTATTAATACAAGGCGGCCTACTTATAAGTAGCCCAGAAAATGTAGTAGAATGGAGGAAGATTCTTTTATTATTTAAATTACCTGTAGCATTGTTTAACTTACCTGTAGTGTTATAAAAAATGCTGGAAGTGCTCCCCGTTGACATTTATGCATTTTTGGGCAAGTGATTCTCCTGATAGCGTTGGTAATGTTCTCCTTTAGTTGGTCTAGATTGTGAGGATTATTTGCATAAGCTTTTTGTTTTATATTCCCCCAAAGATAAAAATCACATGATCACAAGTCCGGGGAACGTGGTGGCCATAACCCTTTGCTTATTGTTCTCTCTTCCATAAACATATCATGAACTCGCAAGACTATACACATGTGTGAAAGAGTCTAAACGAACAAGAAACAAATAGCCGTGCACATGTAGATAATTGCTATCAATAGATGAATCTCAATTAGTTTAAGAGACCAATGGAGAAAGAAGGAGTTACTAGGCTAACCGACAAAAAGTCTGTTTCTAAACTGGTTATGTGGCTAACCAGAAACCGATGATATAACCGGTGATGTAACCTATAAACATTCACTCGTGTCACCATCACTCTCCAACAAAGGCCAAGGGTGACATTGTCTCTAATAGGTAAAATGCCATACTGGCATCAGTGTCAAGAAAAACTAAGCAATATATAATACAATGGAGAAGGCCAGAGAAAAGACTTGATGTCAAGAACGACCAAGCACTATGTTGTGTCTGCACAAATAATTAACAAGAACACGGAAAGTAAAAGTATACAATAATATATTAGGAAGAAAAGTTATATACATATTTACATGTCTTCAGAGATACTTCAGTTGGAGATATTCCGGCAGGTGGCGTGTTGCATATCTTACTGGAGGCAACATAGGCGTCTTGCCTATTTGGCGGTCGTTGCCGAACTACCCCGGTATTGGTGATTGATACCTTTATATATCTCACTTACCCACCTATGCTAATTAGTGGGCGTCTCCACAACACACTATATAACACATATGAAGAAGTTCAGAGAAAATGATAAGAAAGAAAGGCGCAGTGTTAAGAGCGAACAGAAACTATATATTACAGTAGAGGAGAGTCAGACAAAATGATAATAATAAATTCTTGGTGGCGATTATGGGTGGTTGGTTGTTAGGAGGGAAAAGCATAGACGCGAATTCGACAGGTTGATTTTTCTCGACCCACTCGGTAACCAACGATGATATTCTTTCTGGTTTTTATCATATAAGCATTTGTGACCACCTGGAACGCCCGTTTTTGGGATGGTATTATCATTGTAACCACATCTCAAATGCGTTTTATTCGGCTCTCATGATTCACTGGACTGAAATGTACCAAATAACTTTTTAGTACATTTGATAATTATTATTGTTCTCCAAGAGCAAGTTTATGTAAACACGATCTTCGGTACACTCAACCTAGGTGTTAAGATATCAGGTACATAATATTTTAAAATCAGATTTTGCTACATTTGACAATGCAGATGCTAAAATAGGTTCTCTGTACACACAGCTCAAATAGCCAACAATATCCTTTTAGTCATGCGCAGTGTGCGCCCATGCCTTTGGCCTATTTTTATGAGTCTCATATGCGTTGAGTTGGGGTTCAGTTGTATAAAATAAAAAAATAATTTGAATGAGTGATATTTTGCCACAACTCGCATTTTGTCTGATGGTTGTAGAGCTATGTTGATATTTTACAAAAAGTAAAAGAAACTGTGTGAAAATGATCGTGAAAGAAACTAAAATATGACATTGAGATTATATGTATTAGCATGGGTGAATCTTTGTATGTTACATCAGCGAAGACTATAAAATGGACGCCTCTTTTCTGTTTCATTTTTTGGTTTAATTAATTATGATTTCAAGTTTGTTTTTTTTTGTGAAATTATGAAGACCGTTATTATCTCCCAAGTATTGCGAAACGAAAAAGGATTATTGTTCTGTTACGTTGTTTTATTCAGTTGCTCGATAAGGACACAAGTACTTCCTTTACGTGCAAGAAAAATTAGATAAAAGGCTAAGCTTAAGATGAGCCAATTAAAGTATTTGCTTCGTGACGAAAATGCTATTTTAAATTTTAACGTGATAGACAAACGAAAACATTATTTCTATATTAAACCTGACAGACCAACGAAAATACTATTTGAAAAAGAAAACTTAATAGACAAACGAAAATGCTATTTCAAAATTGAACCTTACAGACAAACGAAAATACTATTTCAATATTAAACTACACAAACTAACAAAAATGTTATTTCAAAATTGAGCCTAACAGAAAAACGAAATAACTATTTCAAAATTAAGTCTAATAGACAAACAAAAATATTATTTTAAAATTAAACCTAGCAAAGAAACAAAAGTACTATTTCAAAATTAAGCTTAACAAGCTAACAAAAATATTATTCAAAATAAAACCTAACAGACCAAGGAAAATTGCTAAGTCCCACAAACTAGAGAAAATGCTATATCAAAATTAAACCTAACAATCTAACAAAAATATTATTTTAAACTGAAGCCTAACAGACCAACAAAAATGCTATATCAAAATTAAATCTTACAAACTAACAACAATGTTATTCCAAACAAACTTAGACCAAAGAAATTCCTATTTAAGAATTAAGTCCAACAAACTAGCGAAATGCTATATAAAAATTAAAGCTAACAACTTAACAAAATGTTATTTCAAACTTAAATCTAACAGACTAATAAAAATGCTATTTCAAAATTAAGTATAACAAACTAACCATACTGCTATTTTGAATTTATACATGAGAGACAAACGAAAATATTATTTCAAAATTTAGCATAACAAGCCAGTGGACATTTTATTTCAAGGTTGTGCTTGATCGAGCAACAAAAATACTATTAAAAACTTAAGTATATCAGAACATCACAAGCAATATTTTAAACTTAAGACTGAAACATCAATGAAAATGATATTTGATTAATTAAGCTTGAAAAACTAATGAAAATTGTATTTCAAATTTAAGCGCGACGGGTAAATGAGAAGATCAGTTTAAACTTAAGTTTTATAAACCAAAGACAATTTTATTTTAAGTTCCTGCAATAATGTTTTTAACAAACTCAAGCGTATAAGACCAACAAAAATATTAATTTTAACTTGAATGTTATAGACAAAGGAGAACATTATTTCAAACTTAAGCTAGACAAACCAACCGAAATATAATTTTTAACTTGAATGTTATAGACACAGGAGAACATTATTTCAAACTTAAGCCTGACAAACCAACTAAAATATTATACCAAAGATAAGCGTGAAAAAAAAAATAACTAAAATGTTATTTAGAAATTAAACATGAAACGAAAACAATAATTCAAACGTGAATTCATACTTGTATACATGAAACACCTATGCAAATCTTGTTGGTAATTTGAGTCTAACAGATCAACGAAAATTTTATTTAAACGCATGCCAGACAAATGAAATGATTTTTTTCAAAATTAAACATGAGAAGCAAACGAATGCATCATTTGTAACATTTTGTGGAAATCTCTCCAGGCAAGACGTGAAGCCACTTAATTTATAGAGTTAACAAGAACGAAAAATGATTATCGCAAAGGAAGGACAATGCCTATTAACCTTAGTCTTGAAAAGACCTAGATTAAAGTAGGGGGAAACAGTGAACAGGAAGAGAGTTCCACAAGTCTACGGTTTTTATATAGAAGCTATTGGAATACGACGTTGTATTACAATGAGGTATTAACTCATGGCATTGATGAAGACCATTAGATTAACGTGTCAAACGAGCCGAAACAAAAGAAACAGGGAATAGATCAGATAATTCTGAAGAACACATGCCATAATAGTATTTATAGAAAATACAGACTAGCCACGTCTAGCCAGAAGATAGGGTGAGGTTGATTAAATTGTAGATAGGTTTCTGAGCTTTATCAAAAATCCTCAAATGGGACAAAGATTCACCAGCCCAAATATGACAACAATCATCCACACATGGTCTGATAGTAAATAGAGAACTTAAGCCTGACAGACCAAAGAAAATGCTGCTTCAAACTTAAACCTGACAGACGAATGGAAATGTTGTTTCAAACTTAAACGTGACAGACCGATGCACGTTATATTTTAATCTTATAAGTGACAGTTTTACCGACAGACACAAATATTTGGGGGCGGATCTCGAATAAGACTTGCCAATTCAATTTGTGAATTTATTGATGAAAATTCTTTCAAATTTGATAGACTAACTGACACCCGATGAGCAAAACCTCATAGATGCATGAACGTATATATAAAAAAAAAAAAAAAAAACTCTTTCGTACACGAATACAGGCGTCGCAATCAGTACTAAAAAAACGGTATTTTCAAGTCAGAGATTGAGCCAATCGAGTAGAGCTAAAGAAGAAACAATCGAAGTTGCTCCGAATTACTTGTCGTTCCTTTTGCCAGGCGCACACGGCACACCCGCGCGCCTACCACCCATCTACTGATAGGAAAGAACGTTCTCTGACCCACAAAAGTTAATTTCGATTCTTTCTTTGCTTTCGGAAGCGGCTCGCGACCTCTGACCCGCAGCCGCGGTCTCCAGCCTCAGCCAATGATTGAGAAAGTTTGTTTCGTAAGAGCGTGCTGACATCCGGGGCACCAAGCCAATTATAACGGGTCTCTCGCGCGGGGAAAGCATCTCGTCACAGCTCCAGGCTGTGATGAAGTTATAAGGGTGAGGTCGGGGTTTTTGTGAGATAGGTGTGTTGTTTGCAGATTTTCTTTTTGCTTGGTACGCACCTCTTCTCCTGGGTCCCCTTCGTTCCTATTTCCACTCTTAGACAAAAGACCGGCAAATATAAAATGTCGTACAGCCCAAGGATATCGGCAATATTATGTTTAAATAAAACATGGCTTTTTACTTACTACAAACAAAGGTTCTTCTGTTATTCGCGCTGGCTTCTTCTTTAGTAGTTTAAGCGACGCTCGTATTGCATACGTGCATTTCTTATGGTATATTGGATCGCACAACTTTCTTCCTTTTGTATGCATCGGGGTGTTAAGTCTTTTTCATAAAATTTATGCTGTTGTTAGAATTGATTTTCTGTTTCAATGTTTGGAATCAGGTATTCACAGAAAGGGTTGCATTTAGGTTGCCAAAATCCTTATAGAAAGATGTGCTATGGATTCGACAGGATTCGAACGTGGCACGCCGTCTGGGTCATCATACGCAGATATTCACTTCAAAACAACCTCCTCTTAGTAAACAATTATAGTCGCACACACACGCACGCACACACACACACACACACACACACACACACACACACACACACACACACATATATATATATATATATATATATATATATATATATATATATATATATAAAGCTGAATGTCTGTGTGTGTGACTAGTCACGAATAGGCTCCTATATGGTTGACTATTATAGAAAACTGGTCACATATGATGATAGAAGATGTATCGAGACACAGGAATGGGTTTGTTTGATGCGGCATAATGATGATTCATTAAAATTATGGGGTCTGCGTACGCGCCTGGTTCACAAAGTATGAAAATAAAAAATTTAAAAATTAAAAAAAAAACGTTTACAAGTATTTTTTATATAGATGTACATAATCATACTTTGATAAGTATGTTTTAACTTAAATAGGGATGGTACAACAAAATTATGGGGTCTGCGTTCGCGTCTGGTCTCCATAGAATGGAAATAGGCACAAACTTTAATAAAGACTTTTCATATCTATCTGCGTAAGTATACTTTGATAATTATCTTTCACTTTGAAGAAATATAGTATAATAAAATTATGGGGTGTTCGTTCGCACCTGACCTCCATAGAATGGAAATATGTCACAAAGTTTAACAAGGTTTTTTTTAATATAGATGAACAGAATATTGTGATAAGTGTTTCAGTGTGAACAAGTATGGTATAATAAATTATGGGGTTTATCTATTTTATTTTTACTTTAATCATATTTTGCTTTGGTTTTGATACCCCCAAATTCGAAGCTATTTCTTTACAACCCTTCCTTTTTATAACCTATCTTACTTTGATAAATCAGAGTCCATTTCTGTAGGCTCTTTTTGAACCCACAACAGGTATTTTGCTAGTATATATATATATATATATATATATATATATATATATATATATATATATATATATTGCGAATATTTAGGCAGCATTTTTTCATTTAAACATATATATGTATATACATATATATATATATATAGTAATGAAAATATATATGGCAATTAAGCTACACAGAATATTCCACATTTCATTTTCGTGAGAATTCGTTAGGCTTATGCATAAGCCCGACGAATTTTCACGAGAATGAAACGCGGAATATGCTGTGTAGCTTAATTGCCATATATATTTTCATAACTTACTACCTAGCTCTACCTTTGTATTTAGCACTGTTGAAGTAAATGCTGAAAAATTTACGCATAAAATTATATCTTCGTATTTTTTTTTTTACATTTTCACCCCAAACAAGGCACATTGCCACTTTGGTGTAGGGGGCTACTATCAGGGGCAACAACTACTGGGGTACTATGTAGGGATTTGGGCAGCAAGATGTCGGTTCACGTTACACTTGAACTTCTGCATGTCAGTACAGTTGAGGAAGCAGGAACCCGGAATGAAATTCCAGAGTTTAGCGGTTCTGGGGAAGAAACTACTGGAGTAGAAAGATATTTAACATCTAGGGATCTCTACTGTGTGGGGGTGGGATTTAGCTGCCTGTCGAGTTTGTCGAGGGTGTCTACATCGTGGATCCACAAGTCTGCAGTTTGCCAGAGCATTCACGATTAAAATACTTGTAGAACAGGCAGAGGGATGCTATATTTCGTCGATGGAACAGAGGCTGAAGCTTAGATGCCAGTTCAGGGCCTATCAGATTTGCGACTCTCTTTTGAACCCTGTCAAGGAGCGAGAGACTAGTAGCAGATGCACCAGCCCAAATGTGGCAGCAATACTCCATACATGGGCGAATGGTGGCCTTATAGAGGTACAGGATACTTTCGGGTGTTAGTAGTTTTCTAGCACGGTAGAGAGAGCCTACCTTCTTCGCAGCGGCCCTGGCAACGCTTTCAATGTAATTGTTCCAACTCATGTTTCCTGTGAACGTTAGGCCAAGCAGTTTGAAAGATGTACTCTCAGATAAAGAGTCACTGGCCATTGCTATTGATGGCAGAGAAGGTTTCTTGTAATTATTGAAGGAAACCAGTTTAGTCTTGGCAGCATTGAATGTGACCATCCATTTATGTCCCCATTCCACTACAGATCGGAGGTCATCCTCTAGTGTTTTTGCCATTTCTTTAGATATATGTTCATTTGTTTTCCTGTCATGCCTGTTATAGAGTGTGGTGTCACCAGCATATATACCCATCTCAGAGGCAATTTTGTCGGTGAGGTCATTAATGAATATTAGAAACAATAGAGGTCCAAGTATAGACCCCTGAGGCACTCCCGCATTTATATCATATTGTTTAGATGTACGGCCGTCGAGGACAATCTGGATTTTTCTCTTATCTAAGAAGGATTCAATTATGTTAAGTATTCTACCAGTGATACCGTATAATCTAATTTTCCTGAGGAGACCCTCATGCCATACCCTATTAAAAGCCTTAGAAATATCTAGAACTACCGCTCTGCCCTCCCCCGCTTTGTCCAGTGAATGGTATATACGTTCAGAGATTACAGTGAGGATGTCTGCTGTGGAACGGGCTTGTCTAAATCCATATTGTTTGTCAGTCAGAAATTTAGCATCTATAAGGTGATGGACTAGAGCATGGTTAATTATGGTCTCAAATATTTTGGCAAAAAGTGGGCGGAGGCTAATGGGGCGATAATTTGATGGGTCAGTTCTTTCGCCAGAATTCTTGAATACTTAGTACCACAGAAGCAGTTTTCAAACAGCCCGGGAAGCAAGATTCATTAAGGCCTTTGTTGTAGAGTTTGGAGAGAACTGGAGCTACTTCGGCTGAGCACTTTTTTAATAGCATAGCTGGGATGAGATCAGGTCCACATGCTTTTGAAGTGTCAAGGCTTTTTATGATAGCATGCACCTGAGCAGGGGTGATTTGTAGATTGTCTAACGTGGCGTCTGTCCACAAAGGAAAGTCAGGCAGGGATGTTTAGAAGGGTCCAGTGTGGAGTTTGAGGCAAACCGACTGGCAAGCATATTAGCCTTGTCGGTTGCTGAGCAAACAACCTCGTGATTGTTGAATAGAGTGGGGATTGTTGATTGCCCATTATTTACTACACTGTTGTAGATAGAAGTCACGCGGTCCTACTTTTTGTGCTTCGATGCGTTTTTTTGGTGGTTTCAGAGTAAATTCTCTCTTAGCTGTCGCTATTTCTTTCTTAACGTTAAATGAAGTAGTCATATTATAGTAAAAAAATAATTATGACAGCCCCTTTAAGAAATACGTTTCTTATCGTTGAGCACTTTCTGTTGAATTAAAAAGTCGGTCAATTTAGCTCTTATGCGTAGATCATCGTATAACGATTTGATCACTGTCTGTCTGATGTAATGAACATTTAAATTAAAATGTTTAAAAATTCAACGCTATTTTCACATGATTAATGGTAGCCGAATGGATACGGCGTCCGCTAATCGAGCCAGAGATGTCTCGTGTCGCGGGGTTCGAATCGTTCGACTGGTAGTAATCGTGACACCCTGCACTGAAGAATCCCGAAAGGATGAAACACTAGTGTCTGTAGGTATTTAATTATTATAGTAAAAAAATAATGATATATATATATATATATATATCCCGAAACTTCTGACCTTGATGGAAGGGGAGACTAAAACTTGCTGCTATGGTTCGAATGATCTGAAATAACAGCAAGGGGATACTTGATTCAAAATATTTCTCATATGTTATAACAATTTCAACATAATTACATAACAATTTCAACATAATTACATAACAATTTCAATACAATGCAACTCCAATACCTTTCCAAAGATAATTGAAACGGCAGTTTTAATAAAATTCGACGAACGTTTGCATACAATTATAAAAACAATAACCTGATAAACATCGACAGAAAATCCGGAAACGGAGTCTCTAAGGCGGCCTGACTTTATATTGTCATTCCCAGCAACTAATGTGGTGCAGGTAGAGCTAAGCTGTATCGACTTTGTTTTCCCCTTGGATCCTCTCGCTTTAAAGAGAGTAGGAATTGCTGCACGATCAACAGCTATCCCCCCATATGACCTTGTCCGTCTATGTAGCTTTACTGCTACACCACCATCTCACGAGACGGAAGGTTGCCAACAAATAGCATGATAATTCCAGTACAATTCCAACAGAATTCAGCGTTGGGTCAGTAAGCAACGAAGAGCAGTAATTTTTATCAACTGGAGACTTTATCAATTATTGTGTCTTTTTTGTTTGTGTTTTTTTTTAATAAATTTTCCTAGATTTCACTACAAGATTCATCTAGTCTTTTTAGAGTACCGGAAATGAAATCGGTGTCCCTGTTCGTATATTTATAGCCCTAAGAGGGAGATAACTCCTGCTGCATCCGGCCAGTCCAAGGGGTATAATTGTCACATCTATAGTTTTGAAGAATACTCAACTAACTAGTCACTTTAATATCACATCATTAGAAGAAGGCGTACCATCTGTCGTATTAGTCAATGTATTTTGTGTCGTTGATCTTACTTGGGCTTCAGATACTATGTTTTATTTTAATATTTTGTCATGGTTTACTTGTGGGACGAAGTATATCTAGTATGCTTGTGACAACAGATGGCGCAATTCATTGGACAGAACAATCAAGCAAATCACGTGATAAAGAATATGTATACGTTTTCCATCGATTAAAGTTATGAAAAAAAAAAGAAAATAATGTAGAAAAAATATAAATCAATGGAAAAATACTAATAAAATAGTTTCACGATATAAGCAATGAAAGAAACTGCTGATTTATATAATTCGTTAAAAAAAGGGGGGATTTTTATCGTTTCCATCAAAGAACATTACACTAGTAACACATTGATAATAGGCTTTGATTTCTAATCAACCAAAAAGAATATTGATTGGTATTTATGAGGCTGATGGTACAGTATGGAAAATTGTCGCCCCAGAAAAGACGACATTATTCCATTTCCGTTTGATGAAAATTGGTTTTCTTTTTTTTTCTTTTGTTATTGCAGACCAGTTGGCCAGTTGTGTATAAATTCCAAGATCGATAGAAAGTAACACAGTTTTCAACGAGAGAGATCGGAGATGCGCCACTTTACAACACATGTTCTCTACCGATCCAAGTTATGACAACAGGACCATTACCAGCACCCTCAAAATGCATCGCTGGATTGCCACAAATAGCAGGGACGTGCCCGGGATGATGAAAACAAAGTTTCCAGCCACGGTTATGGTCTTTAGTGGGGTTTCAAGTGAGGGCCACATCATGTCATTTCACATCTTCGAAGTCGGTTTGAAAATCAACACCAAAGTATACCTGGATGTGTTGGAGAGTGTGGTGATCTCCTGGTGCAATCAGGTAACCGCTGTCAACCCTGGGTGTGGCAGCAGGACTCGGCATTGGCCGACAAGTTCAAAGAGACTCAGGGTTGGCTTCAGAAGGAGTGCTACAACTTTGTACCCTTTTCTCACCCCTCCCCAACCTTTTCCCCGATCTGAATCCGCTGGACTACTTCATTTAATCATACGTCGAGAACATAACCTACATGACCTCCCACAACACCAAAACTAGCTTGATTGCCTCCATCCGCCGAATATTCGCAGAACTCCTACCGGTGCTTGTGGAAAAGGCATGCTCCCAGTTCCGGACCCGTGTCGAGGCGGTGATTTGAGGCTGAAGGTGGCTACATTGAATAGAGGTCAGCTCTACTACATAATCAAGTGACCTAAATTGATTTTTTAATAAAAGTTTTCAAATAAATCTGTATTGCTGTTATATTTTAGGGCAACAACTACCATCGTTCCACTCTTTATATATATTTCATAACACACCGAGCAGAATTCTAGATTATTTAAAAAAATGATACAACTTTTTTGGAATTAAGTTACCAATAGAAATAAATATAAACCTGTATTTTAAATATAAGCTACGAAACATACAAGGCTAATAACAAAACGAACAATATCTTATCGGATATTAATAAGAAACCTGATCATCGATCCTCATGTTTCAAACAAATATCGATAGAAATTCTAGCTATATAAAATCAACATAGAAAGAATAAGAAACAGCTTTAAAAAATAATGAATATAATTATAAATTAACAGTTATAAATAATAATAATAATAATAATAATAATAATAATAATAATAATAATAATAATAATAATAAAAAATCGGATGTTGTAGTTGTAAGAAAGAGCATCAATGAATGCCAAATAATGCATGTGGCTTGCCCAAGCGACATCAACTTAGCGGCCAAAAAGAATGAAAAACTACGGAACTATCAGAAACTGAAAATGGAGATTGCTAGGTTTTCGAATAAGAAAACTTTCATCGAAACAATCATCATAGGTGCGCTTGGCTCAATTCTAGATGATCTTGAGAAACAGTTGAACTCCTTTGGAATCAAGTACAACATCACTATACTCCAGAAGTCAGTTCTGCCTGGCACAGCAAATATTCTACGCCAGGTGCTTTCCATAGGCCGCTCTTGAATGAAAAAAAAACGGTGTAACACATCACAACACAGAGACGCTACCGAAAAAAAAAAAAAATAATAATAATAATAATAATAATAATAATAATAATAATAATAATAATAAAGGGGATGATAAATAATAATAAAAGAACAAGAACAAGAAGAATACTTGGTAAAGAAGACTATGGGAACCGATGAAATCTTAAGAAATCCCCTCGATTGCGTAATTTATTGAGTGACAAACACTAACTAATCATATAGAAATTACAAGAGAAGTACAACAAAAAGAATAAAATCGAACGTTGACTTCCCCTTCACCCACCCCCTAAAGTGTCGGCATCGGCTGGCATCACACTAAATAGTCAAGGGTCAAAGAGGATAGGAGTTGAAGCACTGGATCGCTGCAAAGGACCAATTATTGCTATGATAATTATTAAATACCTACAGATACTAGTGTTTGATCCTTATTATTTCTTTTGGTCATTGGCATGAAATCACACACACACACAATCTCGCAATCTCAAAATGGAGAATATTAAAGCCGTGATACATTATTGTGTGTGTGCGTATGTGTGTGTGAGAGTGTGTGTGTGTATGCGTGCGTGTGTGCGTGTGTTTGTATGTGTGTGTTTGGTTACATCCCAATTAACAAAAGAAATAATAAGTCCAAATCATATTGCATATGCATTTTTTTTTCAGCTATTCTTTTTTTCTTTTTTTTTTTCTTTAAAATATAGGTATTTGGCGAAATATAAACTAAAAAATTTCGATTGAGGACTGATTGATTCCTCCTTTTGGAAATTGGGATGCAACTAGTCAGTATATATGCTCTGTAGCAGTAAACATAACTTCATTGAGCTTGTTATGTGAAACAATTTGGACGATATTATATGAGATATGCACTTTAAAACGCATTTTTATATAAAATAAGCTATGTATACACACACACACACACACACACACACATATATATATATATATATATATATATATATATAGAGAGAGAGAGAGAGAGAGATGGCTATTAAAAATAGTTATCTATATAATATTCTGCTTGTTCCTTCCTTATTTAGTCCGTACGTTATCCTTTGAAAAAGGGCAAATACAATTTTTAAAGGTCCAGCTGCTTCAAAACAGACAAAATTCGCAGAATTTATCTTTTAGAAGGACAATTTGGTAATCCTGGACAAGAATATGAGTGTGACCTCCCTTTCATCAAGTCTCGTTTTCAAATATTACTATTAGAATAATATGTGATCATTGTTGCTACTTACTGCGTGTGTACATTTAGCCAGTTACTGTAGTAAACATTAAAATCACCAAATACATGTATTTGGGCGCTAGTGTCTACGTAGTGGTGCATCTATACTATAAGAAACATAATTGAATTGGGTATAGTTGTGAGTCGAAGAAGAACAGTACAGAAAATATAAGTAACGAACATTGTGGTGTAAGGTTAGTCTAAAGCACACGAAAGTCTGATTATTTTATTATACATTATGTTCTATAGTATTACTGGGAGAGGGAGCTACATATAGATTCCAAGTCCATGCATATATCTGAGTCCTTACGGCAGAATAAGTGGGTATCCAGTCATGTCAAAACGATAGGTCAGATGAAGGAGTGTAGGTTAGTTTCATTTAGTGCTAGGATAACCGTGTGTGTTTTTTTGGGGGGGGGAGGTCCGAGGAGATTAACTATGCATCGTTCCGAAAACGGTGCTATATTTAACCACTTGGCTAATCTAGATTCCTCTCCTTTGCCCCAATTTAGGAATATTTTGGTTCACAACACATTTATACTTGAACAGACCAATAATAAACGAAAAAAGTACTAGAAACATTGATAATGAAAAGTAGAAAACCTAATATACCTAAAACAAAAATATAATAATATAAATTTTACCAATAGTAATAACATCCTGAAATGTTTATAAAGTTATTGGCTAGTTAACCAATGAAATAAATATACACAATATTAAAAATAAATAAATAAAGATGAAATTAAAAAGAATAAAAATTTCTATAACTTGTTCAAAATCAGTTAGATTAATTTATCCCTGGCGATGAATTCGGATGGATTGGAAAGTACTCGGACTTATAAAAAAACTGGCCAGAAGTGAAAAGGGTTTTTCAAAAGATGGAAAAGAATCCAAAACAGAATTAATAAATAAAAAAAATTCTATTTTATTTGTTGAAATATACTTAAGAGAAAAAATATTACCTAAATATACAAATATATACATTAGCAGTTCGTCCGGCATTGCCCAATCGTAAAATAACGTCACCGATCGTTTATATGCTAGATATACGTGTTTGTACGACTTCCGTTAAAAAAGAAACGACATCAAGGAAAGTACATTTAACGGAGAGACATCAAAATGGAGGACATTAAAGCCGAGATGCATTATATTAAAGTAAACATTTATCCAAACAATTAAATTAATATTTGTACAATGTATTCTCTGTGCATCGACATACGATGTTACCACGTGGAAATCATGATTTAGTTGGTTGTTTTATTGTTTGAGTTGTCTTACCTTGGAAAAGATGTAATTATTATAAGTTGATTGCTGTCTTGCATTTCTACCGTAAAACGAAGGTATACGCCTGCCGAGGCGACAGGAATGTACGTCTGATCACATCAGACGTTTGGGCAAGAAGACAGAGATATAACGGAGACGGAAAGAAAAACGCGAAACAAGTAGTAGAGACGTCACCTGTCGGAAAAACATAGACAAGGCAATTAACCTTTGCGTCATTGATGAATGTTTGCGTGCGTGTGTGCGCGACATACTTATTCGCATATTAGTCTGAATAGTATGTGTACGACAACTTTAAGTCAACTTACGCCTGCCAAGTTCCATATTTCTTTTTTAAATTTTGACTCCTTGGTCCAAATCCCCTATATATCAAGTTTCAAATCTGTACATCAAAAATTGACAGAGGAGTTTTGTAGAGATCCTTACTCAGACAGATTAATAAGGTCAGTTATATATATATATATATATATATATATATATATATAACACTTTCGTACACATAGATATAGAAACCTACACTCGTATGAATATATTTATGTATGTATTATGCATGTATATACATATATATATATATATATATATATATATATATATTAATATTTTAACAGAAGTAATATTTGTAGGTGTACATTGTACAAAATCATAAATCGATTTGTAAAATTGATTATAGATTGTAGGCAGTGATTCGTCAGGTAATGTCTCTACAAGGTGAGAGATAATTCAATTTTTCCACTCGAATTTAGATAAATATAATAATGTCCACCGACCGGCCGTGTGCAGTGCACTTCTAATACCCAAACACAATCCGACCAGTCGAGATACATTTTGGCTAATCGTTACGCTAAAACACTTATCGCTTGTTTGCGGTTTCAAAACCTTGTTAGAAAGGAAGGTGTTCGTGTTGGGCGAATCGGACGTCAATGCAATCCTACAGTCGCAGCGACGACCATTTCATTCTGCCAGCGAAAAATCTAACAGTGAACTCTCGTTCGCTCTCGCGGCATCTCGTGAGAGTAGACACGACGCAAAACTATTTTACCACCAATCGTAGCCAGATAATTTTTGTTATTTATTTTCGCAAATATCCAGCACATTATCGAGACAGATTTGAAAGGAAAATGTATTTAATAATCGCTAATATAAATACACAATGACTGCTGATGGCTTCAGACCAAAAACTGTTTAAGCGCGATTGGCAATATGAGATTGAAAATAATCAGTTTACGAAGTCTTCTCGGCTTCAACGAAACACCGGAGAGAATTTTATGGACATGGTATTTAACAAAAGAAAAGTCTGTTAAATACTAGTTGTTCCGTACGTCTCTGAATTCTTGTAAATTCTTCAGGTGTGTCTTGTTGGACTCAAATTTTTTTTTTTTTTTATCGAACACGGAAAATTTTTTCTCGAGTTCTGTAATTCATACGGCATTTCGAACGGAACCCTTTATTCAATCCACGGGGTAACATGTTCTCGTTTTGTCAGCCATGACCGAACGGGATGTAACATGGCGCGGATGCGTATACGTAAATACATGAGAAGTGACGTCACCGGTGTGTGGAGGGAAGGACTATAAAAAAGAGAAAAACAAAAATTTCGGGGGAGACGAGATAACGTTCGAGATCTTGTGAAAGACGTGAAGAACATTCTAGATCACGTGAGTGTCGTTACAGCTGTGCTAATAAGGAAATAAATGCGGTTGCTACAAAGAAAAAGCGAGTTGGAGCTATTTTGTATACTTTGTCTTCAATTTGACTGAATTTGTTCGCGAACAACGTTAAAAAAGTCCTAAATAAATCGCAATTGTATTTTAAACGTCGCCCGCACTGAAGATCGAACCCTCAACTTTGACAAGAGTGTAACTTTACAATTGAATCTTACCAAGTACTTTATCTGCTACGACACGGATCCTCAAAACTGCTAGCTGGTCACGGCTGACGGAACACAAGCATGCTGCCTCCATGAATTAAACAAAGGGTTCTGTTCAAGATTTCGTGCAGATTCCCTGGTTTGACAAAAAGATTTGCGAGTTGGATAAAATATAGCTGAAAAAGGTCGGAGGTTACATGGACTGAAATGTTGTTAAAATAACTCTGAAGACATTAGTCTGAAGAATGCAAATAATATGAACTAGATGGTACTATATGATATTACACGTTAGTCAATGTTGTTTTAATAATAGAAGAGCAATAGCAAAGCCAAAAAATAAAGATAATTGCAATTTGTTACTTTATAAATCAACTAGCATTTCAGCCCGGCGTTGCCCGCGTGTTTGGAGGTGTATGTTGAGCAAAAAAAAAAAAAAAAAAGCGGTCAATTTTTTTTAAATTTGACCCCTATTATGACCCCTTAACATTTATTGTTTTGGGCTCAAATCAAGTTATTACGTTAGATCCATGTCCAAGGAACCTATATCTAAAATTTCAAGTGTTTAGACCCAAAATTGTCGGAGGAGTTTGGTAGAGTTCTCAAAGGTCAAATCGTTGAACTTTGACCCTTTAACAGCCAAATTTCTGGTCGAAAACTGATCCCAAATATTTTCCCAAATCTCAGTACCCTGTATATAAAATTTCGAGTCTGTAGACTAAAAATTGACAGAGTTATTGTGTAGGGAAATGTACACAGACACACACACAGACACACAGACACACAGACACATGCACAGATGTATTCACTTTTATAGATATACTAGCATTTCAGCCGGCGTTGTCCGGGTGTTGGGATGTGTATGCTGAGCAAAAAAAAGGGTTAATTTTTTTTAATTTGACCCCTATTATGACCCCTTAAAATTTATTGATTTTGGCTCAAATCAAGTTATTAAGTTAGATCCATGTCCAAGGAACCTATATCTAAAATTTCAAGTGTCTAGCCCGAAAATTGTCGGAGGAGTTTGGTAGAGTTCTCAAAGGTCAAATCGTTGAACTTTAACCTCTTAACAGCCAAATTTCTGGCCGAACACCGATTACATAGATTTTCCCAAATCTCAGTACCCTGTATATCAAATTTCGAGTCTGTAGACTAAAGATTGACAGAGCTATTGCGTAGGGAAATGTTTACAGACAACCAGACACACAGACAGACACACAGACACACAGACGCGTTCACTTTTATTGATATACTAGCATTTCAGCCCGGCGTTGCCCGGGTGTTTGGGAGTGTATGCTGAGCAAAAAGAAAAAAGGGGGTCAATTTTTTTTAAATTTGACCCCTATTATGACCCCTTAAAATTTATTATTTTGGGCTCAAATCAAGTTATTAAGTTAGATTCATGTCCAAGGAACCTATATCTAAAATTTCAAGTGCCTAGACCCAAAATTGTCGGAGGAGTTTGGTAGAGTTCTCAAAAGTCAAATCGTTGAACTTTGACCTCTTAACAGCCAAATTTCTAGCCGAAGCCCGATCACATCGATTTTCCCAAATCTCAGTACCCTTTATATCAAATTAAAATTGACAGAGTTATTGCGTAGGGAAATGTATACAGATACACAGACACATAGACAGACACACAGACACGTTCACTTTTATAGATATATAGATAGATTGTTGAAAAAATGATTATTATTTCATTAAGTAATTTATTAGGATGGGTAATTTGTTTTCTAAGAAACTGAAATGCATTCTAGTTCAATTTACTGTTTTCAGAAAAAGTTTAGATGAAAATTGATTATTGATAATTTGTATTTTTAGATTATTCCGAATACTTTTCCTGTCTCATCATATTATATTTACAACGGCTCAACCGATGTAAGCCCCGACTTTCTTCTAGAACTGAAGTACAGATTCCCGAGTTCGACAAAAGACGTGCCTGAACTAAACAAGACGTTATATCGGCTGAAACGTTGTGCGAATATCATTCAATACCAGAACAGTAGTACAAAGAATTCAAAGAATGCAAAAGTCGTATTTGTTTTCTAAGAAACCGAAATGCATTCTATTAAGCACTGATAGAGAATAAGAGATATTATTGACAATTGTTGTGGCTAGGTCTTGAAGAAAGTCAACAAGAGGAAAATTGCTGCTTTTGAATTGTGTTGCTACCATAGACTTCTTCGTGTAAGCTGGGTGGACAAACATACAAACGAATGGGTCCTAGAGAAGAATGAATCATGTTGAAGACTGCTGGACAACAACAATGAAAGGAAATTGCGATTTTGGAGACATGTGGCCAGAACAGACGGCCTAACAAAAGATCTGTCTTTTGGCAAAAGAGGGCAAGGAAAACCAAAAACAAGAATGTCAGACAACGTGAAGAACATCGCGGACATTAGCATAGCTGAGTTGCTCAGAATGGCGCAGAACCGGAGTCAATGACCATTCCGTCAAAGAGAGAGAGAGAGAGAGAGAGAGAGAGAGAGAGGTGGAGAGAGAGAGAGTTGTAGCTAGAGGAGTATTTATTGCAAATGTTTTTTAGGGGGGGAGACCATAGATTGAAGCTCAGTCGAGCACTTGCGATGAAAATAACGATAGAGCAGAGATAGACTCGCAACATTTGTTTCTATATTTTCGCCAACTAGATTTAGTTTTTCTACTCTGTTAACACAGGAAAGGATTCTCTGAGCAGCTCTTCTTCGGGTGTGGCAACAATATTTAATTTTAGAACTATTTGGCTCGACTATAGGTAGAGAGTCAGGAGTGAGATGTTTTCTGGAGCCGTAGAATGATCCAAGCGGCTTTTGCAACGGATCTGATGTGATCTGATTACTTGATTTTTTCATACTCATTTCGCCTCCCCAGGATACACTAGTCACTAACAAACATTTTTGTCATATTTCGGCTGGTAAATCTGTGTTCCATTTTAAAACTCTTGATAAATTGGAGAAACATATCTGATATTTAATTGCCCCCTCCACCCACTTTCTTCTTTGTAACCTTTCTCTCAAAGACGTGATGTTACGTGTCTCAGTCTTTTCTACAAATGCTACAATGGCATGTGTCCATTAGGATTGTCTGATCTATTCCCTGTTTCCTTTTGTCCAGCTCGTTTGACTCATTGTTCCAGAGGTTTCAATCAATTCGTTGTGTAATAGCTTCCTATTCCAATACCATTTTTCCAAAATTCCAGTAGCATCTTTCCAAAATTCCAATAGCATTTTTCCAAAATTCCAGTAGCATCTTTCCAAAGACTGCAAACTTGTGGAACTCTCTTCCTGCTTATTGTTTTCTTTCTACCTAGAGCTTTGGTCTTTTCAAGACTAAGTTTAATCATTATCTCCTGTCTTTGCAATAATCATCGTTAGTTCTTCTTAGCTTATTACATCAAATGGCTTCATGCTGTGTCTTGAGCGATTTCCATGGAAAACTAATCCATTTCCTGTTGCATAAATTCAGGCACATCTCAGTTATACTTATTCACATTACATGTGTTGGTATTTTGTATGAAAATGAGTTTCTTCGAACTTTGTTAAATATATTTTTCTTTAGTTTAATATGTCTTCGCTCTATTGAACTAACTAGTTTAATGGCAAGACCACGCGAGCATTTCATCTGGTAAACGTATTTATCTGCTGATTATGGAATTAACCTAGCGATGATAGGTCAAATTGTGATAACCGAAACAAGATTCATACATTTATTTCGATTGCAAAAGTTAGCAAAAAATGAGATGAAACGAAAATCGTCATTTGTCTTTTGCACAAAATGTTTGAGTATACGCAGATCTCGATCTCTCCCTCTCTCTCCCTCTCTCCCTCTCTCTATGTATATATATGTGTGTGTGTGTGTGTGTGCGCGCGCCCGTGTGTGTGTGTGTGCGTGTGCGTTTGTTAAATAAATATATATATATATGATTAAATATGTTTACCTATATATATATATATATATATATATATATATATTTAAATATATAGACGTATATATGTTTTAATGTTTAAATATGTTTAAATATATATATATATATATATATGTTTAAATATATATATATATGTTTAACTGTTTGAATATATGTTTAAATATATATATGTTTAAATATGTATATATGTTAAAATATGTTTAAATATATATGTTTAAATATGCATATATATTTTTTAAATATATATATTTATTCCAATATATTTAAATTTATATTTAAATATATATATATGTCTAAATATGTTAAAATATGTTTAATTATATATATATATATATATATATATATATATATATATATATATATATATATATGTTTGAATATATATTTTTTTAAATATGTTTAAAAAGTTTTGTTTATATATATATATATATATATATATATATATATATATATATATATATATATATATATATTAGCGTTGGGACGATTAATCAGAATAGGACTCGGGAATCGGAAAAATCGGAAGATTTTGGGGGTATCGGAATCGGTATCCAAATAGGAAAAATGGATACCTATTTTCCGATGCAAAAACAATTCTTTTAATTGTCTTTTTTATTCGATTTTTTTTTTTTACCAAACTCTTCCATTGCTGGTAATAATGATAGAATAATAAATATGTATTGGTTTTAAATTACTAGTAAAGCTAAAGTCGACAGTGTAATTTTCACATTTAGGGAAATATCTGCATATTTAACATGTGTTTTTATGAAAATCAGGGGAAATAACAATCTTAAGGTTAAATAAGTAGAGATTTATGAAGAATCGGAATCGGTAATTGTATCGGAATCAGGAATTTAGCACAGAATCGGTGATTGTATCGGAATCGGGAAAAATATTGGAATCGTCCCATCACTAATATATATATATATATATATATATATATATATATATATATATATATATATATATATATATAGTTTTTTGGTGGAGATGGTAATTAATAAAAACTGAAGAAAGTGCTCAATAATGTTGTAGAGCAAATATGCGCTTTATTTTTTATTACCGTATCTTTCTGTTAAGTTACATTATTGTTTCGGCTACACGGCTGTTTTTTGGCCGTCTGTAGCGTCCTCAGACTTTTACAGAAATGTTCGCTATTTTCGGATGAAAGAGTGGAAGAGTGAATGAGGTCAGGGGGTGCGAGGAAGAGGAAGAGAGGAAGGGAATACGGAGGGAAGTGGGGGGGGCGTTTGATATGTCGATAATGTTTTAGTTTTGGAGGTTAAGGAACTTATGGGGGAGGGTTTGGGAAGTTCATTTCTGGTGTGGCTGAGGGCATAGGGATACATGAGGGGAAGGGGAATATGTGGGAATGGGAGGAGGGGGGTATTTTTAAATTCGAGTCTTAGTGTTCAAGTTTTTAGCGTTTCGTTGGTGAGGTGATTTCTTGGTAAGTATGTCTTGAGCTGTTGGGTGTTCGCTTATGTTTGGAGGCGGGGGGGGCTATGATTCGGTTTATTTATTTTAGTTTTTATTTTGTTGTTAATTGTTTATATATATATATATATATATATATATATATATATATATATATATATATATATATATATATATATATAAATCTTTAAATTTAATCAGTATTTCTTACGGTTTACGGTGGCCGAGTGGATTACGTCCTTGCGTTTGGAGTTAGAGATGTTAATCGGGACACCCTGTACTGATGATTCCCGAAACGATGAAATACCAGTGTCTGTAGGTATTTAATAATTATTATAGTAAATTATTATGTCAGCCCCTTTCAGAAAATCGTTTCTTATTGTTGAGCAATTTCAATTGAGGGAAAGTCGGTCAATTTAGCTCGTATGCGCAAATCATCATATAATGATTAGATCACTCTGACAGACGTTAAAAACATTAAAAAATAAACGTTTGAATTTCAGCAGTATTTCTCGCGGTTAATGGTGGCAAAATCTATTATGTTCTTGCTAATGGAGTAAAAGATGGCTTCTGTTGCCGGGTTCGAATCTATCGACCGGTGTTAATCGTGACACCCTGCACTGATGATTCCCCAAAGGATGAAACACTAGCGTCTGTAGGTATTTAATAATTATTATAGTAAATAATTATATATATATATATATAAATATATATATATATATATATATATATATATATATATATATATATATATATATATATATATATATATATATATACTAGCTATACGCCCAGAGTTTCTCGATTTTGAAAAAGATTTACTCGAGAATTCACTGTTAGACACAGCAACAGTATTCGAAAAATAATTTACGCGGGAAGTTATCACGGTCGAAAAAAAAAAGAAAAACAAAAGAAAAACAAACGAAAGTAACTACAAAATTGTCGAACGAGATATTCGAACACTGGATACTTGAAAGCAAAATACCAATAACCATTCCAAAGTGACTACAAAAGTCAAAGAAAAAAAAGGTGTTTTCGCTAGTACACCGTGAACTAAATTATGCAAATTGTCTTGAAGGAGAAAAGTGACTATTTCAAAGTGACTACGATTGATGTGTTTATAATGAAATGAACAGCCCAGATATAGTCTTAAAGTTAATATTTTAGTAAGAGGGGGCCGATTATGTGGGTTACATCATAAAAAATGATTGTAGATATTAGTAACATATCCAAGAAAAGTGAAAAAGGGTGAAATGTGAGATATGTGATTGGTGTGTTTGTAATGAAATTACCAGCACAGACAATGTCTCAAATGTATTAATTTAGTAAGAGGAAGGGTATTATGTGGGTTAACTCATGAAACATGATTGTCGAAATTAGTAACATATCCAAGAATTATGAAAAATGATGAAATGTTAGTTATTTGATGTGTATGTTTGTAATGAAATAGACACCCTAGACAATGTCGCATGGTTGTTATTTTAGTAAGAGGGGGGCGATTATGTGTGTTAAATCATGGAAAATGATAGTCGAAATTAGTAACATATCCAAGAATTATAAAAAATGATAAAATGTGAGTTATTTGATTAGTGTGTTTATCATGAAATAATCAAAGACAATGTCTCAAAGTTATTATTTTAGCAAGAGGAGAGGTGATTATGTGGGTTAAATCATGAAAAACGATTGTCGAAATTAGTAACATATCCAAGAATTATGAAAAGTTATTAAATGTAAGTTATTTGATTGATGTGTTTATAATGAAATAAACAGACCAGATATTGTCTCAAAGTTAGTGTTTTAGTAAGAGGAGGTCGATTATGTGGGTTAAATCATAAACAATGATGTCGAAATTAGTAACATTTCCAAGAATTATGAAAAATGATTAAATGTGAGTTATTTGATTGGTGTGTTCGTAATGAAATAGACAGGCTAAAAGTATCAAAGTTGTTATTTTTGTAAGAGGAAGGGGATCGTGTCGGTTAAAGAGGGGGCGATTATTTGGGTTACTTTATTAAAAATAATTGTCGAAATTAATAACATATCCAAGAATTATGAAAAATGGTCAAATGTGAGTAACTTGATAGGTGTGTTTGTAATGAAAAAAAAACAGCCATACAATGTCTGAAAGTTATTATTTTAGTGATAGGAGGTGGCGATAATGTGGATTAACTCATGAAAAATTATTGTCGAAATTAGTAACATATCCAAGAATTATGAAAAATGAAGTTTTAGTTATTTGATTGGTGTGTTTATAATGAAATAAACAGCCGAGTCAATGTAGCAAATTTATGATTTTAGTAAGAATTGGGCGATTAGATGTGCGCACTCATTAAATTTGATTGTCGAAATTCATAACATATCCAAGAATTATAAAAAATGATGAAATGTGAGGTATTTTATTGATGTCTTTCTAATGAAATAAACAGCCCAGAAATGTCTCAAAGGTATTATTTTAGTAAGAGAAGAGGGATTATGTGATTGAACTCAGAAAAATTTCGTTTGAAATTAGCAACATATCCAAAGATTATGAAAAATTATGAAATGTGAGTTATTTGATTAGTGTATTCGTAATGAAGTAGACAGACCAGACAATGTATGGAAGTTATTATTTTTTTTATTATAGTTTATTATTAGAGGTCGCAATTATTTTCGTTACTTCATTAAAAATAATCGTCGAAATTAGTAACATATCCAAGAATTATGAAAAATGATATAATGTGAGTTACTTCTTTGGTGGGTTTTTAATGAAATAACCAGTCATACAATGTCTAAAAGTTATTATTTTAGTGATAGAAGGGGTCGATAATGTGGATTTACTCATGAAAAGTGATAGTCGAGATTAGTAACATACCATAGCTTATGTATAAATGTTTTTATTTTAGTAAGAGTGGTGGCGATAATGTAAGTTAAATCATGTGACATGGTTGTTGAAATTAGTAACATATCCAAAAATTATAAAAAATGATGAAATATGAGTTATTTGGATGATGTGTTTGTTATGAAAAACCAGCCAAGACAATTTCTCAAAGTTATTATTTTAGACAGGTGAACGATAATGTGGGTTAATTGTCAAAATTTGTAACAATCCAAGAATTATGGGATTTAATGAGATACGTCCACATATATACTTACAGATTACCCGGAGTCACCCTGGATTCAATGAGATACATGCAAATGTATGCAAGCAGAATACACGGTCGCCTGGGATGTAATGAGATAGATGCAAATATATACTAGCAGAATGCTTGGCGTTGCCTTGGATTGAATTAGATTGATTGAAATATATACTAACAGAATACTTTGCGTCACCCAGGATTTAATGAGATTGATTGAGATGTATACTAGCAAAACACCCAGCGTTGCCCGGGATTGAATGAAATAGGCGAGAATATATATTAGTAAAATGCCTGGCATCGCTTGGGATTTGATGAGATAAATGTGTTGTATATTACCCGTCCTTTCATATACATGCTATAAATGACCTACCCTAGGTAAGATACAATTATTTCATATGTGTAATACCCGTCTTATGTAGGTAAAATATTCTTTTGTTCGAAATAACAAATGATACATAAACATACAAAATTCCTCTCTCATAAGAATAACAAATATATTACAAAACCAAATTCAATTTTCTCATTGTTTATACTATCCCGAGCAACGCCGAGTAGCACGCTAGTCTATATATATATAAGCGAAAATGTATTATGTATGTGTGCATGTGTGTATGTTTGTGTGTCTGCTAAAATCTTTCGACAGACACAACAAAAATTCACAAACTCGGTATCATATCGAAGCTTCATCCTTCGCTCAAAAAATATCGAAAAATTGGATAAAAACGTTCATTTTTTTCCACCCTGAAATCGACAATTTTCGACAGGGGGAGTCAACAAAAACGGCCCTCTCGTGACGACGACCAGTTCTACGCATGCGTCAAATGACGTCATGACCTGATTTACTTTAAATAGTTGAAAAACTGAACAAATTTCATGTACGTCGCGTTAGGTCAGTCGATTAGCGCGTTGGTTCATTATCTAAACGTGGTGAGGTTTAAATTTAAATATTGAACCAGTGTTATTTAAGCCATTTTTCACATAACGTTCGTTTTTCTGGGGTTTTTTTTACTTCGCTTATCCACCCCCGGCCACACACCTAAAAACACCCGGGTACCCACTTATTTTTTAAATTTTAATATCGAAACAGGCTTATTTAAGCCATTTTTCACGTGTTCGTTTTTCTATTTTCATCGTTCGTTTGCCTTACGTTAGTTTATTTTTTGTTTTTTCCTCCGCTTAAGTTTTAACGTTGTTTTCTGTTTTACTTCGCTTATAACAAACAAACCTGGTCATTGACGTCGTCATCGTCATCGTCGTCGTCGTCGTCGTAACGCTCGACGACTTCCGTGCGCGCACCTGTCAATTGGATTCTTACTTTCAGTAACTCATTCTAGCTGGCCGATTTTATTTTCAAACTTCGCGTCAGGGCTTCGGGTTCGGTCCTACCAACTTTTACCCCCCCCCCCCGGTTTCCTTTTTATTTAACACTACACACACCTCCAAACACCCGGGTAACGCCGGGTACCCCCGATAGTATATATATATATATAAAAGCCAAAATGTGTGTTAGTGTGTTAGTGTGTGTGCATTATTTTTGTGTGTCCGGCAAAGGCTTTTTGGGGCGAGTTCTTCGGGGGGGTTACTATGTCTTAGAACTTTTTATATACTCCTTTGATTATAATATCTACGATTTACGAAATGGTGTCACAAATATCTTTTATTTCAGCGACTTTTATGTTACAAAATTCGGGCTATGAATTCATTTTCTCTACTACTACTACTACTACTACTACTACTACTACTGTTATGGCGTGATGTTTGACCTAAAAATACATACGTTGACGTTACACCACCTGCGTTTTTAAACGTTCATTTTCGGCTGCTCTCAAGTCACTGCCTTCGTAGCGTCATGCTATGTCATCATCATAAACCGCAAGGCGTCGGGTTCGAGCCTACCTATCTCTGAAAACTTTTTCATTCCCATCATGTTCATTGTTTTTTGTTTTTGATTTTGTTTTCCGATTTTTTAAAGAAGTTTAACATCGTTGTTTTTTGTTGTTGTGAACCCCCCCAACACACACACACCTACAAACACTCGGGAAACGCCAGGCACCCTCGCTAGTTTATAATATAAATCTCACCTATCTGTTTAAATGTATGTATGTATATATGTATGTATGTATGTATGTATGTATGTATGTATTATGTATGTATGTCTACCTCGCAATAACTTTAGACATTGACGACGGATTTTCACGAGATTGGTATCATTTTAAAACACGATCCTTCGGACGACAAATATCGAAAATTGAGCAAAAGCATTAATTTTTTCACTTTCAACTGGGCACTTTTCTACAGGGAGGGGTCGCTTTTTTCGCAATATTTTCGAAAGTCATCGCCTCTTTTCGATTGTCTAGCCTTAATTTAAACCTACGACACTTCCAGTTTGGCTATGGGCGCAACAGCTAACGCGTCAATTTTTCTTCTTTTCACTTTCTTTTCCTCCTTCGCGGTACAGGTTCGAGCCTGCCTGCCTACTATCACTTTTTTTTGCGCTCGAAATTTTCCTTCCTTTTTTTTTTCTTTTTTTACTCAACCAACACCCTTACACACACACCTCCACTTTCTTTTCTGCCTTATTACAACTTTTTTTTTTTTTTTTTTTTGCTCAACACACCGATAAACATCCGAACAACGCCGGGCACCCAGGCTAGTAACATATATATTATACATATATATGCTATGATGTCATTGTGAACAAACAAAGAGACAGGAATGCAAAAAAAAATTATAATATAAATGTGTAGTCTACATTACACTGTAGAGAACCTATAGTTGATTTTAGAAAATCATTTTATATAATGGCTTGAATTAAAGTTTAAAATGCAAAAGTCAAATATCATGGTTCAATTATGCTCTAAAATAAAAATTCTTTCGATTGTGGCCCTGAATTATTAAAGAACCTATTGTTGGTTTTATACGCCGGGCCTTTCTGCTTGGGCGTTGATAAAACTTTTCAAATACACTTGTGATGTTAGGTTGTATAGGGGTGTTAACTTTAGTCAAAATTGAACTGTTCCTTCTTTAATCGGATTTTTCGATTTTCGATCTTTATCGATAGAATTCAAATACAAAGCCTACTTAAGAATACTCCCATCCACATTTGTTTTAAAGATAATTTTTTTTTAATCGGCCCAGCTGTTTCGGTGTCTACAAGGACCTATCTCACACAGACATACACAGAAACACAAAGTAGCTTATTAATACACACGCACATATATATATATATATATATATATATATATATATATATATATATATATATAAAACACGACATGATTCCATTTCCGTTTGATGAAAAACAGTTTTCTTTTTCCTTTTATTTTTTTGCAGACCATCTGCTAGTTGGCCAGTTGTGTACAAATCCCAAGAGCGATAGGAGCCTTCTGTAATGTCTGAAAGTAACACAATGCTCAATGAGCAAGATTGGAGATGCGCTGCTGTACATCTCATGCTCTCTACCGATCCAAGTTATGACAACAGGACCATTGCCAGCACCCTCAACACGCATCGCTGGATTGTCACGAATAACAGGGACGTGCCCAGTGTGATAAAAATAAAATTTCCGGTCACAGTTATGGTCTTTAGTATGATTTAAAGTGAAGGCCACATTATGCCCCCTCACATATTTGAAGTCGGATTGAATGTCATCATTAAAGTATACCTGGATGTGCTGAAGAGTATGGTGATCTGGCAGACCCTGTGTGTGGCAGCAGGACTCGGCGCCAGCCCACACGTCCAAAAGAGACCCTAGTTTGCTTCAGAAGGAGAACTTCGACTTTGTACCTTTCTCTCACTGCCTCCCTCCACCCCCGGACTACTTCATTTATTCATACGTCAAGAATATTACCAACATAACCATCCCACAGCACCAGTCTGATCACCGCCATCCGCCGAGTATTCAGAGCGATAGTGTTGTTTTTTATGGCGACACTTTTATCGTTCCACCTTGTATATATATATATATATATATATATATATATATATATATATATATAAGTTTTAACTACGGCATTAATACATTTTGGTTTTATTACATTCCTATTTTTCTTCGATTTCTTATTACTTGATTTCTCTTCTGCTTCATCCTTTTGTTATCATTATTTGTTGTGGCTTAATGTTGAAAGAAAAACGAGAAGGCTTAGAAAGAGTGAATTGAAATATATGCTAACAGAAAATACAGAAACTAAATTAGTTGAGTGGGAAGGACAAAGTTAGGTTACGACCGACTAATACTGAGTCTCAGCTCCATACTACTTGATAGCAGAAACTAGTTACCTCAACATCCTCCTTCCAAACATTTTCTTCGTAAAAGCTGTTAATATCTCTTACGTTTAGGATTGATCGCTGACATTCCGAACCGACTGTCGTGGTTCTGGTGTTGACTGAGAAGGGTCGAGATCGAATGACTCGAAAATGGACTGGTACGTTGTTGTTCTTCATAGCGATCTTGTTCTTGATACTGCATATAAAATCGTTCTTTTTCTGCCTCTCGTACCACCGTTGAGTTTGCTGAATACTCCCTCTGCTATGGGGAGAGGATAGTGGTAATCTTTTAGAGCTGCATTCAAACCCGTGGAAAAGTCCGCACTGACACGAATTTGGGTAGTCTTTTTTTGTAACGTATACGGTGGTGCTTACTTTCGATAGTATTCCGGCTTTTTCTAGCAGAACCTGTTCCTTTTCAACTTTCTCAACTCCCGCAAATGAGACGGTTCGCTTCTTCTTGAAAACGAGTAGAGCGTTTCCCTTCAGCTCAAACCTGGCTATATCCTTGGTACATCTTCCTCCACCTAATGAAAAAACTTTCGTAAATTTTCCTTTTAACTCGTTCTTTAACTGCTGTAATCCAGTAGAGTTTTCTACCTTATGATATGATATGTTTATCGATTGGTCCCAGAGTTTAATTTGTTCCATTCAATCTGTTCCGAAGAAGTTTGCGGATGTGCACAAAGATTCTTTCTTTTTCATAGTAACATTCAATGTTACTGGGAGTATCAGCTACTCTTCAAATTTTATCTTATCGTCTGCCACGAGCTGATTTGTTACTCATGTTTATTTTCTTCCATGTTTTGTATGTTTGTATGTTGATGATTGACAGGTCTGAACCAAACTCCAGCTGTAAATCCACTTCATTGTTGAGGATGTTAACAGTTACATATTTCCGCTGGTACTTCTCCGATTCAATGTCGAATCTCGTTTGTTGGACCCTGTTCTTTCTTCTGTTCTATCTGAAACATGTCGATTTGTGGCCTTTCAAGTCACATCATTGCATGTTTTATCTTTGTAAAAACAGCCTGTAGATCAAGGTTGTTCGCCGCAACGCCTGCACGGATTTGTAGGTGATTTTGGTTTTGAGATTGGATAGCTACTCTTTGATTGTGCCTGGGTTGTCCTCTTGTTTCCTTGTCCCCCCCCCGAGGAAGTACCCCCTTAGCCTGTAACTTTCGTACGTATAACACGCCTGACTCTTCGATGCTTCTTGAGTCGTTCTTTACGCTGACTACGTGTTGGCAATCTTCCTCCAGCTTTTCGAGTGTGAGCTCTTGTTCGCTTTCGAGTCTTGTAAAAACTCGTCGTCTCATCTCTGCATGTTTTGTCGAGATGAGACTCTGTGCAAAACTCAAACACTTGAAAATTATTCGCTGATAGTTCAGCCAAACGGAAGTCTTCGTAGTGCTTGTTAACAATGGATGCAAAGATGATATAATCTTCGTCGTCACGTTTCGCCATTTTGAAACACTTTCATCAACACTTTCAACTTTTGTGAAAAAGAGTCGTATCTGAACCGAAAACTTCAGATGAGTTTAACCGCCTTGGAGAATTTTAGTTCGTTCGTCTTCCTGGGTAGTAAGTATTCAACGAACTTACTGTGTTCTGTAGCCCTAGTTTCTTTTAAAGTAAGCAGACCGTTTTGACATTGCTCCACTCTTGGAAATTAACAGTGAATAAGTCTTCGTATCGCCTATAAAAAGTGTCAAACGTCTTATCCTGCGCCGGTACGTAGGTGAACGTTTCAATCGAATTCTATATGGTGTTTTTTTTGGGGGGGGAGACGTGTTCCGTTCTGTTCAACATTTAAAAAACGTTCGTCTTGTCCTTTCTGTTCAAGGAACAATTTCTATCCCGTAACTGTACTGACATCAACTGCATCAGTTTCGTAAACGTCCAACAGGTGTCGGTGAATGTTGATTGGTTCTATTTTTTCTGCATAGAGGAATTCAATGACACATCTGTGTTTCTGACGCACCTCCATCACACGGGGTTGCATTTTAGTCTCACTTGTCAATATCTACAACAGAGAAATAAAACTTTCAGGTCATGAATTCACGAGTTCAGTCGTCATAATAATGCAATTTGCAATCTCTACTGACCCATTCCGGCGGAATAAAAATATATATATCTATAGTTTATTTGTAATATAGCTATTTTTCTGAATAAAAAGTATTTTGCTTGTTCGCAATAAACCCCAAACGGCATGAGAATCAGTTCGATGATTCTGGAATTCTAATTAATCGGGCATGCATACTTAGATACAGACACAGACATACGTACATAAATACGTACGTAATTTTCCACTTCATTATATAGAAGATGTCCGATATATTTGTTTTATTCCCAGAGGAGCAGCGGGCTAATGAACTTGTAAAGCAGCGGAAGAACAAAAAGAAATACAAAAGGAAAAAAAAGCGCGAGAAAAGGAGAATAACAAAACCATAACAAGAGATGATCAAAAAAAAAATGTATGAATTAAAAAAGCAGATAAAAATAAAAGACTGATTTGTTCTTGATTTTCATTAATAGTCGCTCAAATGACGGATTTTTTTTTTTTCTTTTTGCTTCTCAAAGCTGATTCGCGGATGACACGCGCTGATAGAAGCCGAGACCCGGCCAATGTTTACGCATGAACGAACGCGAGTGTGTGTCACGATTGTAATGTTCGTTAGGACGTTCTCTAACTGATCAGATGTAGGAGATATTGAACAGATAGAGAGAGATACATAGAGAGGGATAAAAAAAAGAGACAGAAAGTCAGAAAGAGAGGGAATGTTAGGAATCAGAGAGTAAGAATGAGAGGATGGAACTAAGTCCACGCCTATTGCCACCCTGGCCCTATCTTGTCTATAAATTCGTGTCATTAGCTAACTAAATGGAGGTGGCGAATATAATGAGATATAATAAATGTATTTTTGTTTATTTTGTTTTGTTTTCTGTTTGATTTTTTGATTTTTGGAGAGGTGGGTGGGGTAAGGAGCTAAGAAGAAACAAATAGTGATAAGGAGAAGAGAGGGGTACGGATGAGGATAGTCGTAAAATATTGAGGGGAGAAATTATTCCAGCGCAAACGATTTGGTACAAACAAAAATGGAGATCAGTAATAACAGTGATAAAACTTACACGTTTCAAAGGGTTGGGATTAATGAGTTACGATAAGGATAATCGGTGAACAAATGACAGAGAAAGCAGGGGGTGGGGACAGATAGGGGGGGACAGAAAGCAAGAGAACGAGTCTGCAGTAGTTAGTTGGACTTTGCGGCATGTCAACCTTTTTTAGTTATTTTATGCCGGGACAAAACTTTCTTTCTAAACTAATTAACCCATAGTGCAGTGGATAACATACTTGGTAAAATTCAGTCGCAAGTTACTCTCTTCTGGAGGTTGATGGTTCAATCCTCAATGCGGGCAACACTCAAAATACAACTGCAAATTATTTAGGAATTCAACAGTCATGGCTGACGGAACGATAGCATGCTACCCTGGATTAAATAAAAGGCTCTGTTCAAAATTCCGAGTTCAACAAGATACACCTGAAGAAGGTCGGGGCTCTCATCGACCGAAACGTTGTGAAAATAACACTCAACGTGAGAACAGTAGTCTGAAGAATCCAAACAATACGAATAACTATTCATCATCTCAAAAAGATCAGAAACATAATTAACCAATCATAATGAATGCGGGATATACTAAGTTTCATTTGCAAAGGTTTAAAGAGGTCAAAAGCTTTTCATGATAATTCATGATGTTAACGATAGGTATTAGGTATCGATTAATAAATATACTCTAAAATTCAGATTATTTACAATGGTTTATATGGGGTTAAAGAGCATAATATCGCTACAATCTCCTGTATGAACATTCAAATATTTCAGATTTGCATTAAATTTTGATCCATAATCATTAGACTCCTTTTAAGCCAGATTCCATGAATTTTAGTGTGCTCTTAAGACTCGTTAAGAATGTAGATTTTTATGAAATTTGGAATAATGACTCTAGACCAGTGGTCCCTAACCTTTTTGACATGGCGGCACACCATTGAGCTCTTTAAATTTTCGCGGCACACCCATCACAATTAAATAATAAAAATAAAGACGATCATATAAGGGACATTTTATTCGCATGAATAAAATGGTGCTCGGTTAAAATGGAAACACATGGGAAAAAATAGTTTACCTACATATCATCTTTCCAAAGTTTTTTTTTTTTTGTAAAATATTTTTTCCCATGTTTTTCTATATAAGGAAAATGGACTCCATACTGTTCATAGTTAAAGTGCTTTTTTATTCAATAAGTCTGACGAAAGGCTGTTGTTGTGAAAATTTTCAAACGATATAACGTTTGAATTTTACGAATAGTCTGGAAACATATGTAACTAACGATGAAATACACTATTTGTTGCTATCAATCTATTCCTTGATGCCTTGATTTTGTGAAAACAATATATGAATGCTCAATTATGAAATATGGTAATTTTCTAGCTTACAGTTAAAGTGATCTTATTTTGACTTAAAGCATATTGGTATCTGAACGATTACCGAATTTTCAATTATATAAACCCACTAAAACTCGGAATACTATAAATAAGACTATATATATATATATATATATATATATATATATATATAAACTAATATGCACTATGTTACATATAATAATCGATAAATAAATAATCGATAATAATAAATTGACACTATAATAAATACAAAACTTGCATAATATATATATATATATGTGTGTATGTATGTATGTATGTATGTGTATATATATATTTTTAAAAAAAAATGTATATATGTAAAAATATTTTTAACCTTTATTTATCTAATTTTAAATAAGAATGTAAATATACTAAATACTAATCATAGTGGGGGTGATAAGTAGTTAAATGGATTAATCCTAATCTTATAAATACAAGACTGATAAATTAAAAAATTAAAACATGTATCCATTTTAAATGTGGAAATTGATGAATCGCACAGGTAAGAAATTCATTTTTATAGTATGAAAAGGTTAGTAATTGCAATTAAGAATAGGAAATTGGATCAAATGTTTGTAACATGTCTTCTTCCTAAGATTAAGGGTGGTGGTGTTTGATCAACACTGCTGGGGAGCCATGATGTAATATACTGTTTTGTTTTTAAATCCCCGAAACAGTGTTTCATGGTAAACAACTGATGATCCCTTGAAAAATAAATTATTGGTATTATAGTAAATTCGAGAGCGAGTTGATGCAGTGATTGCAGGTGATTAAATGACTTACTGACTAGATGGTTTTCTAACGAATGATAAAAAATATTTTTTGTATAGTTTTAAAGGTTAAAAACGTCAAAGACTATATATATATATATATATATATATATATATATATATATATATATATATATTGTTTTTTTAAGATATAATTATCCACTGACACGAGTTTCGTGGCTGAATCTTGCGAGATTTGAAATCGGGTAAGAAGCCTAACCTCGCTGACTGTACATGTTATTTGTTTTTGTTTTTGTTTTTGTTTTTTGCGATACGTTTTGAATAAATTCAATTATTTACGAACGTGCATTTTTACTTAAATGCGAGTTGGAAATAATTTTCCCTTTAACCAGTTTGGTACCTCCATATAGGGAGCGGCATATATATTGTTAGAGAGAGAGGGTGGAATTATTATCTATAAAATGTTTGATAAAAGAAACTCTTTTCCCCTTTCAAATAGTTTGTATGCTGCAGAAAAAATAGAACATGTTCTGTGTTATATGTTCTAAGTACGGGAGCATTATGTCCGAGCTTTTAAATATATTTCGCATGGCTATAAAAATACTTAAATGGTTAAAGCATTTGTTCGATATCCTGATGCTTTTGAATCGTATGAAACTAATCGAAGTAGATGAAATCCAAAATGACATTAGTAATCTATCAAAGAAAAATCTCCTGCATATATTTATATTTTTTTAATATATGATTTTAATATATGTTTTAACTAATTAATATTAAACTATTATTAGTAAATAAGAATGTAAATATATCAATAGAATATTAATAGGCCCTGCATATGACCTTAAACTATATCCGATGGTGAGGCCCCAGCTTGCGGTCTTCGAGGGAGGTCGAGCAGCCCCTTAATTGCCATTGCTCCCAGGTCAACTCTGACCCGGAGTGGTAGTACCTGTTAGGGTCCCAACTATAGGTTAAATAGCAACTAACTTGAAAACAAAAACAAAAACATTCTATTAAAAAAAATATTCTCCAAAATCACTAGATTCGGCATTAAATAACCTGAAAAGAGTTGATATGCCGTAAAACAAAAAAAAACAACCAGAATATTAATAACAAAGGAGAGGTGAAAAGTATGTATAGTACATTCATCTGAACCGTATAAATGAAGTAGATTTGTAAAAAAAAAAAAAATATAAATACTTTCTTTAAAAAAAAAATGACGAATGACACAGGTAAGGACATTTTTTTATATAACATGAATAGGTTAACGTAATTAATCTGAAGCAAAAAACTGGATCCAATATCCGGAACATTTTTTGTTCTCTTCTTTAGTGGTGGTGGTGGTGTTTGATCAACACTGCTGAAGAGCTATGATTTGATATACTGTTTTGTTTTTATCCGCGGAACAGTGGTTCATTGTAAACAACTGGTTATCCCTGAAAACTTTAGACTATTGTGAGTTCGAGAAAGCAAGTTAATTCAGCAATTGTAGGAGATTAAATGACTTAATGATAAACTAATTTTTCAACGAAGGACTATAAATTAAATATATATACATATATATATATATGTGTGTGTGTGTGTGTGTGTGTGTGTGTGTGTGTGTGTGTGTGTGTGTGTGTGTGGTTTTAAAGGTTAAAAAAGCTTCTTAGACTTTGTCTGTATATATATATATATATATATATATATATAGATATATATATATATATATATATATATATATAGATAGATATATATCTCTACAATTATATAAATGCAACTTTGTCTGTGTTTGAGTTCGTTCTTTATAGGCTTCGGAATGACAGAACAGGTTTTCTTTAAATTTTACAGAACTTTAGTATATAAGTCTGGGAGTGATTTTAGTTCATTTTTGTCTCAGGATACTCCCAATAATTACCGATAATCGATAATCAAAACCGTTAGCCATTTTTTCCATGTCATCGCTTAGTAACAATGATAGAATAACGGGCCGTGAAAATTCTACTGTGAGTAAGTTGATAGCGTGTATTTTTTGTTGTTTTTTGTTTGTTTGTTTGTTTGTTTTGTTTTTCGTTTGTTTTTTGCATGATGTTATCTGTAGGTTCAAACTCCGCACGTAAATTTCTTAATGTCTTTTTCATTAACTGCAACGTGTTTCTAGTAGTGCAAAAGTAAATTGTGTTTCTGTTTTTGAACGTCCATTGAACAAGCAATTGATCCTGAAGAAATTTCAAAACAGTATACATACATATTTAGTGAAAATGTGATTCAGAGATTTCTTATATGCCGGTTTAACAAAACATAAGCCCCAACAACCAAGCACAAGTAAGATGCCCGGCACCATAGCATCAGAAATTTTTCAACACAGTTGACTAATTGCAGAACTATAGAGCGACAACCATATAAATCCTTACAGCGATTAGATAGTCGACGTTGATCCTGTGTCTTTTTTTTTTTTTTTCGCATACGGTTAAAGAAATCACGTCCTCCCCAAACCTCGCCAAAGTAGTTGGTTTTGAGCTGGAAGAACAGCTGCCAAGGGGACAAATCAGAGAAAGTGGATTGTTGCTAGCACGTAGCATCCATTGTGTGGGAGCTACGTTGATAAGGTGTCAATATAACCGGAATTTACTAAAATAATTTTAGGATTACAAAAAAGACGAAGAAAATATTGGAATTACCAAATATACAGATCAAAATAAGCATAAAAAGACATCAAAGCAAGGCCAGATAATACTGCTTGTATATATATATATATATATATATATATATATATATATATATATATATATATATATATATATATTAATAATAATAATAATAATAATAATAATAATAATAATAATTTTTAACCAAAAGTTTTTATATATTAAAATTCGCTAATGTTCACATACTAATAAAATCAAAGTCGATATTGGTTGATTCAATTAATTAAGCTTCATGATTATCGGTTTTCATAATCGAATATGCGAATAATATTTTTGCAAAATCAAGACAAAAAATATAAAATAAGAACATCATATGGTGTCTTTTCTTATGTGTTACAATTGTTTCGTAACCATTTGGACAAATTTAAATATTATATTATTTTGAAATATTCCAAAAAATAGCTACTCTTCAGACACTAAAACACATTTGTCATATATATATATATATATATATATATATATATATATATATATATATATATATATATATATATATATATTAATAATAATAATAATCCCTATTTTAAGGAAATAAGCACTTTGGACTCCCTTCGCTTATCCTCATTTTATTTTCTATCTTTATTTATTTATTTTTTTCAATTCCTTTCGAATTGCGTAAGTATCTCACTTTCGTATTTCTTATTTTTGGGGGATATTTCTACAATTTTCTATTTTTATATTGATTTAATTTTATTATTATTTTTCTAATTTTCTAATTATTTTTTCCTCTTTTATTTGTTTATTTATTTATTTATTCCCCAACTCCTAAACTACACCTTTCGAATTTTAGTCTGTATTCATATGTCCAGCTATTCATTTGTCAATTTGCCTTAGTTTCGTATATTTTTTTATTTACACATTATGATATATTTGTTTTCCCTTTTACCTGGTATTTTTAAAGAAAAACTATAAATGAAAAGGTTTATTTAATTAATTTTAGTTAATATTTTCTCACCTCATACTAGTTATATAATCAATTTAAAAGTTAAATCGATCATTTTCAATTTTATCTTAATATAAACATGATATTTTTGTTTGTTTGTTTTTAATTTTAACCATTCCCGAATCATTCAGTGAAAGGGACATAACTCGATTTTGCTTACATTTATCGACTAATAAATTTATTGAAATTCCTTTATATTTTTAAATTCACTATTTTGATCTTTGTCTTTAATAATCCCCAATGTTTAGTTGTATACACATTATTATCTTTAAAGCAATCTAGGTTAAATTTCTTACTTAGTTTATTTCAAACTTATATTCTGATTTAGTCTATTTTAATTCATCATAATCAATTCAATATTTTGTAATTATTAATATTTGATTTCTTTTTTTTTTTGTGTGTGCTATTGAAATGTCCCAGGTGTTAGTTTATTACAATAAAATTATTAAATTCATAATTAATTCTATTTTTTCTTATTTATGTTATATTTAGTTTATTTTCATATGTTAAGTAAACGACCTACTACTTTATTTATTGCATTATCCTAAATTCCTCGTATTAAATTTAAAATTATCTTACAACACTTTAATGTGACTTACAACATTTTTCTACACACACACAAACACACACACATATACATATATATATACACACGCACACACACACACACACACATATATATATATAGATAGATAGATAGATAGATAGATAGATAGATAGATAGAAAGATAGATAAAGAGAGAGATAGAGTGACATTAAGATTATTGATAATTTATAATTAAAATTAAAAATTAAAACTCGGTTTCATAAGGAGGAACAAAATAAAATCAATAAATTGTACGATTGTTTCGGAAACGATGTTTTTATTGAGATAGACACTAAGTCATGGATAATAATTTTATCATATAGTTTTTTGAAACAAAGTCTCCTCATCAGCAAAAATATTGGGTGGGTTTTTTTAAAGACACCAAAAATAAACCTACCATTTTTTTTAAGTAAGGCAGATGTATCTTATAATGATTCGCCTTTTAAAATTCGTAAGTATCATCGTCAAAGCATTTATTTGGATGGTAAATGTAGCTTGTAGCACGGTTTTTTCTTGTACTTCAATTACATTAGTGATTTTACTATTATATTAAATTACACTCTGCTCTGCTCTTTAGACTTCTGTTCTAATCACCTTCATATTATATATATATATATATATATATATATATATATATATATTTAAAGGAGATTAGAACAATAGTCTAAAGAGCTGAGTGTATTTTAATGTAACAGTGAAATTACTAGTTTTATTAAAATACAGGAAAGAAAAAGTGCATTACTTAATATATATATATATATATATATATATATATATATATATATATATATATATATATGTATATATATATATATATATATATATTTGTTTACTGTTTTGGTGGAAAGAATTCCAACAAAGTGCTCGATTACAAAGAAAAAACTTTTCAATATAAGAGCTTAATATTTATTTATTTAAAATTGTACAGAAGGTCAAGAGAACATTGGGACCGTCGGTTTCAAGCCTAACATAAGGGGAACCAGTTAATGGTAAAGAAAACAACATGGCTGACGAGAGCCTAACATTATTTATGATTTACCATTAACTGCCCCCCCCTTATGTTAGGCTTGAAACCGACGGTACCAATGTTTTTCTGACCTTCTGTATAATATATATATATATATATATATATATATATATATATATATATATATATATATATATATATATATATATAGCTCTGCACTTTTTTTCACACGGGGAAGCAGAGACGCCAAAGAGGCTGGTGTGTTTTTATCCGATGTATAAAGACGCATACAGAGCATAAAGCCTTGTGGGAATAATTTCAAAGTGAAACTTGTAAAAAATTAAATGGCAATAAAAGATGCGCGAACACCTTATGAGTTGAGAGGAAAAGGTTTTTGAGGTGTGTTGACTCTAGTGGGGGGGGGGTCTGGTTATCGGGGTTACAAGTTCCGTTGAGTAGGGGAATGGAGGGTGGTAGCCTCTTACGCTTTAAAATACAATTGATTGATTGTTTGATTGTCCCGGGGACAGGTGAAATGAATTTTAGCGGCAACTACTAATAACAAGGCGACGTTTATTTCTTTTTATTTGAACCGGAACTTTTTGCTTTGGTTTTCATTTGGATGGAGCTGAAGCGGTTAGAATTCTGACTTGTTGGAGTTCAAACGAAAAGGAAGAAAGGATAAGTGAACGCAAATAAATGATGGGAAATAGGAGGGATGTAAACTGATTAGATAGATAGATAGATAGATAGATAGATAGATACATACATACATACATACATACATATATACATACATATACATACATTAATAGAAATGGACAGACAGATATATATATATACAGAGAGAGAGAGAGAGAGAAAGAGAGAGAGATACATACATACATAAAGAGAAATAAATAGGTAGACAGACAGATAGATAGATAGATAGATAGACAGACAGACAGATACATACATATATATACATGCATACATGCATACATATAGAGAAATAGATAGACAAATAGATACACACATACATACATTAAGATAGATAGATAGATAGATAGATAGATGCAGATAGGTAGGCAGATATATAAATATTAGAGAGAAATAGATAAATAGGTATGTAGATCGATAAATAGACATATAGATAGATAGATAGATATTATTTTCCAATATCATGAACTAAGATTGCTGCCGGAACTAACGCACAATGTTGAGTTTTCTATGAATTTTCTTTCTCTTTTCTTTTTCCCCGACATCATAATGCCATGCATTTTACTTTCTAAACAAAGAACATCTATTTTTTCTGAAGAGTGTATGCACAAAAAGAGGAGCCTATATTGATATAATACATGGTGGAACAATAAAATTGTCGCCCTACAAAACACAACATGATTCCATTTCTGTTTGATGAAAACCGTTTTGTTTTGTTTTGTTTTGTTTTTTGTGCAGACCATGTACTAGTTAGCCAGTTATGTACAAATCCCAAGAATGCTAGGAGCCTTCTGTCATGTCTGAAAGTGACACAATGATATCGAAGATGTGCCGCTTTAGAACACATGCTCTACCGATCCAAGTTATGACAACAGAATCATTGTCAGAACCCTCAAAATGCATCGTTGGATTGCCACGAATAACAGGGACATGTCCAGGGTTATTATTGTCTAGTGGTGGGAGATATTTTATAACAGTTATATTATATTGAGAGGTGGAGGGAGATATTGTTCTTTTAACGGGCAGATATTATAAACGTATACATCGTATGTTTTATTGTTTCACCAGAGTTAGATATATCGATGTATAAACTGAGTCATGTTGTATCACAGAGTTATCACACGGATATATTTTACAATTCATATTTAAGAAGAATAGTATATGCTTCATATCTTTTTTTTAAGAGTTCTTGTATCTTCACTTGCTCCGTGATGAACCATGAATTGACCAACACCATCCAATTGAGACGTCCGTTCTTTCTTCTTTCGTGAAACCACTGAACAACACTATATTTTTATAATATAAATTTATTTCAGTTGTCTTAATTGTTTTTCACGGGGCCTGTATTTCGTCTACTAAGTACGGGCAAAATGAATGGTGATGCTCAAAATGTATAAACATTTTGACCCCTCACTTTACTTAAAAATTCACCAAAAATCAGGAAATTAACCAATTTTGATGACATTTTCAGTATTTATCAAATAATTATTTTTATTTAAATCTTAGTGGAAATGTATTATTTTGTTTAAACAAAAAATATCTTTACTAAAGTTATGGTTTTCAGTAGTAAATAAAAAACGCAAGAATTTATTTTTACTTTTTTTATATAAATAAAGCATCGTAATTTGTAACAATAAAAAATAATAATTTTTACAGGAACATTTTGAAAAAAGACCCTAAAGTCTGTATTAATGAATTCGATATAACTCGAAGAAAAATAAATTTCTCGATCTACCGATATTACCATTGAATTAAGCATTGTTTTTTTTTTTAATATTTTCACCAAAAAAATTTATAATAGCAAAAATATTTCCACTTTTTTTTTAAATAACAGATTTCGCATAATTTTTATATGCAAGATTTTAATAATTTCCTTGCTCGAAAGAATGTGAAACTTTCGGTGTAACATAATTTTTATATAATATTGAACAATAATTTTAAAAAACTTAATTTAAAAACAGGAACATAGAAAAATAATTAAATTAAAAAATGGTAAAAATTTATACAAACATTTACAGTAGAAATGGACGGATGACCGTCTGGGAAAAAAAAAGAAACCCAGCACCCCTCCTTCCTTTTAATTACATGACGTCATTCTCAGACATCTTTTCGACTGTCTCAGATTTTGGGGACTCCGTATATTCCGTATTTCCAAAAGTATGGTTTGTTGTGGTTTTGTGACCGGCAAAAACACTCGGTTATTTTTGTGCAAACAAAGTGTTTTTTTTTTTATTTAATTCAATATCTTATTTTACTTTACTAATTATCTTTGAAATAAACCCAGAAAACTAATATTTATCTAAAAGGATAGTTACAATGAATTTATTTAAATTCAAATTTAGAAAATATTTTTCATAACTTTTTTTCACGTGTACAAATATTTTTTTTCTTTGGGAAATTAAGTTTAGTCCTTAATCTTTCAAATACAATCAAAAAGTATTCACAAACCTACAAAAAATATAATAAATCTGCTTTCAAAACTAGGTCCCCCCTATCCTTATTCGTTTATTTTTGCCCGTACCTATCGTCTACAAGTTTATTCTTCCCGGCTCACTTCCTGGTCGTCTAGTACGTCTATTCACCTGCGTGACTAGACTCCAACTCTCGACTCTAAACTTCTCGACCTCTGACCTCAGTTCAGGTGACGTAGCCAATTAAAAGACACGTCCCCTTAACGTGACTTTTCTATCAGGTACGCCATGTTCAATGTTATCTTGTTTATATTTAACCTAACTAATTTATATAAACATCTCCAGCTAAAATCCATTGCCACACTTTATTATATAAACAATGAATAAATCCCAATGTAAACTGTTTTAAGAATATCATTGAATAGATGGATAAACAGATAGATAGACAGATAGATCGATAATAGCTAATTAACTTTTAACAATGTTAATTCTTCAACTATGGAAACAAAGTTTCCGGTCACAGTTATGGTCTTTAGTGTGGTTCCAGTGAGGGCCACATCATGCCACCTCAAATCTTTGAAGTCGGCTTGAAAGTCAACACCAAAATGTACCTGGATGTGCTGAAGAGTGTGGTGATCCCCAGGTGCAATCAGGTGGCCGCTGGGAGACCTTGGTTGTGGCATCAGCACACAAGTCCAGAGGCCCAAGCTTGACATCAGGAATGCTACAATTTTGTACCTTTCTTTTACGGGCCTCCTTCCACCCCCGACTTTAACTCGCTGGACTACTTTGTTTTTAATACGTCGAGAATATAATCAACATGACCTCCTATAACACCAAACCCAGCCTGATGCAAGTATTTGCCGAGCTCCCGACGGCGCTTGTGGAAAAGGCATGTTCACAGCTCTGGACCCGTATCGAAATGATTGAGACTGAAGGCGGCCACCTTTAATAGATATCAGCTCTACTACATAATCAAGTTACTTGATTTGTTTTTGTCAATGAAAATTTTAAAAAATAAAGCTCTAGTGTAATAACCGATTGGTTCTGCATAAAAACAACTGATTTGTAAAACATGTACCGGATTTTTAACAAGCTTGTGGGGGGCTGTTTTGCATGAAATATGAATATCTATGGATCTTGGAATGTAGCTGTACTGATGTTCCTATCTATCTCTCTCTCTCTATTTCTCTCTCTCTCTCTCTCTGTCTATCTATCTATCTATCTACATATATATATATATATATATATATATATATATATATATATATATATATATATATATATATATATATATATATATAATGCCTCCCCACGGGACAGAGTTAGACACCAGGGTGGTTTTTTAACGTGGAGAAAAGATACAAAAATAAAAAAATTGTCTCGGTCGTGAAAGACTGCTCCTCCACCGACAGAGAACAAGAAATTGAAGTGCAACATCTGAAGAACAGATACTACACTTTGATCTTGGTCAATATATGTATATATATATATATATATATATATATATATATATATATATATATATATATATATATATATATATATATATATAATGTTTACTTAGTTAATTATTAATAATTTACAACTACAAATAAATGTCCGTTTTTACTCTGTGGAATTCAAACCAAACGGAATTTTCGTGAACAGTTTCTTTTTAAGAAAGACCCATCGGTTGAACACATTACCACGTGGCTGCTTTGCTGTAGAGTACATGATTGCTTTCAAGTTCAATGTCAACAAATATTAGTTTGACTTCAACTCTTAAGTAATCAAATATTTCCTTCTATCCGACGTTTCAACTCATCTTATAGCCTTATTCATCATCCAACTAACAATCTCATTAACTCTTATCCTTTTGATTTTGGTAAGTAGAATATAACATAAAAATAATTGTATTTTATCTTTGAAAATTAAAATTTTATATGGAGACGCTTTTGTATACTTTAACCAGAAAGAAATATGGCGGAATAAACAACCAAAACAAAAAAGTGATACAATTAGAAGCATCAATAAAAAAAGGTAGTAGAAAACGTTTGGTACATATATTTTCAAATTGAATTTGTGGTGGTTTGACCTCTGTGAGACTTGCCCTTCGGCGGATCCGTCTCCAGGGTTTTAGGTATTATCAGAACATCCTTGCAAATCCAAAGCTCTAAATAAATCCTCGTCGAATCTGCTTCAATTAAACCCCATGGCGCCCTACAGCTGCGTTTCAGCTTTGCAGATGTGAAGGCGCCAAAGATGTTTAGCAGTTGTCTACAGTGGAGCGGTTGTTATAATTGAAGGTGAGTGCGGAGATAAAACGATTCGAAAGCAAGATTATCTGCCTACGACCTTACCAAAATGAAGTAAGCACATTTTAAGTTCTCTGCGTTTACAGACAGTGCTCACACGATGGGGTGCATTGGTTTCACAAAATCTATGATGTATCCAAAATAAATACCTGCTTTGCTACTTTACCGTAAAACTGAAAAAAAATCAGTAAAAATAAAATCGGCCAAAGTATTAACCCTCAAAATTATATGAACGAACCGATAATACCTAGTGTGGTATTAGTCCTGGTCGAGCTATGTCAGCTTCCTCCATCGGAGGAAGATTACATGGAATACCAAATTCACAAGCGGTCCCCAGTATATCCGGATAATGAGAAGATGACCTACAGCGACTAGGATTCTTAAACGGTCACCCATGTTGTACTGGCCAGGCTCCATGTTGCTTAATTTCGGTGATCTAACGAGAACCGCTGTGTCAAAGTAGTTATGCCGTATATATGATACGAAGCAGCATTTACAAGGAATATCAAAGTCACAAGCGGTCCCGAGACGAATGTATACCTCGATCATGGGGAGATGACAGACAACGACTAGCATTTCCAAATGGTCAATCATTTGGTACCGGCCAGGTTCCACTTCGGTGTTCTAACCAGAACCGGTATGTCAACGCGATTATGCCGTAGATATTATATGTAGTAGAACAAAAAGCAGTTGGCCTTTAGTGCAAACGTAATTAAACAACTGAAATGCAAGTGAATAATAATGTTATTTATATAAATAAACCAATAGATATATGCATGTGCGTGTGTCTGTCTGTGTGTAAATATTTAACCGATAAACTCTTAAACTACTGTGCACATAACACTGCAATTAACAGAAAATAGTAATCATACACCAAAAATGGTTTATAACGAAAAAATCTTTGTTTCGATGGATGATTAATGCATACAGAAATATGTTGGCAAGTTGAAATGCAAATTGTTCAGTTAAATTTGCCGACATATTCTATTACTTCAATTTCAAAGGTAGGTTGAAGTGGTTTAATTTTAAACCTCTTATCTATATCGCTATAGCTCAAACTGTAATAAACGAGTCTAGAGCGCTAAATGTTTTGGTTTCGATTCTAGCTAATGGCGCGCAAGTCATTTCTTTAACTTTGGAAATCAATACTATATATTAGGTACAATATTATATTCAAACGAGAATTGGCTCTGAATTGATAAATACGACATCTGCATGAATAAAAATATATTTAAGCGTATTTTATGACTGGACAAGGCTGGGTGCCCTCCGCTAGTCATAATAATAAAAGAACAAAATCTATAAACGATCGAATAATATAAACAGTATTTTTTTTTTAAATAAATTGCATTTTATTACTCACTAGCCTGAATGCCCGGCATTGCCTGGGTGTTTGGAGGTGTGTGTTGAGCAAAAAAAGAAAGTTGTAGTAGGTAGGCAGGCTCGAACCCGTGACGCGAAGGCAGAAAAGAAAGTGGAGGTATGTGTAAGAGTGTTGGTTGAGCAAAAAAAAAAAATAGTAGTAAACAGGCTCGAACCCGTATCACGCCAGAGGAAAAAGAGGTAAAAAAAAACTTTCTTACCGATGTGCCAACCATAAATAAATAGATAAATAAAAACATAAAGGAACATCGCATGGAACCAAGAAAACTGAAACTATATAATTGTAAATTTACCCCCCCCCCCCGTAAAACATTGTAGTGACGGCAACAACTGGGATCACACCAAATGGTCGTCAAGAGTAAAGGAGGATAGAAAGACCGAGGAGAGAAAGCATGGCCAGACCTCCACTAGATAAGTACGAAGAGGACTGAGGCTTATTGCCACCCAAATTCCAGTGAAAACCATTGATCGCTGCCAGCGAGAAATCAACGGTTAGCGGCTGTTGCGATAACACAAATTCATTTGCAAAGATTATCGAAAAAGAGGTGTAGAATACTGGAAATTTGAAGAGATTTGTTGTCACTCAAACTTCATGGAACACCACATGTTACTGACAGAGAGAAATCTTTGATGATGTCCTGTAGAAAAATCATCGCACGAGAACTGAAAATATCAAAAAGTCTATCTTCCTTCTGACCAGAGGATTTTATTTGCATATTTAGCTATTAACAATTGGTTGATTGGCATTGTTCAACATTAACCTAGACGAATGCAAGACACATGCTCTGCCACTGACGTTAGGATGAACTCCCACTTTTTGCAAACACTTCCTGAAATCTGCTGGAACAAGAGGCTACAAAACCATCCGGGAAATTTTTTTCAATCTTAACATCCGTTTTTTCTCAGGGTCATACTTTTAACCTTACAACCGTCAATCATTCTCAGTTTGTCGCTTTCGGCCAATCAGCCATTCTTTCCATTCCAGAATAGTAGTTCTCCACTAATTAATCCGCTATTGCTTGGTCACCATCCTATAACTAGGGCAGCATGAAGGTCTAGCATTGGATAAAAAGAAATTCAATACTGAGGAGATATAGTTGTTCGTAGATTTCGGGTAACTTGTCGGTAGTTTTAAATGGTTAGCGCCAGTGCGAGAAAATCAAGTAGATAACAATAAAAAAGAAATCGAACGAAATGTTTAGGGATATCGGTGGAGACTGTGTATGTCATTCAGATTCCAGAGAAAGCTACTGGCTCTAATTAATTATAAATCACTGGGGGTAGGGGGTACTAGTGTACACATGTATATTTTTTTTCCTTTCTACCTTACAAACAATACACTTCCTCTTTCTCTCTTTCAACCTATTTTCTCTTTATTTCTCACTCATATATATATATATATATATATATATATATATATATATATATATATATATAGTAATTTATAAAATATATATGGCGATTATATCACTCATATATATATATAGTAATTTATAAAATATATATGGCGATTATATCACTCATATATTTCCCATCTCATCTCTATCTATCTATCTATATATATATATATATATATATATATATATATATATATATATATATATATATATATATATATATATAGCCTTGGCCAAAGTTATGGAGCACCAATGAAATAGAAATAATCATTCAAACTTGTATATTTAAAGGCTAAGAATAGTGGAACAAACATTAAAAAAACTATTCAAGCAACAATCAATATTTGGCATGCCTTCATTTTGCCTTGATAACAGCTTTAATCCGTTTTTACATATTATTGACCAAATTGTTGCAGATGGAATTATGAATTTTCTTCCACTCTCCATGGAGTTTTGTCTCTATTTTTTTTTTTAATGCATTCTCACACTTTTCCCTAGGTGGGACCAGACAGACTGAGGGGCTACTTTATCATTGTAATCATTTTTTCTCAAACAAAAAATATTCAAGCTTTAGACGTATGGCATAGGACATTGTATTGTTGGAAGATTACATCACTTGGGATGTTATTATTAGATATTTTAGTCAAAGAGATTTGGTAAACCTGGTCTAGCATGTTAGTATAAAATGTGGAGTTCATTCTGCCCTCACAAGTGTAGAACAGTCCAGTGCCTGAAGAAGCCATACATCCCCAAATAATTACGTTTCCTCCCTTTATATAAAAAAAGAAAAAACTTTCGATTTGCTTCATTTAAGAGGATTTCCCTCGAAATTAATTAAAAACATTATATCACCCAAATATTCTATACCATAACACAGCTTACTCATTATTGTGAAATAATATTCGAAACAAGAATAATAATTAGATATTTGTTAATGCGTCGTCCCAACACGATTTAATATGGTTTTTGTTTTTATTTTTTGTTTTTGTTTTCATTTCACATTACCGGTTTTTCTGCATTGTTCTTGGCTCTTTTAATCTCTCACATATGTGTTTATCAGCAATGCTTCAAGCAAACTACCTGTTCCTATTATATATATATATATATATATATATATATATATATATATATATATATATATATGTATATATACACGAGGGGCGTGCAATAAGTAATGCCCCTAACTCACTTCCAGTTGTCTGATCTAACTGAAATTTTGCCTGTGCAATGATTTATATCTCTACGAGTTATGTGGCAAATTACAACTCTGAACAAATTGTGGTTTCTGTTTTACACGTGTTTGAACTGAGTCAGGTGTGAAATGGAGCCTGTTGAATGTCGAGTAGTGATCCGGTTTTTGTATTTGAAAGGACGCACACTACAGGAGACTTTTGATGAAATGAAAGAAACTTATAGTGATAATGCCTCATCATATGACCTTGTAAAACGCTGGCATCGTGAATTCAAACATGGCCGGAAGTCTGTGGAAACAGCTCCCAGACCTGGTCGCCCCCTTCTGCCATTGATGAGGCATCTGTCCGTCAAGTTGAGGCTGCTATTTTAGAAGATCGGCGCATTACTATTCGCCAAATAACCCAAGATGTCAAGATTAGTACAGGGTCTGTGGAAACTATCATTCATGGCCATTTGCATATACATAAGGTGTCTGCCAGATGGATTCCCAGGTTGCTCACACCATTCCAGAAGCGAGAACGCGTCGAGTGCTCGAGGATAAATTTAAAGATGTGCCAAGAAGATGAGTCAAAGTTTTTCAAAGGACTGATTACACAGGATGAAACCTGGGTCCATCACTATGATCCAGAGACCAAAACCCAGTCAATGCAGTGGAAGCACTTGGACTTACCACCTCCGAAGAAAGCAAGGGTGCAGCCCTCCGCTGGCAAGGTCATGCTCACAGTCTTCTGGGACCAGGACGGAGTAGTGATGACAGATTTCCTGGCAAAGGGAACCACAATTACAGGAGCCTATTATGCTTCACTTTTGAGGAAATTAAGGGAAGCTATCAAAATCAAGAGGCGGGGTAAGATCAGCAAAGGTACTCTCCTCCTGCAGGACAACACTCCGGCCCACAACTCGCATGCCACCAGATCAGAAGCACAGGCATGTGGTTATTAAATCCTTCCCCATCCTCCCTACTCTCCTGACCTTGCACCTTCTGACTTTCACCTCTTCCCAGCCATGAAGTTGTTTTTGAAAGGAAAGCATTTCCAGATGATGCAGCCTTGATTTTTGAAGTCACGTCGTGGTTGGAGGACCAACCTGGGGTGTTCTAGAAAAACGATCTCCAGAGCTGCATTAAACGATGGGAGAAAGGCATAACTCTGGGTGGTTCCTATGTAGAGAAAGACTAATAACTGTGCCAAGTTTCGTTGCTCTACTGCTATGGGAAGTGGGTCAGGGGCATTACTTATTGCACGGCCCTCATATATATATATATATATATATGTGTGTGTGTATATATATATGTATGTATATATATATATATTATCCTCGTCCCTCTCTCTCTTTCTCTCGTTTATTCTCTCTTTCTACTTCTCACTTTCACCTCTTCTCTCGATTTTACCTTCTCTATTTCTCACGTGTATTCTACAGTTCTTTTACAGAGCCGAAATTGAGCACTGTTGAAGTAAATACTGAAAATTGATACATAAAATATCATATCTTCTTAACATTGTATGCGATTACATGGAATAATATATATATATATATATATATATATATATATATATATATATATATATATATATGAGAGAGAAGGAAAATATATATATATGCTTCCTTTCTCTCTCTCTCTCTCTCTCTCTCTCTTTCTCTCTCTCCCTTCTCTCTCTTTCTCTGTATATATATATATATATATATATATATATTTCTTACCCTCTCTTTTTCTCTTTCTTTTGTATTATTTCTTTTTATCTGACTTTCTCTGCAATACATACCCAAAATTACGTGTATACGTACGCTTACGTGAACAGTGTATTGGGGGGGGGCGGATTTGAATCTCATTTTTAAGAATGAATATATCCTCATTTAAAGGGGTTCCATTCTTGCCGCCTTCCCCTTCCCCTAAAGGCTGCAATAGAAAATTCTATCACGAGCCTTAACCAAAGAGAATCATCTTCCATCGCGGTCACTCAAAACTGTACTGGCCACTGACCAATCAAAAGGGGATATCAGAAGAAAAGCGAGCGGTCAGTGACACCCGTGGATGGTGGTCAGCGAGTAGTGAATACTAAAGACACTTCAGTGGCAGATGATGTAGTCGCAAACTGACAGTCTCATTAAAACCATTCATGAAGATCCGTGCGGAATCTCGCATGGAGCTAGGCCAAACGGTAGAAACGCGTTCGAGGTGAATCAGGCACGGGTAGAGACAGATGGTGCCGTTTCTTTGGACCGGTCATCCCAAAGTTACACCTACCCACCCAAATTTAGTCATGTCAGAAACCGGAATATGAGTCTTGGAAGACATCCTGAAAGTTTTGCAGATACCAGCATCCGGAAAACGGTGTATTATTTGAGATTGAGATTTCAGTGGTCGTCGTCATCATCATCATCATCATCATCATCATCATCATCATCATCATATGAATCCGAAAATTCTATAGTCGGCATTGGTTTCTCCGATATTTTTCTAGTCAGAATTCTTTCTCGAAAGACATCGTGTACTTACGGGGGGGGGACCACGAAAAGGTTGCCAACATCCTAAATGAAAGTGACTTTGGTGGAACGAGCTGGATTCGAACTTGGAACATCCAGGGATTTTTATCTTCAGCCCTCACAAAAATTAGCAGAGATGAGACCATTCCGGTAATGATCCTGTTCCTCTTGATTTTGCGGTACGAGTTTAGTGTTATACAGTTCTAGGAGGTCCACCACCGCCAGGCTTTGAGAAGGGGTTAGTTCACTGCGAATCGTATGAGGCGCCTTCATTGGGGAATGCTGACGGGGTTGCCCAAGTACATTTTGCAGGTTAGAGTGCTGCTTTTCCGGGGGCGCTGACTTCTTAATCCCACTTTCCAACCCTGATGTTTAATTTCTTGCAGTGGGAACGAACTAAACAACCTAGGTCGTCAGTTCGTATCGTTAATCACTAGAACATCGTCAATTCTGATGATAATAATAATAATAATAATAATAATAATAATAATAATAATAATAATAATAATAATATACTAATTGTAGTAGTAGTAGTAATAGTAGTAGTAGTAATTAAAATATATATAATTGACGATAATTATTGTTAAAGTGCAGAAACGCATCTGTAATTTGATTCGGCCCACCCTTTCTTCTTCGCTGCAACCTCTCCTTCACAGACGTGATGTTGCTAGTCTCAGTTTTTTTTCTAAATACTCTTATAGCATGTGTCCTTTAGAATTGCCTAATATATTGCTAGCTTCCTTTGTCCCAGCTCGTTTGAATCGTTGGCATAGTGGTCTTCACCAATTCGCGTTGATACCTCATTCTAATACAGTTTTTTATTCCAACAGCATCTTTCCAAAACCTTGCAGATTTTGGAACTCTTTTCCTGCTCACTCTTTTCTTCCTACCTACAGCCTTAATCTTTTCAGGATCTCTTGTTTATGATGATCACCCTTTGTGCTTGTTAACTTCTTGTATCAAGTGGCTTCACGCCTTGTCTCGAGCAATTTCCATCAAAAAATATGTAAAGAATAATGATACAAATATGAAAACATTTTAAATAATAATCACGAGAATCAATTTTGGCATTGGTTTCTCCGATATTTTTCTAGTCAAAATTCTGGGATCACGAGAAGGTTGCCCATATCGTAAGTGAAAGTGTTTTTGTGGAACGAGCAAGATTCGAACTGGGAACACCCAGATCGTTAGTCCTTGTCGTTAAACACGTGACCACTGTCACTTCCTTGTTCAGCGGTAGGATCACGAAACGCGGTTCGGCTTGCCCTGTTCTAATCTGGATCTAGTTATTGTGTTTATATTTGCTTGCCTCCCCACGAGAGAAAAATTAGGCATAAGTTAGGTTTTTAATGTAAAGAAATCCAACTACCCTAAAAGGATCACTGAATTGGAATAAAAATAAAAATTATCTCAGCCTCGAATGCTTCCATTTCACTAACCGAAGAAAGGTTAGACTAATTGTAACAACATAACAGATACTACACTCTGTAATGGGTGTTCGTTTTACAACAGACATCAAACCGAAAAAGTTATAACAAGAAGCAAATATATGACAAATAAATGTTATCAAAGGCAAAATAAGTTACTCTTTTACCTAACTGGATGAGTTCTTTTTGCGTTATAACGTATTTTAAAGTGTTTATTCGGTATAAACAAAAAAAACAAGTAGTGCCCAGTTGCTAAGTTAAATCGACAACAAGATGGCCAACAAGAAAATGCCGTTGAGCGTCGCTAATGCTAAAAACTCGAAAAATAAACCAAATACCAATTTTTCCTAGCCAAAAGGCCAAAGGGTATCTGTAAAGAAGTCGTTAATCAAGCTCTTCTATTCCGAATGATGGACGAATAAGCAACTGGTCAAATAAAAGGAAAGCTTGAAATAAAATTTGAAGCATGTCGTTCATTGATGTCGTGCCATACGTTTGTCCTCCCTCCTTTATTATCAGCATTTCAAAAACGTTTGTGTGGAACTGGGCAAGTGGCACACGACGGTAAAATCATTTAATAATAATTAGTCAACACTTACCAAGGTCAAAAGCCACTTGAGGATTAATTTGAAGTAATTGCATGTCTGGCTACATTTCACAGCTATGATACAGCGAAATAGTCTGTCTGTAAATGACTACTTTTACACTCTCTCTCTCTCTCTCTCTCTCTCTCTCTCTCTTTCATTTCCTCTACTTTGCTCGTCAGCATTTTCCATGAGGGATTTTTCTAACAAAGGGGGAGAGAATACTGCTTATTCATTCAGCAATTTTATGAGATCAGTATCTTAAGATAAATTGGGTAGCTCTCTTTCTATTCGTGTTGATATGTCGTTAATAAGCTTGCTGTCTGGCTACATTTCACAGCTATGATACAGCGAATAGTCTGTCTGTAAATGATTACTTTTACTCTCTCTCTCTCTCTCTCTCTCTCTCTCTCTCTCTCTCTCTCTCTCTCTCTCTCTCTCTCTCTCTCTCTGACCCGTTCTCTAAAGCTATGTTTATTTTTTAGTGTTTTCATATCATTTTTTTTTTAAATACGTTGATCTTCGAGTTTTTTTTTGGGGGGGGGGTTCTTGCTTAAGGCTATGCTTTTTTTTTTCGGAATCAACTCAAAATACTTATGTTCAAACAGGAGAAGCGCCTCCAACTCAAAAGCCGCCTCTAGTCGATGAATGTTTTTTTTTTTTTTTAGATTTGTATGTAAATGCTATATTTTTAAGTTCTCGAATTCTTAAATAGAAACAAAAAATAAAAAATAAATAAAAAATGTGGATAAAAAGTTATATATAAACGAGTCTCCACTCCACACACACACACACAAACACACACACTCACACACACATCATTCTGCATTTTCCTCCTGTATGGAGTTATAACAATTCTCCAAATCGCATAAAATAGTCAAGAAATCTGAAACTATGTACAATACATTATTGCTTTTTTTATTATTTCAAACGCAATAATTTTTATGTTAAACAGAGAGTAGAAAATGTATTGCGAATGCATTTTAAGCATCTCTGTAACTTTCATTTCCTCTACTTTGCTCGTCAGCATATTCCATGAGGGATTTTTCTAACAAAGGGGGAGAGAATACTGCTTATTCGTTCAGCAATTTTATGAGATCAGTATCTTAGGATAAATTGGGTAGCTCTCTTTCTATTCGTGTTGATATGTCGTTAATAAGCTTGCTGTAGGTAAGCGTTTAATCTGGGCTGAGATAATCATCCTAATAGTCTAAAGACCGGAAACTTGGAATAACTCAAAGAAACTGTCTTATCAGCGCGTGCATAATACCGGAGCTGCTGCATTGCTATTTAATGACTGAAGTCTGGACGATGTAGCAGTTTCTAGTGGTGCATCTCCATGCCATATGAATTGCTACGGTTTTCCTTTCTTTAAACAAAATCTCCCTTCTTTATTCATAACCTCTCTCTTTCTACCCGACTCATGACAAGTTTTCCATTGTCTCCTCTGTAAAACATTCATAACCAAAACCCGCCTAGCGACAACCACTGTAAAAATTTTCTCTTTCGCTCCCTGTGTGTCTAAAACTAAACGAAACTTCCAAGAACCAAGTTTTTCTCCTAGACCTGCACGTTAGTGAAACACACCATATATATATATATATATATATATATATATATATATATATATATATATATATATATATATATATATAAATATATATAAATTAATTTTACCCGTCCCAGTAGGATACTCTTATATATATATATATATATATATATATATATATATATATATATATATATATATATATAAATTACAATTAAATTTACCAAAATGGTCCAAGATGGTAAAACTAAAGTATATTAAGAGTTTCCTTTTCAGATTAAATATGTTTTTAACTCTTTTTCAATGTGTTTTTAACATGTTTTATTAATTACTAGCGGGGGTACCCGGCGTTGCCCGAGTGTTTGTTTCCGGGACGTGGGGGGGGAGTTTTAAAAATGTTATGGTAGGTAAGTAGGAAGGATCAAACCCGGAGTCATGAGTAAAAGTAGGAAAATAAAGTGTGAAAAAAAAAACAAAAAAAAACAACTGCAACGTTAACAGTTCGGCCACCAAGAAAAGTCCATTCCAGTTGTTTAGAAAAAAAAAAAAACGACTACGGTAGGTCAGCGCGAACGTGAAAATATAATGTGAATTGTCCAGCACGCTAACCACTACGCCAGAGAGCACTGCAGCTTAGTTTAGTGATTTTAAATAACTTCACATGAAAGAACTACGAAGCCAAACCGGTGTTCTCTTCTCAACTGTTCCTTGTGAACGATCCCCAAACGGTGTTAAGTGGTGGCAGGGGGAGGAGGAATTTATTAGAGAGAAAATATTTTACCACTTCCATTGATCTTAACCGATTTTGGCCGTGACTTCTCAGCAGAAAAAGTATAGAAATCTAAGATTATCGAGGAATTTGAGAAATAATAAGCCTATAACACACCTCAGATATTGTTCTGCCGTTTGTGCATTTTATATTTGCATGAAATATCTTGATTTTTTAATCCTATTAAAGTCAAAATCAGACGGGAAAAATGAGTTCATTTTATTTATATAGATAGATAGATAGATAGAAGACAGAAAAGAATAGAAAGAGAAGATTTGCTCTTATATATATATATATATATATATATATATATATATATATATATATATATATATATATGTGTGTGTGTGTGTGTGTGTGTGAGAAGAGTATCCTACTCGGACGGGTAAAATTAATTTCCCGAATAGAAAACTTTTACGCCACTTTTATATCATCTTACTTAGATTAAACTAAAGATATAGTTATATTAAACCTTATGTCTAGAAACCTTATTTTATTTTGGACCAAAATCCATTACACGATTTTGAATTTCAGAAAATCTCTCAAATTTTGGCTGACGTTTACGAGTTCTTAAAAAGAAAATGAAATTTCCATTAGAATTGGTAACTTAGTGAAAGAGAGGAAATAGATTTGTCTTTTATATTCGTACTAGCAGGCTGCCCGGCGTGTCCCGGTAGTAAAATACGCATAAATATTATATGTTAATTATTGCAGATTTCTTATTTATTCTAAACAAAAATCCGTAGTTATTAAACGTAACGTTAAATTCTTTTTTAAAAAATTGAGTAAGAAGAACGGAAAGAAACTACGTCATGTGCATGTTATGTTTTTTTCTAATCAGTTCAATTTTTGTAAGTAAAAAAAAAATAATACTCGAGTTGAGATCGAAACCAAAACCTAAAAACAGTTAGTTAAGTGCGATAACCATTAAACCAGTTGTCAGGATCTTTTAAATGTGTTTTCAAACCTACTATCATTAATATAAGGAAGCTGTCATGTTTTTCGAACGCGCATGCGCAGTCTTGTAACCGTTGATAAACAGATAAAAATCTGAACAGCCGCATGTACCAATTTTTATCCTTTCGCATCCCGTTTTCCGGATGGAAATAATGTTTAAAACATTCTCCACATGTTTGAATATCTTACCAAATTTTACGTCTGTAAATCAAAAATTCGTTGAGTATATAGGTTGAGCAGTGTACACACACACACACATGCACACACATACACACACATATACACCTTCTAACATTTATAGATATATAGATAGATAAATGCAAATACAAGTATATTTTCGATATAAAACTCTGAAACCATATACAAAACTGTTACAGAGAGAGAGTGAAAGATATAGAAAGCGATAGAGAGAAACTAAACGCTGGAGAGAAAAAGAGTGAGAAAGCAAGGTTGAAACAGAGAAAGGCAGAGAGAAAAGGCGATTTCGCCAGAATCAATATTTTGAGATTCTGAGAACAATATTTTAAGAATCTGAAACGCTTAAATCGTACACAACATTTTCGAGAGAAATGGAGACGGAGAGTGTATGTGTTGTAGAGAGAGAGAGAGAGAGAGAGAGAGAGAGAGAGAGAGAGAGAAAAGAAAAAAGGGTGGGTGTATTTGTGAAAGAGAGAGTAAATGTGTGTGAGAGAGGGAAAAAGAGAGAGAAAGAGTAGATAGAGCAGTTACACTTCAACTAGGAATAATAAAAAAAAATTACACTAAAGCTATGTAAAAAGATTGTATGTTTTAAAACAAGTCACTTTCGAACAGTTTTTAAAAGAGGGTGCCTGCAACGGCTTAAAATGCGAGGTCGATTTTCATTTATTTAAACTGTTGTTAGTTACCTTCAACAGTTATTGAATTTTTGTTTAACTTAATAATTTTACTCTTGATCAGCTTACGTAAGCAATTTTATTTTTAACTATTACATAAGCTCACAAACTTCCATTTTCAATATCAAAATTTTCATTGCACCAATTTAAAGCCTTATAAATTCGCGTGTATCTGTTTTTACTCGTTTCAACATAACTTTTATAATTACATCTTGAAAGTTTTATTATTAGTAATAGTAGATTAGTAATAGTAGTTTAGAATTAGTAAAAGTAGAATAACACCTTCTATAATATAAAGGGCAAAATTCTGTTTAAATGAATGTATGTATGTATGTATGTATGTATGTATGTCTGCGCACAAAACTTTCGACGGAGACGACGGATTTTCACGAGATCGGTATTATTTTGAAGATCAGCCCTTCGGACGACAAATATCGAAAAATTGGCCAAAAATCATTCATTCCTTCACCTTTAACTGGGCACTTTCCTACAGGGAGGTGTAGCAAAAAATCTGTCATTCATGACAGTTTAGCCAAACACGAATACGCAAAAAACGTTATTTCTTGAATTAGTTTAAATATTAAAAAAACGACCTAATTTCGCTCATGCGGTCGTTGACTAGTCGGTATAGCAGCAGCATCGTTAACTTAATAATGCCGTTCAAGTCTAGATGTCAGATATTTTTTTTTTTCGATTTTTAAAGTTTTAATATTGAAACAGAATTATCTGTCATTTTTACGTTCGCTTTTTTTATTTTTCCATCACGTTCGCTGTTTTTCTTTTCCGATTTTTTTAAAGAAGTTTTAACATAGTCCGCTTATTCTTTATTTTGCATCACGTTCGCTGGGGTTTTTTTTTTTTGTTATTTTTTTGTTTTTTTGCTATAATATTTAAACAGGGTTATTACGTTCGCTTCTTTATTTTCCATTTTGTTTGGATTTACCCCCACACACACACACACATACCTCCAAACATCCGGGCAACGCCGGGTACCCTCGCTAATTAACAATAAATACTTATTAACAACTAAGTAAAAATGTATTCAGATTTGGGTAACTTACATTTATATCTGAATCGATGACGACCATGTTATATTCAGTTCATTTGAACAAAACAAGAGCGGTATTCCAGAGATCCTATTGGACATGTTCTTAAAATAATCTTAGGGGTTTACAAAAAGATTCCCGGACAAAAAAGGGACAGCTAGTATTAATATAAATATGTATGATAAAGTAATGTGTCGCCATAATAATGTATGAATCGTATCTATCTATCTATCTATTATCTAAAAGTTGTTTTGTGTATGTGTCTGAGAGAGAGAGAGAAAGAGTTCCTTCCTTATAGGTTCCGAAACGGCTGAGCAAATTTCGCACAAAGATAATTTATATATCTGACAGTGTTCTTAGATTTATTTATTCAGAAATTCATTCGATAAGTATCGACAATAGAAAAAATCTGATCTTAAAAATAGTCTTTCTATTATCGATAAAAGAATAATTTTTTCATAGGTATATCTTACGTTACACCGACTTGTGCAAATATTCCCCTGTAAAAATTATTTTTCATCTATAACAGAAGAAAGACTATGTTTAAAATCGTCAAACCCAAATATCAGCTGACGGTATATTATAAACAAACACAAACGGAATTACATGAACGACATTATAATTACTATTTTTTTTTTTTTTTTAATTTTTTTGCGAATTAGTCCACCGGGCAAATTATTCCTCGTAATTTATAAAAATCAATAGAGGATTAATTCTGTAATAATACATACGTAATCTGCATGAATTAAAATATGTTTAAGCGTATTGTATGACCGGGCATCGGGCATATGGTACGACCGGGCATCGCTAGGCGTCCAGTTAGTTTGTAATAAGAAGAAACAAACAGTTGATAAAAACAGCTGCGTTGGATCTAATGATTTGGCGTTGATTTAATAAAGAGGAATAGGAGAGAAAATGAGAAAAGAAGAGATAGATAGCTAAATATATAGAGCGATGGAAAATAGAGAGAGAACCAATTATAGAAAGAAAGAAAGATAGAGAAAAAAGAGTACAAGATAGAGATAGATAGAATGCTAGATTGAGAATTGGGAAGTGTGACCGCCATTACGAAGACCGTCGAAGATTAGACGACACGATTCGCTTTCCTAGCGACAAAATTAATGGCTGGATCGTTGGCTGCCATTGCAGGCATCTCTGCTCGGACGGAATGGCTTAAAAAAAGATACCCCTTTTAATTATGTGTCTTTGAGGGGGGGGGGTCTTAGTTTTTTTTTTCTTTCTTTTTTTTCTTTTTTCGTCTTTGTTTCTTCTTAGTTTTCTTTTTTTGGTCATTTTTTTCCATCATTTTTTTTTTTTTTTACTTCTATATCTTTATATTTATATTGGTTTGCTTGTTTCTGTGTTTTAAGAAAGGATAATAAATGCAGTATATAATTTGTAATTTTTAAGCATTTATTTATTTATTACATTTTATTCATCTTTTGTCGATTGGAAAGATCCCATCAGGAGCGATAATCTATCATAATCAAAGACGACTGATTGATGGATAAATGTTCTTATTAAAGGAAATCCACGTTGTTGTTGCCACTGCCGCCGCTGCTGCTGCTGCTGCTGCTGCTGCTGCTGCCGCCGTTGCTGCTGCTGCTGCTGATGATGATGATGATATAGTAATAATAAAAATAATAATAATAATAAACATTTGAGTAGTAGTAGTAGTAGTAGTAGTAGTAGTAGTAGTAGTAATAAATCATCATATCGTATGAATTCAAAAATTCTATCGTTAGCATTGGTTTTCCCCATATTTTTCTATTCAGAATTCTTTCTAGAAAGAAATCGGGTACTTGCGGGAAGCACCACGCGAAGGTTGTCAACATCCTAAGTAAAAGTGACTTTTGTGGACACGAACTAAAGAACCTAAGTCGTCAGGCTGTGTCGTTAACCACTGGACCACTGTTAACTCCGACGACGACGATGATGATGATGATGATGATGCTGATGACAATAATAATAATTCTGATTTCGTTTATCAACGTCTCTCTGGAAAGGGATGGGATTCAATTCCAGAGGATTTTCCTTAAGCATAATTGCTCCACTTCTTATTCTCCTTCTTTCACACATTCTGCCAGTGTTTTAAGACTTGTCAATGACGACCAAATCCGGACGATTATGTTCCAATTGCTTGGTCGTTATGACACTTTTGTCCTACCATACCTCTACCTTGCCATCATCACTTGTTCTCACTTCATCAGGCACCTCCTCAAACCATTTTCCAGCACACTTCATCCTCCCAATATATCCGGAGATCTATGCAATCGTGTCTTTTGCGGTACTCTCCCTGGGCCAGTCCACTACACCCTGCTGCAAGGTGCGCAATTGACTCTGAGGTCTTACCACAAATCCGGCATTCTGCAGCAACTTTCTCTCGTAGAACCACTTTTTTAACAATCGTGTTCCTAATGCCTGCTCTTGTGCTGCACAAACAAAAGCTTCAGTACTTTTAGCTAGATACCCAGCTCTAAGTCATTGCCATGATCTTTCATCAGCCACTTCTGCTATATCCTGGAAAAACCTTCCATGCATTTTCTTCCTAGCCAGTTCCTCTGCCCTTTCTCTATCCATACATTTCAAATAATCAGCCTTCATTGACCTCAACCTTAAGCATCCACTCCTCACTTCTAACCACATGCTCCTTCAACAACAATCTTTTACACTTTTCAATCCTCTTCCACCATCTTTCCTCTTTTGATATAGCCTTGCTACGCTACTTCTAATGTGAAATATACCAAACATTGCAAAAACTTTTCTTGTTTTGATGTCCATAGCATGCAAATCCTTGTCAGACCATTCTAAAATTTCCACACTGTATCTCAAAACACTGACCATACATTCACTGCTTTCATTAGGTTTCCTCCATATAGTTTCGACTTTGCAATTAGTTTCACTCTTCTAAGATACTCCTTCCTGACTCTTTCCTTCATTTCTCTGTTCATGATGCCTACACCCTCCAACACTCCCAAATACTCATATCCTGTATCTTAATAATAATAATAATAATAATGACGACGACGACGATGATGATGATGATGATGATGATGATGATGATGATGATGATGATGACGACGACGACGACGATGACAATAATAATAATGATGATAATAATTTTAGTAGTAATAATTAAAACATATATAATTGACAATGATAATTGCTAAAGTGCAGAAAAGCATCTGTAATTTGATTTGACCCACTCTATCTTCTTCACTGTAATCTCTTCCTTACAGACGTGATGTTGCTAGTCTTTGTCGTTTTTTGTTTGCTTTTTTATATATGAATACTATTACGGCACGTATTCTTCAGAATTGTCCGATATATTTCTAGCTTACTTTGTTCGAGCTTAGTTTAGTGGTCTTCATCAGTTCACTTTAATACCCCCTTTTAATACAGCTTCTTATTCTAATAGCTTGTTTTCTAAGAACTGCACGTTTATGGAATTCTTTTCCTGCTTCCTGTTTTTTTCTACATACACCCTTAGTCTTTTCAAGATTAAATTCAATAGGCATCTGTTTGCGATGATCATCTTTAATTCTTGTAAGCTCCTTGCAACAAGTGGCTTCACGCATTATCTCCATCCATGTCCATTATAATATTTAATATATAAAAGGTTATATGCCTGTCTGCCTGTCTGTCTGTTTGTCTTCATATTTTAAAACTCTATCACTTCCGAAACTAAAATTCGCAGAGCGGCCCTAGAGCCCTCAAATGATTGAATTTTTTATCGTCGGTTCTTTTATGGGTCTTTAGCCGATTAAAATAGTTTTTAAGGTGGCAAAAAGGCGTCAAAATTGACAAAAATCGTTATACATTTTGTACATTCATCTTAGATTATTTTAATCAGTTCATATGCGTGTCACATAGGTACAGTGGTAACGTCACCAGTTTTGAATGCTACAATTATGCTTTCGGTTTCGATTATAGCTAATGGTACCTAAATATTTTTTTCTTTTGAAATCCCGACTTTACGCCTGTGGAACTCTGTTCCGCTTTCCTGTTTCCCTCCTGACTTCAACCTGGATGTCTTCAAGTCCAACACAAACGAATTCCTGATGAACCGCCCCCCTAAGTAATGACACCTCACAATTTCTCCAATACTATTGCTACACTATCCCTTTGATTACTGTACACACAATAACCCTTATCCCTGATTGGCCATTGGGCCTTGATAAGTGGTGAACTCCATGTAAAAAAAAGGCTATGTTACGACCGAGCAAAGCCCCCCCCCTGCCCCGCTAGTTAAAAGAAAGAAAGAAAGAATTTGCAATTCGTGAGGATCGAATTGTGAAGAAGTCACAAAAAATTAACCTTTAATCGACCAGACCACGTGACAAGAAGGCAAAGACGGTGCCATTTTAACCGGGACAACTAGATAAATCATAAAGAATTTTTTAGCGTTAAACCCCGTTTACTTTTACAAAAGTAAAGATACTTGTGTTTAAGAAGTGACATCCATTACACAGGTAGGTCTTTTTTAACTTTTTTTCTCATATGTTTTACTGTAATAGATTTCAAATAATTAAACATTTATTTCTCTTTTAAACAAAAGACGATTAGTAGTAGTTCGCCGTAAATTAACAAACGTGTTGCTTGCGTTTTTACAATAAACAATTCGTCACTATCGATTGTCGACTTTTTTAGCAAATACTAGTAAGTAACTAATTTAGCAAAGAAAAATACAACAAACAAAAAATAAATAAGCAAAAAATGGACAGAAAATTGTCCCTTTACTTTCCTTTCTCTGTGAATATTCCAAAGTATACTGCCATGATGTTCATTTTTAACAAACAACTCGCAGGGTTAATGTGTTGTACAGCTTACCGTCATATAAAACCCTCACTTCCGATGTCATAATTTCTAGTAAAATATTTAAAGGTGTATCTTACAAAATCAAACTGATTTGTTATAATTGCTGTGCTGATAAAAGTATAATTGCATAAGATCGTGACCAAATGCAAAAATGAAATTATGCTTAACTAGCGAGACCTGTGGAAATTCCACAGGGGACTTATTCATATGAAATATATTGATGTTGACATTCTGTAGATGTTCAGTATAAATGGAGACGCTCTGATATTATTGTAGTTTTTTTGTTAAAACTGCAAATATATTTGTATAAGCTCGCTCGTAAAGTACGCTTAAATATGATATTTTAATTCTTGCAGATTTTGTATATATTACTATAGAGTTAATGTTCTATCGATTTTTATATATTATAAAGTTGCGATTTCAAAAATAAAAAAAATATTATATCCATATGACTTGGGTGCATCGGCTTGAATCAAAACCAAAACTTATGAAAAAAATATATATGTATATATGTAACTTGAGTTCCTTCAGCTACAATCTCAACAGAAGCCAAAACTCATGCAAGAATTATTGGTAAAATAATTTATAAAAAAATAGATGACTTAAGTGCCATCAGCTAAAATCAAAACCGAAAACAACATTTATGAATAATTTTTGGTAAAATTATTTATAAAAAAATAAATTACTTGAGTGCCATCAGCTATAATCGAACTGGAAACCAAAACTTATGAAGAATTCTTGGTAAAATTATTTATTACCAAAAATGGAAGTCCATGACAATTAAACGACAGTCACTCGGATGTAAACGTGACACACAAAACAAATAACACGCACGTTATTCTATTAATATATAGATACAACTAAAATTAAAACATATGTAGTCATTTCTGTCTTAAATTATTTCACTTTTGATCTACTATCTCTGGATTTTTTAGATGAGGATTGGTTGTTATTATTATGCTTCTTTGGACTACAGTACTCATCTTTAGTGTCATTTTCACAACGTTTCGGTCAATGTAACCTTCGACCTTCCTCAGGTGTGTCTTGGCGAATTCGGGAACCTTTCTGATGAACTCGGGAATCTGCACGGAATTTCAAACGGAAACCTTTATTTAATACACGAGGATAGGATGCTCTCATTACGTCACTAATGACTGGATACGTAATTCACTTTTTGATTTTTGGTCGTCCAAATTGAGGATTGAACTTTCATCCTTCAGAAGAAGGTCACTTTTACAACTGAAACTTTCCACGTACTTTAAGCACTGCGCCACGGGTTTATCCTTCCTACTTTTGACTGTACTAATAAGCTTTGTTTGGGCTGAACAAGAGAAAAAATATAATTGCGAATTATTTAGAACCTCTATCCAGTCATGGTTGACAGAACGAGAGCATGCCACCCCTATGAAATAAATAAATGAAAGATTCCCGAGTTCGACAAAGAAAGTAAGACATTATATCAACCGAAACGTTGTGAAAATGACATTTGATCTAGTAATTGTTTGGTTTAAGAATTTCGATATCTTTATAAATCCAATATTCACTCATGCATGGAGTATTGTTCCATATCTAGGCCGGTGCATCTACCTCTGTTCTCTCCTTATTAGACAGGGTTTAATAAAAAAGCAGTCTCTAATCAAATAGGTCCCACACTATCAGTCAAGCTCCAACTTCTGTCCCATCGACGAAATGGTGTATCCCTGCGACTGTTTTACAAGTATTTTAATGTTTTAATGGAATGTGCTCTGATGAACTCATCGCACGTGTACCCGCTCAACATACCCATTTCCGACACATTTACAAACAAAATCCCGCCCTGACCTGAATTCGCTGGATTACTTCGTTTGGTCAGACGTCGAGAACATCACCAACATGACCTCTACAATACTAAAGTCAGCCTGATCGCCGCCATCCGTCGAGTATTCGCCGATCTTCCGCCGACGCTTGTGGAAAAGGCATGATCCTAATTCCGGACTTGTATCGATGTGTTGATTGAGGCTGAAGGTGGCTACATTGAATAGATGTGAACTCTACTGCATAATCAAGTTACCTGAATTGATTTTTAAAAAAAAGTTTTAAAATAAAAAGCTGTAGTGTTGTTTTCTTTATAGCGACACTTTTATCATTTCACCACTGATGAGCTGTGAAACAGCGAAACAGTACTCTATGTGGATAACTATAATGCTCCTCATCTTGAGTTGAGCATATTGAGAAGTGATACACGAATTACCATTATCGTATAAAGCGATGCTCTTTTTGTAAACAAATCGAGCTTAGGTATTTCGGACAGTCAAAACATCGTTTATTCACGACTCGCTCAGCAGCCGCTGATTAGCTTAATGGATAGGAGACTTGACTGTCGTACAGGCGGTTAGGTTTCAATCCTGGCTTGATATAGTTGCCTGTCTAGCCGCACTGATAAGCTGCGAAACAGTATTGTATGTGAATGACTATATATATATATATGTGTGTGTTGCTTTGGTAAAATATGTTTTTCAATTATATTTCACTCTTTGTGTATACCAATCCATTTTGTTTAAAAGCTCAATATATGTTAAATATAATAACAGAGCACATATAAACGAATAACAACATAGTTACATTCCATGATACAAATATTTACTTTTCATACAAAACAGCCCCACCAGCATGTTAAAATTTCGGTATATTTTTTTTACAGATTCGTTTTGTTATGCAAAAACAAACGGTAATTATCATGTAAATACCGTCTCTTTTCATGCGTATACTCTTCAGAAAAATTATAAATTCTTTGCTTAGATAGAAAAAAAATGCATGCCAATATAATGCTGCAGAAGAAACAAGTTCATAGAAGACGCAACATCGTGTGTTTGTTCCGGTAGACATCTTTGTTCATAACTTATATATATATATATATATATATATATATATATATATATATATACTTCTATAAATTTTTTTGTGTGTATTCATATTCATATGAAACACTTTTTCTGCTATTTATATTAAAAGAAAACACACTTTTCTTATATATAGGTCGTGGAATTGCATTCATCTACAAAAGATCTAGCTAATTTGCATATTTTTTTAATTAATTCCCTATTAGTTTTTTTTTTCAGTTTTCTTATGGGGTGATCATCTTTAGTTAACTATTACGTGTAATAATATTCATGAAGATATTCTACAAGATTTATACTTGCGTAATATTTCTGTAAAAAATATTATAGAAAATACTAACCTCTTTCTATATATATATATATATATATATATATATATATATATATATATATATATATATATTTATGTATGCGTATATATATTTGTTTAAAAAATTTTGCCTACCAAACACCTTTGTCAGTTTTTGGTCTACAGACATGAAACTTAATATATTGGGTATTCGGACTCATGCAAACTTTATATTTGGGATTTAGCCGGAGAAAAGTCGGTGCAAAAGAGTGAAAATTAAAAAATGGAATTTGTCAGGTGTAGCTCGAACGACAGCATTAAGAATATGCATGCGAAACGTAATAGCTATTGGTCCATGTTCCATATATTGATCTATATTCCAAATTTCAAAACGTTGTTGATCTTATCGCTTATTTCCTTCAGCATGTTAAAATGTCCAATTCTTAACAGCACCTGTTTCGTAGTGCAGAAACATTGATATAATTATTATGTCAATTTTTAATATTTTCCGTCCTGACTCATCAAAAGAATTAGAACTCATAAACTTTAAAATAAAATAAAAAGAATATTGCTCTGATTACATATATCCGAATAATCGGAAAAGTAGTTGCAATTGTTTGTATGATATTTACGCCATCTTTAATATTAATACAATCTTGTCATATTGTTATAATTAACACTAAATATGTCTTATATAATTCACATATTATTTTATTATTTATATATACTTAGTATTTATTAGCTTAAGTAATGTAAATAGTTGTTTAATCTAGAATATATGTATCTAGGTTTATTATAAATATATAAAACTAATTTTTAATTGATTTCTGCATTTCCACAAGTAGTTAAGGATGGTGTACCTTGCATCACAAAAAGTAACGTAGTTTATTAATTTAATTGTCAGTGCGCTCCTTAAATTTGCAGACTCGAATCAACCAACATGTCCCAAAAAGATAAGATAGGGCAAGCCTTGTCGCTCTTACCTCCTTTCTTCCATCTTGGAATTTGCCATTGGCTAAAACCTCCATGAAAATCCAGCGTATGCCAATGTGTATAAAATGGAGTGTTTTAGAATTTTGAACCGTGCTGACTCTCAAAATCACTTGCAAATTTTGGAGTCGGTCTCCATTATCTTACTCAAACCTTCTTTCTGTCGACAGAAAGAATTCGTTAGGTAATTAAACTTATTTGGAGATATATTTTTACTCTACTCTTTGCCCCCATTTGTACATATATTTTATGTAATTGTAAATATTTTATTTTAATCGTATTCCTACCCGTCTTTCCTTTTTCTCTCCCTCGGTAAACATTTACACGCACACCCAATTAAGTTTGCTCTTGCGAGATATATTTTTCCCGTAGATCAACGATTGACTCCTGATGAGTCTTTTGATGAAATAGGCCTCTCACGTTTGCTGGCTATTTTCTTTAAAACAATATATATATATGTGTGTGTGTGTGTGTGTGTGTGTGTGTGTGTGTGTGTGTGTGTGTGTGTGTGTGTGTGTGTGTGTGTGTTGTAGTGAGAGAGAGAGAGGGGAGTTATAAAAATGTATTTATGGCAAATATATTATATACATGTATATATAATATAATTGCCATAAATACATTTTTATAACTGCCTCATTCTTTCTTTTCTCTCCCTCTCTCTCTCTCGCTCTTTCTTTCTCTCTCTCTCTCTCTCTCTCTCTCTCTCTCTATATATATATATATATATATATATATATATATATATATATATATATATATATACTAGCAGAAGTACTCGTCGTTGACTGGGTTCAAAAGTAGCCTACAAAAAATGGACTGTGATTGATTAAAGTATGATAGGTTATAAAAAGAAGGGAGTTGTAAAGATATAGGTTTTGATACTCAAAAATTTTACCCTAAGCAAAATATGATGATAGTAAAGATAATTTTCGCGAAAATATATTTTTTATATCAAATGTGTTTCCATTCGTAGCCAAGAGTTACCAACAAAATGATGTTTCCTTACAAAGAGAAAATGTTATATATATAATAGTATAAATATACAAGAAATAAATGTTACCATAGTCAATAAAAGTTACTTTTATGGTAAAAAAAAACCCTCATTGGTTTGTATTTTAAGTAGTTTGTAAAAATTTTTTTTTTTAATTCATGAACCAGTTTTTAAAAAGAATCAAAATGGCAGCGACTTTGAAATGGAGAGCCCCGTTTTCAATTTGAAGGAGAGGCACCTGAGCATTCTGTGTTAACAATTTAAGAGACTTCCGTCAGGTAAGGAATATTTATAAACATATTTTAATGTTTTCCGTTATTTTGTGCTTGAGGAATATTCGATTTTGGCATGTGTAGTTTATATAAAAATTCATTTAAGTAGTTATCGCCTCAAACTTCGTTTTAATTTCGGTTCGCTGAAATTATTTCAAGTAAAGAGCATTAAAAACTACTTCAAACCAAAAAGAAATATGAACTGAACTTTTATTGACTAAGGTAACATTTATTTCTTGTATATTTATTTTTTCGGGTAGTCGTTTGTTGGCTTTTCTGCTAAATACTCTTACTAAATAATATCGACGAAATATCGAAAAACAAAGAAACAAAAACAGTTTTGAAAAATAATGAAGCTTTACTTATTTTAGTAAAATAATCCGAAACAGCAAAATGGGATATTAAAAAAGTAAACACGTAATTACTTTAGTTTTTTAAAGCAAAGAATCGATATAAATATGAATAAGAAGAAAATGGCGCCCTTTTCAAGCAGAAAAGCTTCGTTTCAGTTTTACAGTATTGAACGGTGTAGTATTGCGCCGTCGGATTCAGGGTTGTACTATTGTAATGTAAAGAACACGCAGAAAGGGTTGTAATCATCTGAATTCCTTCTAGTACACTGACAAAAAAAAGCTTAAACAGATATATAAATAAAAATAAAAAGGTTATGTAAATGTTTTTAAAAAGACACGTAATCATGTCAGCAGGATTTTCCTTCTTATGATATGATAACAAGTAACGTTCTTATTTTTTTATTTATCTATTTTCGAAAGAGTGCCACGTGCAAGTGGAAGAGGAAAAAACAGAGTTATGCAAAAGTTGTGTCAAGAATTGTCTAAAGTTCCGACTTTTATTTTTTGGCTTTCACTGGAAACATAATTATCAAAGTATACTTACGCAAATAGATATGAAAAGTCTTTGTTAAAGTTTGTGCCGTATTTCCATGAAGTACAGGCGCGAATGCAGACCCCACAATTTTATTATACCATCCCTGTTTAAGTTGAAACATACTTATCAAAGTATTATTATGTACATCTATATCAAGAACCCTTCTAAACGTTTTTTTTTTTTCATTTTTTATTTCCATACTTTCGGGACCAGGCGCGAATGCAGACCCAACAATTTTTATGAACCACCGTTCTGCCAGATCAAACATACCCATTCTTGATCCTCGATACATCTTCTATCATTAAATGCAATCAGTTTTTTAAATAGTCAACCATATAGGAGTCTATCGTGACCAGACACACACACACACACCCCACAAAAACACAGACATTCAGCTTTAGATTATAATATATATATATATATAATGTATATATATATATATAATGTATTATGTATATATTTATATATGTGTATGTGTGTGTATAAACAGAGAGAGGGAAAGAGAGACAAAGTTATAAAACTGTGTTTATGGCAATTAAACTACACAGAAGTTTCCGCGTTTGGTCACGCTAAGGAATTGTCTAGCTAAAATGCATGGAATTCGTGTTACGCGGTGTTTTTATATAATCACCTGATCTTTAATCTACCTAAGCTAACCGATCAGATTCATTGTTATGTTTTCATTAGCCAATGGCATCGCTTCTTTTAAACAAAGGTTTGGTTGACTTTTATTTGACATCCTTCTCTTCTTTTGTTCTCTATAGGAGTCACACACGCACTTGTCGATGTGTCAAATTTATATGTAACGTTATTTTAATACGAGTGTTGTTCGAATAGCTTTATTTCCATTTTACCAAGAAATCCATCGTCTTTAGCCTGATGATTCACTGCGATGAGGAAATGTGTGACTCTCTGCATAGATTAATTTCCATAAATATATATGTATAGTTCACTACGTAGCTCTGCTCACGTTTTGAGCATTGTTGAAGTAAATACTGAAACTCGATAAATACTATATAATGTCTCTTTATAATATGTTATGTGGAATAATATATATATATGTATGTATATATATATATATATATATATATATTTATTTATTTATTTATTTATTTTCACGCAAGTGTACTTTATGTATCTGGGAGTATTCTAAGATAGGTTTTGTATCGGAATGTCTTTGACATGTATCGAAAATTCATAATCAAAAAATTCCTCATAAAGAGGTAACTGTCCGATTTTTACCAAATTTAACACCCTTGTACAGGCTAACATCACAAATGCATTTAAAAAGAATCACTGGACAAGCAGAAGGGCCAGCTCATGAAATCAACGATAGTTTCTTTGATATGACAGGGATGTGTCAGAAATATACATATATATATATATATACATATATATATACATATATATACATATATATATACATATATATATACATATATATATACATATATATATAGACATATATATACATATATATATGCATATATATATACATATATACATATATATACATATATATACATATATATATATATATATATATATATATAACACAATCGAACCATGGTACTTGAAAACTGCATTTTTAAACTTTAAACAATAATTTGATAAACTAAACAGTAAGTTCTCTACAGTGCAATGTAAACTACAATGTATTGTGGACTAAGTGACTGCGGGAAGCATATAAATCTTCTTTTCTGTGCAATGTGGTGGTTCCCTACTAGAGGAGACAATGAATATGGGTGATTTCACTGATATCGATGAAAATTAGAGTATTGGAATTATGGAACATTCATTCATTTAATTCCAAGCAAAGTTGGCGTTGCATGCTAGTATGTATGTATGTATGTATGTATGTATGTATGTATATCACGCTGTAAGGTATAATCACATTGGCACATCAGTTCTCGTCAGATCATCGAAGTTAAGCAACGTTGAACCTGGCTAGTAACAGATGGGTGACCATTTGGAAATTCTAGGCGCTGTATGTGCTTTCCGCTTATCTCGACATTGTTTCCAGTCGTCCTGAACCTCCACTTGCTATTTAACAATGTCGACTCAGGAGAGACGTCGTTGAGATTGCGCTACTCTTGCTACAAAAAATTCACATGCAGGCACCCTTACTGTGGATATCTATAGTCTGTCAAGTGTGAAGGAAGCCTTTGTATATATATATATATATATATATATATATATATATATATATATATATATATATATATATATATATATATCGAAGAAGAGGAGAAAGCAGCAAGGTGATCCCACACACACACACACACACACACACACATATATATATATATATATATATATATATATATATATATATATATATATATATATATATATATATGGGGGATCACCTTGCCCTTTTCTCCTCTTCTTATGAGAAGTATAAGGCTTCGAAATGCGTAGGTATAAAGAGCGTTTATAACTCTTCTTTCTATTCATGCTTATGGCCCTTGAACTGACAAATAAATTCATATGTACCTATATTTACTTTATCTTGTTTTAAATTTCATTATGTATGTGTGTGTGGAATTTTATGTCATTCAAACGTAGTCGTGTTTGAACATATGGTTTAGTGTTAGTTTTACTCATTTACGACTGCTTTAAAACTTCACCTTTATTTTCGGTCAAATTTCAAACAATTTTTACAGTTCATAGGTCACATGCTCAGCTATAATTTGAATTGAAAATATTTCTAATTTTTGTTCAACAAAACAAAAGTTAAATTAAAATTACTGGTGTTCAAAAGTCCTCAGAATAAATAAGAAACGTGAGAGACGGTTTCTTTTGATTGGCTGTTGGTTACCATAGCAACTATTTCATCGTCGACACCTTCATAAATCAGCATGCATTCCAGCTTATTGTGGGTTATATTTATATAGAAAGAATTAACAAAAGTGATGCTCTTTGCCGTGCTAGGGTTGATAATCTTTCGCTTATGACGTCGCCCGTTAATTCTGTTTCTCTCTTTTTTGCCGAGCTAGGGCTAATAATTTTTCGCTTACTCCGTCGTCCGTTAATTCTGTTTCTCTCTCTTTTACTTTTTTTTTTGTTCCTGTCCTTGTGTTTATTTACTTAGTTACGTCTGTTATTTGATTTTTTTATTTAGTCAATTTAAGATGTTTTCAGTTTATAGGTTTCCTTCTCAGTTGTAATTTGAAATAAAAATATTCTAATGTTTGTTCAACAAAACAAAAGTTATAATAAAATTGCTGGTGTTCAAAAGTCTTAAGAATAAGTAAGGAACGTGAGAAACATTTACTTCTGATTGGCTGTCGGTTACCATAGCAACTTTTTCGTCGTCAACACCTTCAGAAATCATAGCGGGAATGTCGCTCACACTCCATCTTATTTTGGGTTATATTTATATAGAGAAAATTAACAAAAGTGATGCTCTTGCCGTGCTAGGACTGATAATCTTTCGCTTATGGCGTAACCCGTTAATTCTGTTTTTCTCTTTTTAGCCGTGCTAAGGCTAATAATGTTCCGCTTACGACGTCGTCCGTTTATACTCTCTCTCTCTCTCTCTCTCTCTCTCTCTCTCTCTCTCTCTCTCTCTCTCTCTATCTATCTATCTATCTATCTATCTCTATCTCTCTCTCTCTCTCTCTCTCTTGTCCCTTTCCATCTGTTTTTTTTTTCTTCGTTACGTCTTTTACTTGATTTTTTTATTTAGTCAATTTATAGCATGGATTGTTGACAATGAGTATGATATTGAGCACATAAGAACATATTATTCCAAAGCAAAGCCTGGAAAAATCATGGATTACATAGAAAAATATGAGCATGAAAAGTAATATGGTTAAGATTAAACTTAGAAAAGTAAAAGGACTAGTTGTTAAAACTGGAAAAGAAAAGACAAGATATTCTACCAAAAAACATAATAAATCTATAACTTAAAAAGTTGCAGCATTGAGAATTTTTTTAAATTTAATTTAACATTGTATATAAATTCTCAATGCTGCAATGTTTTATGTTATAAATTTATTATATTTTTAATAGAATATCTTGTCTTTTTCTTTTCCAGTTTTAACAACTAGTCCCTTTACGTACAATATACAAAATACTTACTGCACAACTGAACGAACAAATTTATCAGTCCATTCATAACCGTGGGCTACTCCCAGATGAACAAAAAGAATGCCAAAAAGAGAAAAGAGGAACACACGACCTATTATCCATAGATTAAAGGATTCTGAGGGAAGTCAAAAGTAGAAAAAAGAACTTAGTCATGGCATGGATAGACTATAAAAAAGCATGTGATAGAATCCCGCAACCTTGGATAATAGAATTCCATAGAACGTACAAAATATCGGGTAATATAACCAACCTGATAGAAAATGCAATGAAAAAATGGAAACTTGAACTGACAGCTGAAATGAAAATGCAAAGAGAGATCTTCCAAGGTGATTCCCTATCACCATTACTCTTCATTATAATCATGATGTCCCTGAACAACATCCTAAGAAAATTTCAAGCTGGATACAAGTTTACTAACACGGACGAAAGAATGAGCAACCTAATGTATATGGATGACCTGAAACTGTTTACAAAAACAAAAACGGAACTAGAAACACTAACAAATACGACTAGAATCTTCAACCAGGATATCCAAATGGAATTCGATATGGAAAAGTGCGCACTGTTGACCATGAAGAGGGGAAAACTAGAAGCAAGAGATAACATAGTACTGCCCAATCAAACAGAGGTGAGGGCACTATGTGAACATGATAGCTACAACACACTATGTGAACATGAGAGCTACAAAAGCTACACTATATGAACATGATAGCTACCTAAGCGAAACTGGCATAGGGCCGACCACTTCCCTAGATGAGTTCATAATTAAATGATACTCTAACTTACCATCTAAATCTGACCCCCAAGATCGCCATGTGCATACATTAAGGATGGCTTTCCATGTGGTAGGGATATCTCCAGAGAAGACCCTAAATTACCTTATATGTGCTTCCGGGTTGCACTTGCTTACACCACCGCATTCATAGTCGCCCTCTATCGCACCTAGAACAGCGGAGTTACTATCTTTAAGAGTATATCTGAGAAAATTGACCACATCCTGTCTGTTCATCCTTCAGCTAATATCCACATTTGTGATGACTTCAATGTCCACAATGTGGAATGGCTGACCCACTCGAACAAGGCAGATGATAAGGGGAGGTTCTGTCATGATTTCGCCATTGCTTATGACCTCACCCAGATTGTTCCCGAACCCACCCGTGTGTCCGATACTTCCGGTCAGTACGCAAGCCTGCTAGACCTTTTTCTCACAACTTCCTATGAGCTATGTTCAAGTTCTGTTCTGTCTCCTCTGGGATCTTCCGACAACTCAGTTGTATCAGTTAAGATAAAAAATAAAACGTAATAAGTCCTCAGACGTATCTCTCCACCGTACAGTATATCGATAATCTACGGCTGACTGGGATAGCTTCCGTACATTTATATTTGATCTACCTCTGCATTCCATGTTTAAAAAGGATGTGTCCTCTATAGTGTCAGACCTAACTGAATAGTTAATTGTAGGCATAGACCGATTCGTAACATCCAAAAAATTTCAACAAAAACCTAACAGAGCCATGGTTTTCCCCAGAATGTGCTGCTGCCATCGCGCAAAGAAATCACTTTAGCTACCAATGTAATAGATGCTCTGAGACTAAACCTTCTTCCAGGACTGCCAGCAACCACTGTAAAAGAGTAATAAAAAATGCAAGCTTAGTCCGTTAAATCCAAAGCAGAGCAGCAGCTTGGTTCCCACAAGTTTTGGCAAATAGCAAACAGGATCCTGAACAGAAGCGTGCGTTATGTCCCAACCATTATCAATGAACCTGAGGTCATCTCGTCGGCATCAGACAAGGCCAAACTATTTGCAAAGAACTTTGCAGCTAATTCTACCCTATGCGACCAAGACCATCAACTCCCCGTATTTCCTCCTCTAACAGACAACACGCTATGCGACATACAAATATCTATGTGTGAAGTCGCCAAGCTAATCAAGAACCTTGATTCCAGTAAAGCAACTGGCCCTGACGGCATTCCAATTATAGTGCTGAAAAAGCTTCAACTAGAACTTGCCGCCATACTTACAAAACTGTCTAAGCGTTGCCTTAAGGACAAGTACTTCCTATCACCCTGGAAAACCTCATCAGTATGCCCTGTATTTAAGAATTCAGGTGATAAGTCATCTCCCTCTCAGTACAGACCAATAAGTCTCCTGTGTGTCATGAGCAAGTTGCTGAAATCCATATTAAATAGAGAAGTAGTTAACCACCTCAGCAGAAATAACGTTCTTAATGACATGCAATATGGTTTCCGTTCTGCCAGATCTACAGCAGATGTGCTAACGGTTATATCTCATAGAATTAGTGAATCTCTCGACAAAGTCTTCCTTTCAAGGGCAATTGCTCTTGACATATCAAAGGCCTTTGATAAGGTATGGCATAAGGGCCTACTTCACAAGATTTCCAGCTGGGCCCAATTCTTTTCCTGATCTGCATCAATGATCTCCCAAAACACATACTCAAATCATTCGTTGACATCTATGCTGATGACACGAAAATCTATGGCAACACATCTAAGACCGTAATTGATTCTCTGTCCTCTGATCTTGAGCGCACGGTATAGTGGGGAAAGACGTGGCTGGTTACTTTTAATGCGTCTAAAACCAAGCTCCTATTTTTACATCATCAACGCTCTGATCCCTATCCGGCATCAATTGAAATGGATGGCTCTCGTCTAGGGGAGGCTTCATATTTTGATAAGCTTCTGGGCTTGACCTTTACTCCTGACCTAAAATGGAACACGTACATCAAGTCTGTTGCCAAGGTCGCTGGAAAAAACGGTAGGATCCTTCTACCGCTCCAGAAGATATCTCACTGCTGATGCAATTCTCTATCTATATAAAAGCCAAGTACGTCCAAGGATGGAGTACTGCTGCCACAGCTGGGCAGGAGCTGCTAAAAACAGCATATCCTGCCTTGACAGATTACAAAATAGACTTCGTGGCTTAGTGGAGGATGCCCTTTTCTCTTCCCTGCAACCTCTCTCCCACAGAAGAGACATTGCGAGCCTGTCTTTGTCTGAACTCCAATCCCTGGTCCCCCTCGCCAATCTTTCACGATAAACACCCGTTTAGCTGAAACCACTGTCAAAAGTTTTCCTCACTCTTTAACTATGCCAAAACCAGAACGTAGATTCCATGAACAAAGCTTCTTTCTTAGAAGTTCACGATTGTGGAACTTTCTTCTGTCTCCCTGTTTCCCACCTCCCTACAATTTGGATGTCTTCAAGTCCAACATAAACAAATTCCTGATTAACCGCCCCCTTAAGTAAGACACTTTATCAAATCTCCAATACTAGCGATTACTACGATAATATCCCATTGATTACTGCACACGCAATAACCCTTATTCCCGAGTGGCTTCCGGACCTTGATAAGTGGTCACTTCCATGTAAAAGAATAATACTTGAGAGTGCTAGAAGCAGACGCTATCAAAGCAACTGGAATTAAAGAGTAAATACGAAAGAAATACCTTAGAAGAACAAGAAAACTCCTCGTAACTAAGCTAAACAGTCGAAACCTAATTAAATGAATAAACATGTGGGTAGTCTCATTAATAAGTTACACTGGACCGTTTATAAGCTGGACCAAAGAAGAACTAAGGAATCTCGATCAGAGGACCAGGAAACTGATGACGATGCACTGTGCACTACAGCCGAAGGATGATACTGGCCGACTATATGTGAAAAGAAGAGACGGATGAAGAGGGCTGGTCAGTATAGAAGACAGTAAATAATACAAAAAAGGATTAGAAAAATATATAATACAGAAAATGTAAGTCACAAAACACTATGGGACATGGTTATACAAACGGATAAACCTATCCAAGCAAGGAGACCGGATGTCATGATAGTTAACAATAAAGAAAAGTCCTGTCAGATTGTAGATTTTGCCGTTCCAGCAAACCACAGAGTGAATATCAAGGAGACTGAAAAGCGGAGCAAATACACGGATTTGGCCAGGGAGCTCAAATGAATCCGGAAAATGAAGAAAGTAAAGATAACATGACTAATAGTAGGAGCACTATGAACCATACCGAAAAACTCTGAAAAAAGAATGGGAGAGATTGGAATCAGATGGATGACAGAGAAGATACAACAGATTTCAATACTAAAAACTGCAGAAATATTAAGGAAAATCCTTGAATGTGAAGGCATAAACTACACACAAATTGGCCACAGAAACTGCTACAGGTGCAAAACACAAAAGAACATCACATGGAATCATGAAAACTGAAACTGTATAATTGAAAAATACCACCTCCACTTTTCTTTTGTGATTGTCACCATAAACCTGCACTACACCAAATAATGGGGGTCAAAGAGGATGGAAAAACAGCGAGGAAAGAAAGCACTAGCCAGACCTCCACTGGATGAGTGCAAAGAGGACTGGGACCTTCGGTAGACTTACTGCTACCCAAATTCCAGTGAAGATTAATGGTCGTCGCCAACAAGAAATCAATGATAAGCGGCTGTTGCGATAACGCAAATTTGTTTGCAAAAATTATCGAAAGAGGTGGAGAGTGTTGGAAATTTGGGAAGACTTGTTGTCACTCAGACTCCAGGGAACAGCACAAGTTGTTCTCAAAGAGTAATTTCTATTGATGGCTTGTGTGACCACTCCTAGTAATAATAATAATAATAATAATAATAATAATAATAATAATAATAATAATAATAACTAGCAGGAACTTTATGAATTCCACTTGCATAATCTTTCATATATAATATACTAGTGGAGGTACCTGGCGTTGCCCGAGTGTAGAGAAGTTTTATGGTAAGGGAGCCCTAAAAAATGTTTTAAAACCTCTAAAAAAAACTTAAAGTAGCAGCGACTACCCGTGCGAGTGCAAAAAGAAAATAATAAAATAAAAAATAAGTGATCAAAGACGCCCTAAAAAAATTAACTAACCTGTTGAGAAAAATGAAAAAATGAGTACCCGTGCGTGCAAAAAAGAAGTACTAAGCAAGCAGGTAGGCCTGAACCTGTAACGCCAAAAGGAAAAGGAGTTTTAAAAATGAAACCATTTAGTCGTCTCGCCCACTCGACTTGTGAAGTCACATTGGGTCGAAATAACATGTTTTATGAGTGCGTCGATATCGTGAGGCGTGAATGACTTTGCAAAGATGTCGACAAAAAAGTGACACCCTCCTTGTAGAAAACGGCCCACGTAACGATGAAAGAATGAATGCTTTGAGACAATTTTTGGATATTTGTCGGCCAAGAAACTTAGCTTCCAATCGATACCAATTTTGTCAGTGTCGGTCGCGTGTGTTGAAAGTTTTAGTGAAACATACAAACATACATACACACATACACACTAACAGGCAGGTGAGATTTATATAATAGACTAGCGGGGGTACCCGGCGTTTCCCGGGTGTTTGGAGGTGTGTGTGCTCTTAAATAAAAAAGAAACTGGGGGTGTAGGATCGAACCCGAAGCCCTGAGGCGAAGTTGGAAAATAAAATGTGAAAAAAACATGAACCGTTCGGCCAGCCAGAATGAGCTACTGAAAGATGTTTGAATTTATTTAAGTAAGAACCAAATTGACAGGTGCCCGCACGGAAGTCGTAGAGCGTTACGACGACGACGACGACGACGACGACGTAAGCAATAGCTATTCAGCAAATGAGGTCAATGACCAGGTTTGTTTGTTATAACCGAAGTAAAAAAAAAGAAAACATAAAAACGAACGTTAAAACTTAAGCGGGGGGTAATCAAAACATCGAAAAAAAAAACTAACGTAAAGCAGCAAACGATGTTGAATGTAAAAATTGAAAGAACAAAAAAGAAAACAGAAAAACGAACGTTAAAACCAAAACAAAAAAAAACACGTGAAAAATGGCTTAAATAAGCCTGTTTCGATATTAAAATTTAAAAAATCGATGGGTACCCGGGTATTTTTGGGTGTTGCTAAGAATAAGCGAAGTAAAAAAAAAAAAACAGAAAAAAGAACGTTACGTGAAAAATGGCTTAAATAACACTGGTTCAATATTTAAATTTAAAAAATCGAAAAAAAAGACATCTCACACCACAAAACGTTTAGATAACAAACCAACGCGCTAACCAACTGAGCTAACGCGACGTACATGAAATTTTGTCAGTTCTTCAACTATTGAAAGTAAATCCGGTCATGACGTCATCTGACGCATGCGTAGAACCGGTCGTCGTCACGAGGGGACGGTTTTTGTTGACCCCCCCTGTCGAAAATTGTCGATTTGGGGGTGAAAAAATGAACGTTTTTCGCCAATTTTTCGATATTTTTCGACCGAAGGATGGGGTTTCAATATGATACCGAGTTTGTAAATTTTCGTCGTGTCTGTCGAAAGTTTTTAGCGGACACACAACCACACATACAAACATACAAACATACATACATACATACACACATTTTCCCTTTTATATATATAGATTAGTCTGGGTGCCCGGCGTTGCCCAGGTGTTTGGAGGTGTGTGTTAAGCAAAAAAAAACTGGTAGTAGGCAGGCAAGCTTGAACCCGTACCGTGAAGAAGGAAAAAAATGTGAAAAAAACGTGACGTCTTTGCTGTTGCCTCCATCGCCAAATAGAAAGTTGCGAAGGTTTAAATTAAGGCTAGTCAATCGAAACTTGACTTTCGAAAATATCGGCGAGAAAACCGACCCCTTTGTAGAAAAATGCCTATTTGATGAAGGAATTAATGTTTTTAGCCAAGTTTTCGATATTTGTCGTCCGAAGAGTCAAGCTTCAAAACGGTACCGATTACGTGAAAATCCATGACCTCTGTCGAAAAGGCATACATACATACATACATACATACATACATTTAAACAGACAGATGAGATTTATATTATAGATTGCTGTTGGGTATTCTGTGTACGTTCAGCGTGAATGGAGACTCCGGGATATTAACATACTACTACTACTACTAATAATAATAATAATAATAATAATAATAATAATAATAATAGAAATAGAATTTACAATATTTATAAAAGTATATAACTAGTAGTGTAAGGAATATCAATCGGAATCGGGGATCAGAAACATCGGAAGTTTTTGGGGTATCGGAATCGGTATCGAAATCTGAAAAATTTGTGCATATTTTCCGATGTAAAAAACGATTTCCTTAATTTCATTTTTATTTGATCTCTTTAAAAAAAATTTCCACTGCTAATAGTAATAATAAAATAATTTTTTTAAACTACTAGTAAAACTAAAATCTATAGATCCTCACTCTACTCTTTTTTTTTATATATATGTTTGAGAAAATATCTACACATTTAATATGTAATGGTAACCGGGAAAAAAATAACACTTTTATAGTTCAATGGTTAGAGATTTATAAAGAATCGGAATCAGAATCGGTAATTGTATCGAAATCGGGAATTTTTATACGGAATCGGTAATTGTCTCGGAATTGGTAAAAAATATTAGCAGCGTCCCATCACTAATAACTAGTAATAAAAAAGGAATAGTACATAGAAAATTAAAGATTTAATTAGATAAAGTATTGCAAGAGATTAATCGAAATAGACCGGAAGTTAATATAGAAAGTGTAATCAAAATTCTACAATATGGAACAGACCTAGATTTATGTTTGAAATTATTAGGCTTTAAATGAGAAAATAATAAACATGTAAGTTAATTAGAATTAATTAAAATAATAATATTGAAATTTAATTAATGGAAAGTAATGTTGGTATTTCCAGCGCGGTCGTAGCCGAAATTGAACTCACCACGAGTTTGTAGTGTAATTCAAATCCTGTCGGTAGCTAAATACTTGATGCTTCGCCAGGGCTATCAAGGGTATTTTTTTATCGTGACGCCACCATAAGATGGGGTACCTACCACGGCTTAAGTGAGTCTCATCTACCCTCGGGAGAAGCATAGACTGGTATTTTACCTCACGGTACATGCAACGCCTCGCCTTCCCAAATGGTCAACCATCTGGTATTGGCCATTGGTATTTAGTTTATAATATAATAATAAATAAACTTCCGTCAAAGTTACATTTACTCCTGGACAACTATTACGGACCGGAAGTGGTGAAAATCCAGCATAGACTATAACAAATGTATACAAGGACTGTTCTCATACAAATGTCAAAGTGATATTAATGCAGGTGTAGTTTACAACACTATAAAATATTGATATTCGGAAATTACCTGCATACAGATGCATAGCATATGTTTGTGATTAAAAGAAAATCGTGAATACCAGAGCGTTAATAAGTGAGTCCAGTCTATTGGCTGTTGAGAGCTTTGAAAATTGTTTTTGTATGCTTTTCTCGCGCTGTTGAGTTGTCCAGTTGGTACAATTATAATTAATGAACTATTAAATGTATGTATTGATTTTTTAGATGAGGTATAACTGTTTGCATTAATCAGAAAGTTGTTCTTATCTTGTACAGGGTTACGGTCAGAGTAACCTTCGACCGTCTTCAGGTGTAAAAGTTACCATTTTGGGCTGGGAAAAGAACGGGAAGTAAATTCTGGACTCTAAGGTTTCGTAGTTCGAAGTATGTTTACACAAAATATAAAAACAATTAAACCATGAGAAAATACTAGAGGGTATTATTGCTAACTTATTATGATTACAATTGTAATAAAATCCATCAATCAGTTAGAAAAATAATATTTACGGAAACAAGTTTCAATGTGCTTAATTGCGTGTGTGTTTTCGTTCTTCTTAAAAAATTTTAACGAGATGGAAATTTCTTTTATTTTAGATATGTTAGTATTATGACTGATATGAGATTTTAAAAATATTATACAGGGTGTCCCCAAAAAATCGACGTCATTTTAAATGCCAGTATCGCGGAAACTACTCAGTGTATCTTAATGAAACTGCACAAACTTTATGTTGAACGTCATAAGTTTGATTAGTTAACATTTCAAAGATTTGTAGGGTCTATGACCGATTTCATAATTTTCACAAAATGTTTAATATAAGCGCCGCCTGTGACTCTACATACGTCAAGTCGGTAATTCAACTCGTGCCAAACACGCTGCAGCATGTCTTTGGTAACATACTCCAGTGCGGCAGTGATTCTCTGCTTGAGATTTATTTTGAAGTGAACGTTATTTCTCACCCCGAAAAGATATAAATGTCAAACATTAAACATAAAATTTTGAACTGTTTCTATACAAGCTGTGAAAGTTTTAGGTCATTTCAGCGAAAATTACTTAAATTATTGGCCTGCGAAATAATGTCAAATTTTGGGGGACACCCTGTATTACTATATACCAGCTATGGTTCGAAACAGTTGTACGCAAGTGTTACAAATAAAACCTGATGTTTTGGAATGAACAAAAAAAATGAATGTCTATCTCTTGTGAAACAGTGAATTATAAGAATATATATATATATATATATATATATATATATATATATATATATTGTTTTGACTCTCAAATATATATATATATAAAAGAATATATATATATATATATATATATATATATATATATATATATATATATATATATATATATATATTACTTTTCAATTTATATCTTTATGTATGGGGTGTTTTGTTTTGTTTGTTTTTTACTTTCCATCTCTCTGTCTCTATCTCTATTTTCTTTTTCTTTTTTTCTGTAATAATATCGCATTCTTTCAACTGCTGTCTCTCTATCGTTGTCTTTTCTCCTCTCTCTCTCTCTCTCTCTCTCTCTCTCTCTCTCTCTCTCTCTCTCTCTCTCTATCTATCTCTCTCCCAAACGATCATATTTTTGGCAATATTTTAACATTTTTTCTACTTTTCCTCTTTCATCTGCATACCTTAATACAGTGATTACGACCGGAAGTGGGCAATTTTCAGAGTCGTCACAAAATCTGGCGACTTCCTGCTTCGGCCGACTTTGTGACATTCAATGGCCGATTATCAAAACGCAAAATGGCGGATGTGGACGAAACAAAACATAAAAGAAAAACAGAAAAAAAAAATTTATCAAAATCAAAAAAATAAATATAACACATTTTCCAGGGAAAAAAATGTGAGGAATAATGATAGAGAAAATATGATGCGACAAGATGAAACAATTCTGAAGAATTTTATTTTTATTTTTATTTTTTCTTGGATAAAAAATACACTTCTTTTTTTTATCAAATGATTAACTCGAATCACTGTGTAATTTCAAAGTGAATAGCTGAGGAGAAAAGTAAAAACAAACTAAAGTCGAAATGTGTCTACGTGAACGCCATCTTTTCAAAAGCGGCCGCTTTTCACGATCGTTTAAGGTATAATAGCTTTTGTTCAAGAGACAAAGTCGAAGAAATTTTATTTTCATGTAGGGTAAAAATGCGAATCTAAACGTGTCTGTTTGGGTTGCAATAACATATTTTTTTTTATAATGTGATACACATCCCGATATTTTACTTACGATATAATACACATTATGATTATGATATTAAAACTGAGTTGGTGCTTGTACATGTAAGCGACATTTTAAACTAACGCATTTTTTTTTTAACTTGGAAATCACCACTTATCAAGACTTGAAGGCCACTCGAGGATAAGGGTTAATGAATGTAAGATGGTGGTGTAGTAATCACTAATGGTGTCAATTGCGTAGAATGTGATCATTTATGAGGATGGCTCAACAAGAACTTGTTTACATTGGATTTGAAAGCTACAATGTTGTATTCCACGGGTAAGCAGGCCAGCGGCACAGTGTTCTGGGAAAGATAGATAGAATATTGCATCGGCAGTGAGATACTTACTAGAGTGGTTCAGGTGAAAACGTCGTTACGTACTTACGTGTCATGTCGAAATTAGTATAAATTCCAAAAATTAGGAAAAATGATCAAGTAGAAAAATAATTACAAGTAAAAATAAAATTTATACAGTTTATTATTATTTATAAAGTTTTATTGTAAGCTTTTAATATTGAAGAGTTCTGAAGATCAAGGTGAGGTAACTGCATTTGATCATTTTGACTAAATTATTGTTTTTTAAACAACGCGTCAGACGTAATTGTGGATGACTTTTTGTTAAAAATACATTTAACACATCTACTAAATCATTTTTGGAATTTATACTGAATTCCACATGTACGTGAGTATGCAATAATGTTTACACTTGAAATGCGATGGTTTAAAACATCACTAATGTTCACAAGAACCACTGATTTAATTAGCGTTTGTTACTGATTGATTTTTTGCTATATATTTTACATAAAATAGTTTAATGCTAGCCAATTTGAGAATTGAGTTGCTTATTAAAAATCTATTATAATTGATGTAATTAGCTATAAATTACATACATATATATATATATACAGATATATATATATGTATCTGTATATATATATATATATATATCTGTATATATATATACAGATATATATATATATATATATATATATATATATATATATATATATATATATATTGTTCATATCAAACATTGTTAAAAATAGCAGATAGCTTCTGTTGAACGATAGCTTTTTCATTTTTTCATTTTTTTTTTTCGTATTATCTTTTTGCGTATACATCGAATGTATGGATGTAAAAGTCCAAGCATTTTTCGAAGTCTCCGCGGTTTTAACTTTGCGTGAAATCGTCTTCACATACTCAGGGGAATGTGTTAGGCTCGGTAGGGAATTAAGGATGAGGATGTTAAGACCATTTCACAAACAGAAGCTTTATATATATATATATATATATATATATATATATATATATATATATATATATATATATATATATATATATATAACGCTTTGGAAGTTTTTAAACGTTGAAAACTAAAACAAATAAATCATTTATTTTATTTTTTTTATATTTTAGTTTATCGTTAGAAATGTATTTTGGCAGTAAGTTATTTAATACCCTGCTAATTCAACTTGCTTCTTGAATTAATAATAGTCCTGCTTTTTCAGATATATTTATATATATATATATATATATATATATATATATATATATATATATATATATATATATATATGTGACTGCTTCATCAAATCACATAAATTAATATACGAAAGTATAAATTTATGCGTAAACTTTAACTATTTACTTCAACAGTGCTCAATACGTAGGTACAGCTAGGTAGTAAGTTATAAAATATATATGGCAAACAGAATATTCCGCGTTTCATCCACGCTAGGATTCATCAGGCTTATGAAATGCGGAATATTCTGTGTAGCTTAATTGCCATATATATTTTAGAACTTACTAATATATACACATATATATATACATATATATACACACACATATATATATATATATGCACACACACACACACACACATTATGAGTCAAATGTATTTGATCATCCTACAAAATTATTTCTCATCCAAATATTGGGTTATTTTTAATTAAAAAAAAAACGTAAGCACCACAAATTATTACTAGCAGAGGGGGCCGATGTTATCCGGGAGTTCGATAAGATGCACCTGAAAAAGGTCGGGAGTTACGTCAACTGAAACGTTGTGAAAATAAAACTCAAGATAAAAACAGTAGTTTGAATAATTCAAATACTACGAATAATCAATTTTTATTTCAAAAATTCAAAAATAGCTGAAATTGTCTTGGGTTTTTGATGTTTTTTATTCATTGTAAAAGTCGAGAATTTTCATTCAGGAAACGTCAAATGTCCACCTAAATATTATATGTTTAATTATCCCCCCTTAAACGTCGCTCCTTCTTTTTTTTTTAATACGCTCTTTTTTTCTTTGTTTTTCTGAATTTTAAGTTTTACATATTTCTTTCTCTCTCTCTCTCTCTCTCTCTCTCTCTCTCTCTCTCTCTCTCTCAAATCATATAATCCGGTCTTCTTTTTCTTTTTTCTTTCTTTGGATTAGTAACCCTAAACTCTCGTTGCTACATAATATTTTCTTCCAAAGATGAGAAATGCGCATCTGATCCTTCCATCTTTTTAATTTAGTACTTTAGATCTACTTCCTTCTAGAATTCTTTGCTCACAAAGCAGTGAGATAGAGAATCTTGTCTCGTTGACATGCGTTTAGCAGTAGTCAACTTGAAGTAGTAGTATTTATCTTGCTCTTCTTCACCGCAAACAAGTTCAACGGTCGCAAGAGCTGTAATACAGCGAAACCTTCTGTCTGTGAATGGCTATATGTATATTAAGGCAGCATTTTTTCTCCTTCTGGCAGGAACTGGTTGATGTAATTGCCATATTTGAGTACTTTCCAATCCTTCTGGATTAATCGTCAGGGATAGATTAATCTTATTACTTTTAAGCACTCTATACTCCTATAATTTTTTTGTGTGTATTGCTATTCATATTAAAAAACTTTTTATTTAAAAACAACTTTGTTATATATGGGTCGTAGAATTGCCGTCATTTGCAAAAGATCTAGCTAATTTGCATATTCTTTTAAACATTCATTTTAATTAATTCCATATTAGTTTTTCGGTTTTCTTATGGGCTGACCATCTTTAGTTAACTATTACGTGTAATTATTAGTGCTATGACCAGAGAATTTTTTTTTTTTTCATTATTTTGACTCTCGAGTATATATTAGTTAATATCTTATATGTTTTTATATAGGGTGATGTGGTTCTCGACTGATTAACTGCGTCTAACTGTGTTGGATATATACTCGAGAGTCAAGACAATGATAAGAATATTCTATTGTCACAGCCCTTGTAATTATATTCATGCAGATATTCAACATGATTTATACTTGCGTAATATTTGCGTAAAAAGTTTATAGTAAACAGAAATTTCTTTCCATATATATTTATGTATACGCATATATTTTTGTTTAAGAAGTTTGGATTACCAAACTCATCCTAAAGCTTTTGGTCTACAGACATGAAACTATATATATATATATATATATATATATATATATATATATATATATATATATATATATATATATATATATATATATATATATATATATATATATATAATTGGGATTCCACTGAAACATATATTCACATATAATGTCTGGGACGAGATCAAAGTGTAGTATTTTTTCTTCAGATACTGCACTTCAATTTCTTGTTCTCTGTCAGTGGAGGAGAAATCCTTCACGACTGAGACATTTTTTTATTTTTGTTCCTTTTCTCCGCGTTAAAAAAACGACCCTGGTGTCTAACTCTGTCCAATGGGGAGGCATTGTAAATAGGAATAATCAGGCTATATATATATATATATATATATATATATATATATATATATATATATACAGAGAAAGAGAGAAAGAGAGAGAGAGAGAGAGAGAGAGAGAGAAAGAGAGTAAATTTAAAGATATTGTTTGAAAACTAAAATTAATACCCAGCGATTTGACGCCATTTCCTTGCACCAAACAATGGAGGCCATATTTTTATCACTTGAAAATACTGATAAAGTCGGAAGCCAATCAGCGGGCAGTTTAAAAGCGCATGTCAAAATGGCCGCCATGTTACGTTAGCATATTTATCTCGGCGCTGTCCTCTCATTAACGCCTAATGCCAAAAGATAATAAAGAAATGCGCTTTATAATAGCAATTTGCACGAACACTTGTTTGTTGAATTTGCTAATAACGCATTTTATAAACGTGTTAAAAGATTTCCTTATCGTAAATAGCAATTTTCGCCATGGGAAATCCCGCAAGGTAAATGATATCATTACATGTAAAGTACTTATGTAATGACAATAGGATTAAAATAGTAATGGTTATATACTTAATATCAAATTGGTAAGAAAATTATATGTTTTGATTATTATTTATTTGGAAATCTCTTATTTTACTCAATATTTTCGTTCAAGATATTGGTATGTTTTGTAATCCCAATATATATATATATATATATATATATATATATATATATATATATATATATATTATCATTATTATTATTATTATCATTATTATTATTATTGTATATATAAAATGAACTCATTTTCCCCCTATGATTTTGACCTTAATAGGATTAAAAATCAAGACATTTCATGCGAATGTAATATGCACAAACTGCAGCACAATTTCTGGCGTGTGTTATAGGCATATTACCTCTCCACTTCCTCGATAATCGTAGATTCCTATATTTTTTCTGCTGAGATTTAACTGCCACAATCGGTTAAAATCAATGGAAGTAGTAAAATCTTTTCTCTCTAATTAATTCCTCCTTCCCCCGCCACCACTTACACCATTTCCGGGATCATTCACAAAGGACAGTTACGAAGGAACATCGGTTTGGTTTTTTTGGGGGGGGGGAATTTTAACGTTCCTTTTCGTTCTATGCTTTCTACTGGGTGATTGAATCGAAGGGTTATTTATGCCATTTTTTTTCGCTTTTCGCTGTGTGTTTTTTTTTTTTTACGAACATGTTCATCATTTTTTCCCCCCATAATTTTTCTTTTTGTTTTTGCGATTTCTGTTTTAAAGAAGTTTTACGTTTGTTCGCTGTTTTTTGTTTGTTTGTTTGTTTGTTTTTTATTTATTTTTTTGTTTTGCCGAATGTTTTCAGAAGTTTAAGATCGTTTTATTTTTAATATTTAAACAGGGTTATTACTTCGCTTATTCTTTACTTTACCCCCCCCCCTCTTACACACACACACACACTCACACACACACACCTCCAAACAACCGGGCAACGCCGGGTACCCCCGCTAGTAAAAAAATATTTGAATTCAGGAAATTAACTCCTAAATATTAACACGTTAACATCGGGACGCAGTAACAAATTCTTGAGTGCGGGTGGGAGGTTGTGTGGGTATGTGTTTTGAAATATGTTGGTGTAGTGTGAAAGGGAAAGTGGAGATGAGACAAGTTAAAGTAATCGTCTATTATTGAAGGATTATGAATGATAGTAGAATTAAAATTAAATAAAATAGAATTAAATTGAGAGAAAATTAAGAAAATTGACTAAATAAAATCTCTACTTATATATAAAAATGACTGTGGCCATAGAGTCTATTCTCTATGGACTTCGAAACGGCTAGGATGAATTTTTTAAATTTTACACGAAAGTACTTGACGTGTCTGGGCGTGCTCTTATGTAGATTTTGTATCGGTATGCGTCAGATAAGTATCGAAAATCGATAATCGAAAAAGTTCGATAAAAGAAGGAAGTAAAAATGTTATACTACTTAGCATCACAAGTGTTATCACCGCATAAGCAGAAAGGTCCATCCCATAAAATAAACTGTAGTTTCTCTTATAAGATAGGGGTGCGTTCGAAATTAATGTTTCTATTTAGAGCACAAAAATCTTTAAGTGAAAAACATTATTTACAGAAAATTTTATAAAATCAACAATAGATTCTCTACAGTGAAATGTAGACTAGAATGTATTCTGTACTAAGTCACTGTAGAAAGGCATGTGAACCTTTCTCCCGTTACACTGTGGAGGAGACCTCAGGCAATTAATCGATTTGATTTTTAAAAATTGGTGATTTTACCGATTTCGATGGCAATAAAAGTATGGGAGGGTGAAACACTTGTTGATCCTCATTCAATCCTGGAAAACGCCGGTTTCCTTGCTAGTATAAAATAAATTGAGGAAGTAAAATTGAAACATATAGTATATTCCTGGCTGGAATTAATGGTTGCTACCCTTTCGAGCTCAAGACACAAGTTCTATCTGATTCTCTCTACTCTGATCTTGAGCATGTGGTACAATGGGGGGGGAGTGGCTGGTTACTTTTAATGCATCTAAAACCAAGCTTCTATCTTTACATCATCAACGTTCTGATCCGCATCTGGCATCAATTGAAATTAATGGCTCTCGTCTAGGAGAGGCTCCATGTTTTGACAAGCTTCTGGGCTTGACCTTTACTCCTGATATAAAATGGAACACGTACATTAAATCCGATTCTAAGGTCGCTGGAAAATTGGTAGAATCCTTATATCGATCCAGTAAATCTCACTGCTGATGCAATTCTCTACCTATATAAGAGCCAGGAACGTCCAAGGATGGGGTATTGCTGTAACATCTGGGCAGCGGCTGCTAGGAAAACCTTATTCTGCCTTGACAGAGAATCTCTTTCCTGCAAACTCTCTCTCACAGAAGAGACGCTGTGAGTCTGTCTCTGTTTTATCATTATTTTCGTGGAAAGCGCTCGTCTGAGCTCCAATCTATGGTTCCCCTTGTCAAACATTCACGAGAAACACTCGTTTGATTGAAAACACTATCAATAATTCCCCCCACTCTTTATCTGTGCCTAAACCTAAATGTAGATTCCATGAACAAAGCTTCTTTCTTAGAACTGCACACAATATATATATATATATATATATATATATATATATATATATATATATATATATATATATATATATATATATATATGATGAAAATAATGGAAATAGTATTCCGACAAAATAGAGAAAATAAAAAAAGGAACAAACCGTATTATGTTTCACCCAGAGGAAGTCTCGAAATAAAGACGAAACGTTGGTGAACACATAATACGGTTTGTTCCTTTTTTATTTTCTCTCTCTCTATATATATATATATTGTTTAAAAATTTTCTTGTATCATATTTTCAAAGTTATATTTTAAAAACAATATATATATATATATATATATATATATATATATATATATATATATAGAGAGAGAGAGAGAGAGAGAGAGAGAGAGAGAGAGAGAGAGAGAGAGAGAGAGATAGATAGATAGATAGATATATTGTTTTTAAAATATAACTTTGAAAATATAATTATCCACAGTGGATAATTATATTTTTAAAAAAAAATTTTAAAACAATATATATGCCTTTTACTTTTAAATAAGGATCAACAAATGTTCTACTCTTCCAGACTTTTATTGTCATTGAAATCGGTGAAATCTCCCATTTTTTTTTCAATCCAATTGATTGAATATCTGCTCTAGTCGAGGACCCATCGCAGTGTACCGGGAGAAAGCTTCACATCCTTAGGCCATAATACAATGCAGTCTACGTTGCACTGTAGAGCATCTACTCTTGATTTTGTAAAAAATATTTTTGTATAAGGTCTTACTATAAAGTTTAAAATACAAAAGTCAAGTATCATGGTTCAAGTGTACTCTAAACAGAAACAGGTATTTAGAACGCGCCTCTATATTATGAAAGAACCTGCTGTTGATTTTATACGCTGGGTCTTTTTACTTGTGCGGTGATAAATTTTCTCTAATGCAATTGTGATACTCAAAACATCCATATTTATTCATTTTTTTCGTTTGTATTAAAAATATTATTCATTTATTTATAAAACTTTTTTTTTATCTGTTATGAGTTCTTTTTTCACGTTCGTTCTACGTTTGACACAGGTTTATAGACTGAGTTTGTCCGACCATATTTATTTATGACCAGCAGTGGGAAGAGATCCCCGATTTTGCCCGGGTATAAAATACGCTTAAATATCATATTTTAATTTGTCCAGAAATTTTATAGATCATTATAGTCGTGATTTCAAAAGTATTTAGGTATCATTAGCTAGAATCGAAACTGAAACTGTAGCATTCAAAGCTGGTGACGTTACCACTGTACCAACGTGACACGCATATGAACTGATTAAAAATTAAAACTTAAAAATAAACTAAGATGAATAGACAAAATGTATAACGATCTTTTTCGATTTTGACCCATTTTGACCACTTAAAAAAATGTTTAATCGACTAAAGACCAATAAAAGAACGCCCTATAAAACATCAAATTATTTGAGGCCCTGAGTACTGCTCTGCGACTCTTAGTTTTAGAGGAGATAATTTTAAAATATGGAGACAGATAGACAGACCGACAAACAGACAGACCAAAAGACAGGCAGACAAACCAAAAGAGAGCCAGATAGACATATAGCTGTTTATATATTAGATTAATCTGGTGTCGCTAAAATAAAATATTTCGACTTTACAAATTTTAAAAGGATTTATCCCAAAAGTAAATTATGTCGTCTTGTCGACTAAAACAAATTTAAACAAATACATTTAAAAAAGTAATATTCGTTAATTTAATATGAACTCATAATTGTTTAACGATAAGAAGAGCAAATATGTATTGATTTAAAAAGAATTAAATATTTGTTTTAAAAGATTTAAATAAAGAAAGAAGAAATATATTCGTTTTATTTATTTCAAGAATATTGAGGAAGCAATGACGATTAATTTTATTGCAAAATTGTGAATATTTTTTATTCGCTCTGAAAATTATTTCCAAAAAAGTAACAAAAAAAACGTAAATTATATAGATTAATGTAGAAATCACCGTGGAATTTCCACAGACTCCTGGTAGTATTTATGAATAAATTATTGTGAGAATGAGATCCAGTCCACGATAATTACCAATTCTTAACAAAGTATAGATTTAGTTCAGATTAACACCAATTACCACAACTGAGAACTACTGACCAATATGTCAGAAACAGATGTAACTGTGTCCGGTTAGTCAGTTCGCCTCTATTGTCCAATTCAGTTCACAAACGTTATCCTTAGTTTGTCGTTGTCCTGGACACAATATATGGATATGTTACGATTTTAAATCTTGAATAGTTCTCAGTATTTGTTTTGTATCTATATTGTCGAATTCAAATTATTGCATTAGATGAATTCGATTTCACACAATAAAGGACGATCCGTTTATTGAATTGGCAGATATCATAATCCGACTTTACATCGCTCACCTGTTAGTTTACTATTTATTTACAAAGCCACCATTTGCCCGTGCATGAAATATAGTTGTCAAATCCAAAGTTGCACCAACTGTTACCCTTTCCCTTTGAAACAAGTCCCCCCCCTAAAAAAAACTCTAATATAGGAAGCCCCATATTGTGATCGCGAACCTGATAGGTCCTGGACTATCATCAAAGCTTCAACCTCTGTCCCATCGACGTAATGTTGCATCCCTCTGCCTATTCTACAAGTATTTTAATGGAGAATGTTCAGACGAACTACAAGCCCTTGTACCCCTTAGACGTAAATACCCCCGATAAACCCGACAAGCAGCAAAATCCCACCCCTACATAGTAGAGATCCCTATATGTAAGAAAGTCTTCTGTTCTAATAGTTTCTTCCCCAGAACTGCTAGACTCTGGAACTCCCTTCCGGTTCCTGCTTTCCCAACTGTGCAGAAGTTCAAGTTTAATGTGAATGGACATCTCGCTGCTCAACTCCCTACATAATATCCCTGCAACTTGTGTTCTCGATAGTTGGCCCCTACATCAAAGTGGCAATGTGCCTTGTTTTGGATGAAAATGGAATAAATAAAATTCCATCGTCTTTCGCGTTCTTCCGAAAATTTTAAACTCCTAAAAATATCACTCGGTTAAAGTGTCTGAAATAGCGGGTGAATGCCTTGTATCCAATAGGATTCTCGATTTACAATAAAACAAAAATATTATGAAAGATTATTCATAATTTACATAACAAGAAGATGTATTTAGGCAAGTAATTCCTATTTAAATCACGTAAAATCTTTCAAGTTAAAAAAAAACACACCATCGAACTAGATTATTTTGTGTTATTTTTTCTCTTGTCTACTTATTTTTTGTCTTTTTTTTTTCTAACCGACAATAAATAAAACTGCACGCGAACCACAAGACGTCTGTCGAGCAAAATGTCCGGCTTTTATTTCGTTACCTCGAACTCCCAACAACATATAAATTTGCATGATTATCTTATTCTTCTATCTGAAGGGTTTCAGGCTAACGCGCCACTGTTTCCTTACAGCGTGCACATGCCAACCGTGGCCGTTTATTTCTATGCCTCTCCTCACCGTTACCACAGATAATAAAATTGAAAAAGTAAGCCCAATAAGCAACTTGCTGAAAAGCCATACTTGTTATGCTCACATGAGAATTGAAAGAACAAGAACAGATATCGAGTTTTACCGTCACCATTATAAATCGGGAATTACTTGTTCTTTCGATTCACACGTCAACATAACAAATGTGTATTTCCATGTTTCTGCATTTTGGAGATGAGGATTGATTATTTTTATTATTTGGATTCTTCGGACTACTGTTCTCATCTTAGGTGTTATTTTCATTATGTTTTGGTCCGTGTAACTTCTGACCTTCTTCACCTGAACAGAATTTTAAACGAAACTCTCTATTGAAACAACGGGAAGGCATATTCTAGTTCTTTGTGCGAGAACACGTGGCATAATGGATGAAGTACATGGTAAAATTCGGTTGAAACTTGCACTCTTCTGAGTGTTGAAGGTTCAATCCTCAGTGCGGACGAGTCAAAACACAATTGCGAATTATTTAGAACTGTTACTCAGTCATGTCTGCCAGAATGAGAGCATTCTATCTCTGGATTAAATAAAGGGTTCCGTTCGAAATGCCGTGCAGATTCCCGAGTTCGACAGAAAGATTACCGAGTTCGACAAGATACACCTGGAGAATGTGGGAGGTTACATCGACCGAAACGTTGTGAAAATGACATTCAAGATGAGAACAGTAACCCAAATAATCTAAATAACGTATAGTATTTGGCACAATGATTGCAGACATGCTGTCCTATAAAAATATTGTTCATTCAGCTCTATTGTTGTTCTTTTCAAATTTTCTTATGTTTTTATTTTTGCTGGAGGTCATCAAACAGAATGCCAGACATTAACTCGCTATTTCAGAAAATCCGACCGAGTAATCTTTTTTAGATTTTAACCGCCCCTTTAAGTCCAATTATTTAGATTAGCCTTACACTTAGTTCACAGGATATATTCAATTGGGTAGTTTTTGGAATTCTTTTCATGATTACTGGAAGGATGGATAATTTCAGTTTCTTTTAATGCCCTACATAACAACTTGCTATTTAGCTCTCTTCTCTTTTTGAGCTCTGTCTCAGTTAGCATCATTAGGAACACTGGCTCCAACTAGACTTACTATTTTCTAAGTAGCCCTAAGGATTGTACAGACATAGTGCAGGGTGTATGACTGATTTCAAACTGTACTTTCTGGTATCTGTTTCCTGGACTTTTACAGGTGCCTTGTATAGTAGCTGTCTCCCATTACAATCTCATAACTAGGTATTAAGCGACGTACACTCTCATTCTATATAACGAATCTCCATTTGTCGTTGCTGAGACTATCTGCTTAAAAACATTGGTCATCAAATTTTGATTTTGGACAGCCATTATCAACCTCTCCTGACCACAATGGAACGATCATCCTTGAGCCACTCTACAGAGTCTTCCTTATCAATATATTCCTGGGATATTTTTTCTCGAAAATAATTGATACGTTGTTGGATGGCACATATTTCTAGTTTTCTATCATAAAGGAGATTTTGGATTATTTCTGTAGCATTTATTAGGGAGATCTGTTCAAAACGTTTGTCCAGTTTTGTGATGAAGGTCGTTTTATTGGTTTTTATTAGTTCATGTTGATGTACCATAATAAGTTTCGAGTTCTCATAGGTTATGAGATATTTACCACACACACACACACACACACAAACACACACATACAAACACACAAGCACACACACACAATAAGACACACACACGCTCAAACGCACACACTCACACACACACTCACACACACACTCACACACACTCACATTCACACACACACACTCACACTCACACACTCACACACTCTCAAACACACACACACGCTCACACTCACACACACTCACATTCACACACACACTTTCACTCACACACACACACACACACGCACTCACACACACACACTACCGCACACTCACACACTCACACGCACTCACACACGCACTCACACACACACTAACACAGTCACTCACACACAAACACTCACACACACTCACACTCTCACACTCACGCTCACACACTCACATACACACTTGCACTCACACTCACACACACACTCACACACACGCACAAACACTGACACACACACTTAAACACACACTCACACTCACACACGTTTACACTCACACACTCACACTCATACACTCATACACGCACACACTCACACTCACACACACAAATTCACACTCGCACACTCACACACAAACTCACACACTCAGACACACTCACACACACTCACACACACACATACACATACACACTTGCACTCACACACACTCACACACTCACATACACACTCACACACAGACACCCACACTCACACTCACACACACACACACTCACACACGCACTCACACTCACACACACACTCACACACACAGACATTCACACATACACACACATTCACACTCACACACACAGACATTCACACATACGCACACATCCACACACACACACACTCACACTCATACACACACATACAAGCACTCACACACTCACACACACACTCACACACACGTACACTCACACAAACACACACACACACTCACACACACTCACACACACTTACCCACACACACACACTCACACTTACACACACACACTTACACACATAGGCATTCACACATACACACACTCACACACAGAGACACACACTTACACTCACACACTCACACTCACACTCACACACGCACACTCACACACACTCACACGCACACGCACACTCACTCACAGACATACACACACTCACACACTCACACTCACACACGCACACTCACACAAACACACCCACACACTCACACACACACTCTCACACACACTCACACTCACACAATCACACACACACTCACACACACTCACACTCACACACTCTCACCCACACACACACTCACACTTACACACACACACTCACACACACAGACATTCACACATAAACACACATTCACACTCTCACACACTCACACTCACACTCACACACACAGACACACACTTACACTCACGTACTCACACACACACTCACACACTCTCACTCACACACACTCTCACACACACACATACACTCATACACGCACACAATCACACACACACTCACACACACACAATTACACTCACACACACACTCACTTACACACACTCACACGCACACACACACACAAATGGTAACTACTTTCAGTCTTGACAAACTATGGATACCCACTGTAAAGTTGCCTGCGTGTGGAATTTTTGTGCTAAGAGTTGTTTAATCTCAAACCACAACTCTCCTGAGTCGGGGTTGTTAAATACCAGTGGCAAGGAGAAGTTCAGGACGACTGGAAAGCGGAGAGCACATATAGCGCCTAGAATTCCCAAATGGTCACCTATCTGGTACTAGCCATGCATATATACGGCATAATCACGTTGACACATCGGTTCTCGTCATATCACCGAATTAAGCATTCACGCACACACACACTCACTCACACATACACACACACACACTAATATTGATGTCCCATATCCATGTCATTCTTGTTTAGTACTCTCTCTCTCTCACACTCTCTCTCTCTCTCTCACTCACTCTCTCTCTCTCTCGCTCGCTCTTTCTATCTCTCTCGCTCTATCTCTCGCTCTCTCTCTCTCTCTCTCTCACTCACTCTCTCTCTCTCTCGCTTGTTCTTTCTATCTCTCTATCTCTCTCTCGCTCGCTCTTTCTATCTCTCTCGCTCTATCTCTCGCTCTCTCTCTCTCTCTCTCTCTCTCTCGCTCGCTCTCTCTCTCGCTCGCTCTATCTTTCGATTTCTCATTACTGTTTAGGATCATACAATTTTCGGTAGAGTTCTTAAGAGAGTGCTTGTATTTCAGTTTCTGTTTATTAGGTGATTTTTTATCTTCATAAAAAGCTGCCTCGGGATACGATCTTCGCTCATCCTGCATACATGCCTATTTGACTAAAAGCACCCTAGTTGAGAGCTCATTGTTCCAACTCCTCAGCTAAACATTCACAGGAAACATGAATTGGAACAAATACATTAAAACAATTACAACGAAGGTAGGCTCTCTCTACTATGCTAGAAAATTACACACCTGAGAGTAGCCTATATCTCTACGAAGTCACCATTCGTCCATGAATGGAGTACTGTTGCTGCATCTGGGCTATGCATCTGCCAATAGTCTATCCCTTTAAGGCAAGGTGAAAAAGTGTCTCCAGTGTAATAGATCTCGCACTATCGGCCAAGCTTCAACCTTAGTTCTATTTCCCCAATTTTGCATCTCTTTGCCTATTTTACAAGTACTTTAATGGAATGTGCTCTGATAAACTCATAGGACATGTGCCCCTTCGACATACATACTCCCGACTAACTCAACAAGGAATCAAAATCACACCTTTCACTGTTGTGGTCCTTAGCTTTCCACTGTAATACAAGTAATGTTCCAAAGGTAATGCCTCCTATTTTTTCGCCCGAATGGATTAGAATGGGTATGCAAATTTCATTGCTTTGACGACTGAAAGTTTCATCTCTCTGTTGCAGATATTGACGGTGTAAGACTCTAAGAAAGCAATCCCTATTATAAACATACAGAGATGCATCATAGAATTCATCCAGACAAAAGAAAATGCACTGATTAACATGTTGAATGTTTACGAAGCCGATGAAGTTGATGTCAACACAGTTATGGGATGGGTCCCTTGATTTTGGAGTGGCTACAGAGATATGTGTGACGAAGCGCGCTCGAAACTTTTACAACCGAGGCATTAAAGAGGCTAGCAAAAGTACGTTTAGAATGGTGGTGACTATGTAGAAAAATAAATTCTGGAATACAAAAAGTCGCTAATTTTAATTATATCAGTCTCGTCTTCGTATCTCTTTAACGTTTTAGTTTCCGAATTTAAAAAATAGGAGGCTTTATTTTTGGAACGAACCTCGTAAGATTTTTTTTTCCTATGGATTGCTACGAATTTAAAATTCCTTCCTTTTTATTTTTTTTTTTTGCCTGACTGTACTGACATGCAGAAGTTTATATATAACGCGAAGAGACATCTCGCGCCTCAACTCCATGATTAACCCCCTCCCTGTAAATATGATCCCAATTAGCATCCCTTTACATTTAAGTAGTAATACGCTTTATTTTGGATGAAAAGGAGTTTGAAAATATAATTCTTGAGTAACACGTTTTTAATACTACAACGATTCTACTAAACAGTAGCAGCAGTTTCCGATCTTGCCCGTGATAATCCACATTCTAAAAATGTCTTTAATTGTTGTACGCATGCGCTTGTCTTCTTTTTCCTTGACGTCGGATTGTTCATCACACGTCTATTATCATTTTTTTTCTTCCACTGAAACAACTGTACATCACTAATATAAATCTGTCAAATTATAACTAGGATCCTGCGAATAATTTATAGCGGTTTTATGTGTCTTCTGACTACCATCCAAGTTTAATGCGCATAGAATAAAATACAAGCATTATAATCTTGATTTTATTTTAATCAATTTTCACCCCAAACAAGGCACTGTTCCACTTTGAAGTAGGGGGCTACAATCGGGGACATAATTTGCAGGGGCATTTTGAAGGGAGTTGAGTAGCAAGATGTTTGTTCACAATACACTTGAACTTATGCATCTCAGTACAGTTGGGAAATCAGAATCCCGGAAGGGAGTTCCAAAGACTTGCAGTACTAGGGAAGAAACTATTGGAGTAAAAGGCTTTTTACACCTAGGGATCTCTACTGTAAAGGGGTGGGACAGTTGCTTGTCGGGTTTGTCGGGGGTAGTCACGTCGAGGAGGTACAAGTGCTTGCAATTCGTCAGAGCATTCACCATTAAAGTATTTGTAGAACAGGCAGAGGGATGCAACATTTCGTCGATGGGACAGAGACTGAAGCCTAGATGACAGTTCCGGACCTATCAGGTTGGCGACTCTCTTTTGAACCCTGTCCAGGAGTGAGAGACAAGCAGCAGATGCACCAGCCCAAATGTGACAACAGTACTCCATACATGGGCGAATGGTAGCCTTATAGAGGTACAGGATACTTTCAGGCGTAAGTAATTTTCTAGCACGGTAGAGAAAGCCCACCTTCTTTGCAGCAGCCTTGGCAATGGTCTCAATGTATCTATTCCAGTTCAGCCAACACTTCAACATACTAAACAATTCACTTGCCTCGCTATAACGACAATCAATTTATACATCAAGCTACATGATATGAAAGAACCCTTGTACTACGTGCATTCATTTGGCAATCAGCTTCAATTTCTTGCAATACACAAATATAGATGCCTTAATTAGAAGTTGATATAAAATGCAAGTTGATATAAAATATAGGTCTTTTTCAAGTTTACGATTAGTTTTGCATGTATAATCAAAAGAATCCATAAGATGTTGCATGTCTGTTTGGCAAAGTGCAAAATGATCACAACTATATGCATGCAAGAATTTTCAGTGCAAGTTTTTTAAGTTTTTTGTTTTGTTTTGTTTTTTTTACTCATGTTCACCCCTTACAAAGCATATTGCCACTTGGACGTAAGGGGCTTCTTTTGGGGCCATGTTTAGGAAAGATTAACAAGATCTTTGTTTATGTTAGATTTAAACCTCTGCATATCAGTACAGCCAGGGAAGCAGGCAGCAGGAAGGGAATTTCAAAGTCAAACTGTTCGAGAGAAGAAACTATTAGAATAGAAAACTTTCTGGCATTTAGGGACAACAACAGTGAAGGGGTGAAATCTTATTGCTAAGAGGGTTTGTCAAGGATATGTACGTAAAGGGGGCACAAGTGAAACAAGTTCATCAGAACACATTCCATTAAAATATTTGTAAAACAGGTACAGCGATGCAACATTGCGACGATGAGACAGGGGCTGGAGCTTAGTTGATAAAATGGGACCGATTAGATTGACAACTCTTTTTTTAGTACACTATGATAGTGAAATTCGGATAGCGGTAAAATCGATTTAAAAAATGATATTTACTGGCGTTTTGTATCGATTTAAACTAAAGGCAATGATATCTACTTAATTGGCACGTCAGAAGTTCTTAAATATTACCGCATTATTTTGAAAAAAAAAACACGGGTTTTCGAACTTCATCGTAAAAAAACTGTCGCCATATTTCTTAAGAAACACGTGACAAGGGAAGTAACTCAGTTATGCTAAAAACAAACAAAATGCACAATTTATTTGAAAAATTGGCAATTGTTGCGCGCTATTTATCCCCCTTTGAGACTCTCCGGTGTCTTGTCTTATTTTTAGCCAAACATTTCATTTTCGCTAATTTTCGACAGAAAATGTTTTCGTTAATAATTTTATTCCACCATATCATTTTTCGTATTTTTTTTTATATATATTCATTACTGTAACATGGCAATTAAGTAGAGACCATTAGGTTGTCTTGAAATTCAATATTAAAAATTTGAATTTCTTTGGCTGTTTGATTTAAGAATTTAGCATTCAGTTAAAGAAAAGAAGTAGAACATTAGGCATCTCCAAATTCTTGTGTAAAATCGCCAAAGTTTTACGCATTATTTTAGCATGACAATTAAGTAAAGACCATTTGTTTGCCTTGAAATTTAATATTAAAAATTTCTAATTTCGCACTTGAAATTTTAGATATAGGTTCCTTGGACATGGATCTAACTTAATAACTTGATTTGAGCCCAAAACAATAAATTTTAAGGGGTCATAATAGGGGTCAAAGTTTTTTAAAAAATTGACCTCTGCAGTCTCTTCCAAATTACTCAGACAATTTCTGGTCTAAATATTTGAAATTTTACATAAAGAGTATTCAGAGATAGGGCAAGCTTTTTTATCAGTTGGGGTCGAAAATTTTTAGTTACCAATATATAAATGTATGTATGCCTGTTTGCATATCTGCCTTAAACTTTCAATAGAGGCGACGGATTTTACCAAGATTAGTATCGTTTTAAAGTTCGACCTATCATACGACAAATATCGAAAAATTGGCTAAAAACATTAATATCTTCCCCTTCAACAAGGCACTTTTCTACAGGGGGGGTCACTTTTTTCGCCGATATTTTTGTAAGTTATCCTCTCCTTTAAATTGTCTAGCCTTTTTTTTTAAATGTCGCTTCCGGTTTGGCGGTGGTCGTAACAGCATAAACGTTAGGTTTTACCCCGTTCTTTTCATCCTTTGCGGTACGGGTTCGAGCCTGCCTTCTTACTACTACTTTCTTTTTTTGCTCAACATACACATCCAAACACCCGGGCAACGCCGGGCTGAAATGCTAGTATTAAAAATTTCTAATTTCGTTATTATAGTGTACGAGTTGTGCCGAATTTTCTAATTAGTAAATTTGGAGGAAGTATCGATCGAACCCACTTCGTTCCACTTAAACACTTCCCTTAGAATATTGACAACCTTTACGTGGTCTCTCCTGTATAAACCCGATGTGTTTTTTTTTTCTAGAAAGAATTCCAACTAGAAAAATATCGGAGAAACCAATGCCAACAACAGAATCAGTTGATTTGTCCGAAATAAATGAAAGCAATGAATTCGCAACTTTAGATATCTGCACTAAGGCGTTTGAGGTTAAACAACATATTACAAAATGCAAGTTTAGTAAGCGAATTCAACGCAGATTTTTTTTAAATGAATAAACATTTATCTACAATTATACAAATGCAACTTGGTCTTTGTGTGAGTTCCTTCCTTATAGACTTCGAAACGGCTGAACAGATTTTCTTTAAAATTTATGGAACGTTAGTGTATAAGTCTGGCAATGAGCTTAGTAAAGTTTTGTCTTAGAATACCCCCGATAATTACCGATAATCGATAACCGAAACCGTTATTTTAATTTATCTATCATCGGTAAAGATATTTTTCCATATCGTCGCTTAGCAACAATGATAGAATAACGGGCCGTGAAAATTCTACTGTGGGTAAGTTGATAGCGTGTTTTTGTTTTTTTGTTTCTTTGGGGTTTTTTGTTTGTTTTCTTGCTTTTTTTAGCATGACGTGGTCTGTAGGTTCAAACTCCGCACGTAATTTTTTTTTCCATTTAATGCAAAGAATTTTATAAGACTTCATAATTTACGTGTGTGTTTTTTTGTTTGTTTTTTTTTTGTTTTGTTTTTTTTTTTGCATGGCGTGGTCTATAGATTCAAACCCCACACGTAAATTTCTTAATGTTTTTTTTCGTTAACTGGAAGAAAGTTTATATAAAATAATTTTATAAAAGAAACAGTAGATTCTTTTAGAGTGCAATGTAGGATAACATATATTTTGGACTAAATTACTGCATGGAGGCATGTGAAGCTTTCTCCTGGATGATTTCACGGGTTTCGATGACAATAAAAATATAGGAGTATTAAATATTTGTTGGTCATCATTCAATCCCGGGCAACGTCGGGTTTCCCTGCTAGTTTGTATATAAATCGAACTTTTAGACGTAATCACGTCTTCGTCAGAATAGACACAGTTTTACTCCATCTTTTTTATTCCTCGTGGCATGATGCCATTAAGAAACACAAGACCCGTTCGGTGTTATCAACGGTGTTGTTTTTTAAATGTCCAATTCGAGAGATAGGCGTGGTTACACGTGGAAAGTTATGTGAAAATATGTTTTATATACAAGACAGGCTGTCAATCTTTAATGGCAATAAAAGAGACCACAACAAAATATAAATATAGTATAAGTATAATATAAAACTATTCTGCTGCAGCAAATGTATAACAAGGGCTTCCTCAGTCTTTGACAGACTATGGTTACCCACGAAGGGGTGCTTGCGCGTGAAAGTTTTATTGGCTGGAGGCGCGCAATCTCCAACCACTACTCTCCTGAGTTGACATTGTTAAATACCAGTGGCAAGTGAAGTGTACAAGACGACTAGAAACAAATGCCGAGATAAGCGGAGAGGACATGCAGCGCCTAGAATTCCCAAATGGTCACCCATCTGGTACTAACCAGGCTCGCCGTTGCTTAACTTCGGTGATCTGATGAGAACTGGTGTGTCAACGCGATTATGCCACATATAGTAAATGTATACAGTCTACGAAATGAGGTGTTTGGTTCAACTAGCTCACATATAAAACCAATACGCTCCAAATGTTGGTACGGAATTGTTGAGGGATACCCTGGATAGTATCTCCAGATGGCGTAATCACTTTTATGAACTTCTCAATAGACAATTTATGGTAGATACGCAGTGCATTGTGTCTATATCATTGGGATCAATAAAAAAATTAAGTGAATGATATTCACTCGGAAACACAAGTTCAGAAAGATATATGAAACTTAAATAATGGAAAATTTCATAAGATGAATGGATTAACTTCAGAGACATTTAAATCTTGTGGTGACGGTTTTTCCAAATATTTTGCAGCATTCATGGAGTATTGAGGACATATCATAGATACCATAGAATTGGGTAGATGCATTAATGTTGATCTTGAACAAGAGTGGTATGGTTTGGTTTGGTGGTTTTGATTTACGGTATGTCAGCTCTTTTGGGGGGTTTTACTATCGGATCTAGTAATTTTGAAAATGTTTTTAATGTTTCAAATATGTATCCTTGGAGTTTAGTTTGTTTTGTTTTACGGCATGCCAACCCTTTGGTGATTATTTAATGTTGTATCCAGTAATTTTGAAAAGGTGTTTATGCTTCAAATTCTTTATATCTCCAATTCGTGGAGATATATCGTTTGGTTGTTTTATAGATAAAAGATCGTTGTTGTTGTTGTTGTTGTTGTTGTTGTTGTTGTTGTTGTTGTTGCTGTTGTTGTTGTTGTTGTTGTTGTTGTTGTTGTTGTTGTTGTTGTTGTTGTTGTTGTTGTTTTCCTTTTACCTTTGTAGAACATGTAAAGGGGAAGGCGAAAAAAATCAATAGCATCAATGTCTGGCGAATCTTGCGCCAGGGAGCCAATATCTTCACATATCCTCATCTTGTAGCACTAGGGATGGTTGGGTAACGCCTGTAAGATAGACTCACTGGGCGTGGTAGTTCAGGTGCAACATTTTTTTCGATTACAATATAATATTCTCAATGATATTCTTTCAGAATCTTAATCTGGTTCCAGGAATGGTAGGTGAACAGTTGGCGTGATCTTTTTCGTTGGACTAATCCAAAAGAAGTGTCTTAAATAAGATGTTGGTTTGTATCAAATCTTTATAGACCTGGCATCTACATATATATAAAGTTGCATTGTTTGTCGCACTGACAGTACTATTAAAAGCCCACTTTTTAATTTTTAAAGTGAATACAACTTCGTTATATACTTAGTCGTTAATATACCAGCAACTTCAAAAAGGAAAACTAATTTGCATATTCCTTTAAAAACTAAGTTTTATTAATTCACTTTTAATTTTTACTCTGTTTACTTATTGGGTGATTAGTTCCATTTCACTATTATGTACATTTCTATTTGTGCATATTTTCTACATTATGCATAATTGCATCACATTTGAAGCTGCATTTAGAGTAAATCTCTATTTTTATCTGAGGAACGGTCTCCACCAAACTGCTCTGTCAATTTTCGGTCTATAGACTTGAAACTTTATATATCGGACCTGTAGAACAAAATGATTTTGGTTTCAGCCGAATATATCTGCTAAGGGATCGAAATTACAATATTTTTACTTGGCAGGTGTGACACTCCGTAATGTGTATGCCCTACGTATGAGCAAGTATACATTTATGCTTTTAACTACGTTAATTTGTAAAGTTTTTATATACATGTCGTTAACTCGGATGGTTGCGAACACCACTAGAGAGTTAAGTGTTTTGGCTTCGATTTTAACTGAATGCACTCAAACCATATTCTTTTAAACTTTTGAAATCACTAGTATATACAGGGTACAATATAAAAACCAATAGCTAATTAGCCTTATAATGATAAATATGAAATGTGCATAAATTTGAATATATTTAAGCTTATTTTACGACCAGGCAACTGCAGGCTGTCAGCTAGTGCTCAGCAGAGTTGCTTTGTAATGCATTCAAATAAGTTTGATTGTCATTAAACATATTGATCCGGCTCTTACACGACCATGTGAAAGCAAAGGAAAACACTGATGTTCAGCTTTTTGAATTTCTGAAAAAATATCCGTAGAAAATGATGTCAAGATCTTAACATACTCACGCGATTCTTTTTGCCTTATACTTTGCTGTGGTGTTATATATATATATATATATATATATATATATATATATATATATATATATATATATATATATATATATATATATATATATGCCTGTTTGATAGGTTGAATATATATGCCTGTTTGATAGCTTGAATCTTGTCTTTGACGATCGGACGACGCCATCTTTTAAAAAAGTGATGACAGATTTATTAGTGTATATATATATATATATATATATACATATATATATATATATATTATGTGTGTAATAGAATGATTTAGAGGCTAAGGAACGAGGATGGAGAGTAGTATGTTTTGGTTTTAATTCTACCTGATAGCACCCAAGTCATTTATATTTTTTAGTTTTTATTTTACTACTAAATATTAGGTTTAATATAATAATCGATAGAGAATTGTCTCTTTTAATAAATACGCCGAGAGGTCTGTTATATATATATATATATATATATATATATATATATATATATATATATATATATATATATATATATATATATATATATATATGCTTCAATGCTTCAACCCTCCATATTCCAAAAATCTTGAGACAAACTTAGCCAGAGAATTTTTAAAAAATATTGGATAGAAACTTTAAAGCCCCCATAGATATAATAAAATATTCAATAAGAATACAATCAAAGTGTCTTACTCTACTATGCTAAACCTTCATCAAAATATAATTAGTTCTAACAATAAAAAAATTAATAAACTACAAAATACAATTATACAAAATATAGCAGGCTGTAACTGTAGAAGAAAAAATAAATGTCCCCTACAAGGCTCATGTAAAATAAAAAATGTAGTCTATAGCTGCACAGTATCAAAACCCCTAAATCTAAATGAATTTAATAGCAACCATAACTCAACCACCAGATTAAACACCAACTTTAACCAATCTACCAATCAAATACAAACCAACCCACCATATAATAATCCAACACCTAATCTACCGGAAAATAATTGCACTAAACAAGAGGCAATATATTTTGGTTCCACATCTGGCTTTATAAAACATAGAATTTCAACGCACAAATATTCATTTAAAAATCACTCCCTGTTAAACCAAACTACCCTATCCAAGCATATTTGGCGACTCAAGGATAACAATATTTCTTTCAATTTGAAATGGCAAATAATAGGGTCTTACAAAGCATACAAACCAGGAGATAAATTCTGTGCACTGTGTACAAAACAGACTCTAAAAAATTTAAAATATGAAGATATAAAAAATAGAACCACCCTATTAAATTCAAGATAAGAACTTATTTTCGCATGCAGTCATAAACGTTAGTTTAAATTTAATAAATATAAACCACCTTAAATCATTAAAAATGTTACTTATTAATATTCAATATGAAAATTAAACTATAACCTGACATGCTTATTAATAAAAAATTTTGATCATCAATATTATTGTTATTATTAATTGATCTAATATATCGACCATTATTATATATTATTGAAATATATTCTTAACCTATGATATATTTTTTGATTTCAATAAATAAATAAATTATCAAATATTAAATTCAATAATTTCAAAATATATTATAATATATTGTTTGCTTGATTTATTATTCCTTAATAAATTAAGTTGAACACTAATTATCGTCCTTGCATTGTTTAATTAAAGAAATAAGATTATCTTCCCCTTTCTTTCTTCAGTTTTAAATTTAGCGTTTTAATCAAACGTATGCTAACCGATATAAAATATTCCATTAGCATTCTTTTTGAAAATTTATCATTTCATAAGTTGGAAAGCTACAATAAACATCCATATGAATGATTTGACCTTAATTGCTGATTTCAAAAGGCGAAGAATTAAAAGGTAAATAATTATATATATTTATACATATATGTATGTATGTGTGCATGTATATATATATATGTATATATGTGTGTGTGTGTGTGGGTGTCTATGAATTTTATTAGAAATATATTATTATAATATTATATTTAAACCAAATTCAGATTTATAATTTTATTCTATTTTATTTCTATCTTTAACCCATATTAATTTTCTTATCAAGTAAATGCATACCTTTATTTTAATTTTTTCCAGATACATCTGCCTATACTTTTAATGCTAGCTTTATTTATGGTGTCTTTTACATATATTTAAAACCTTTCCCAATACTTTGCTGATGAGGAAACTTTGTTTGTTAAAAATACTATATGTAAAAATTATTGTCCGTGGCTTAATGTCTACCACAATAAAAACATTGTTTTCCGAAACGATAGTACAAATTATTGATTTTGTTGTTGTTTCTTCTTGTGAAACGGATTTTTAATTTAATTCGAATTTGAATTTTAAATTATCAATCACATTATTGAATATCAAATTAGCTCTAGGATATTTACCTATCGAGCTTATTATATATCTAAATTACAACGAGCACTTTTTCTTTCCCTGTATTTTAATTAAATTAGTAATTTTACTATTACATTAAAATACACTCTGCTCTTTAGACTATTGTTCTAATCTCCTTTATATATATATATATATATATATATATATATATATATATATATATATATATATATATATATTGGCTTCGATAAATGGATGAGTGAATTACAAAGAAACTGATTGGCTGACTACCAAACCGAGTTCCACGTGAATATATGAAAACACGAAGTAACATCGATTCCATGCAATAGCCTGACGAATTCTCACAAAAATGAAATGCGGAAAATTCTGCTTATCGTAAGCGAGAGAGAGAGAGACAGACAGACAAACAGACAGACAGACAAAGACAGAGCGAAAGAAAGAAGGAACGAACGAATGAATCAATGAATGAATCAATGAATGAAAGAGGGATTGACAGATAGAAATCAATGGATAATCTTGGCAACCTTGTTAGTGAAAACCTCTTCGACGATCGTACAGAGTGCAGGGAGAAAATGGAAATTTTTATGGCAGAAGCGAGTGGTAAAGAGAGGGGGGTTCTTTTTTGTGTGTTGGGGCAATGGAGAGAAAAGGGGGTCTGGATCAGCCGAAACGAGAACTGACACCCGCTCCACTCTTTCAGTCATCTGCCTCACTTCATACTGTTAGACAAACTGATTTATTTGCATTGAAATTAAATTTCATCTTGTTCGGTACGTGTCTAGAAAACATGACCGCCTCAGTTCGCCCCACATCATCGTGAGGTGCTATCAGCCGTTTCCTTCTGGGGCTATTCTTCAAATTTTTCTTTCTTTTCTTTTCCGACTTTGACATTTTTTCTTCTATTTTTTCGTAATTCTTCTACTTTTTTTTATTCTTTATCTTCTTTTTTTTAACTTTTAACTTCTTCATTTTTTTCATCTGATATTGTTTTTTCTATTATCTATGTTCTTCATTCCGACTTGACTTCTGTTCTTCTTCCTCTAATATTCTTCCTTTTCGTCCTCTTTTTTCTTTTTCTTCTGCATGTATTTTTTCTACTTCTACAACTCCTAGTTATTCTTATTCAACGTTATCTTTTTCCTCTTCTATTTTTTACTTTTCTTCTGCTTCTACTTTTTCGTCTTCTACATCCTTTTCTTCTTCCTCTTCTACTACCTATGTTTTTCTACTTAATCTTCTACTTTTCTTCTTCCTCGCCTTCTTTTTCCTCTACTACCTTTACGTTTTTTTTTACTCTATGTACTTTTTCGTCTACTGCTTCTTTTTCTTCTTCCTCCTCTTATTCTTTTTCTACTATTTTTACTATTTTATTTTTGTTTATCACTTCTTCTTTTTCTTCTACTTCTTCTTCTTCTGATACTTCTTCATTTTCTTCTTCTACTTCTTCTTCTACTACTTCTTCTTCTACTACCTTTACATTTTTTTTCTTCATCTGTTACTTATTTCGTCTTCTTTTCCTTCCACTACTACTTTTACTTTATTTTTTTTACTTTATCTTTTGCTTCGTCTTCTACTTTCTCTTCTTCTGTCTCTTCTTCTGTTTCTGCTTTCTCTTCTTTTTCTTCCTCTTCGACTTCTTCTTTTTCTACTACTACTACTACTACTACTTCTATTGCTATCTTTACTTCTTTTCTTTCTACTTCATCCACTTTTTCGTCTTCTTGAAGCTCTTACACTTAATGTTATCGCTTTCGGTTGTTAGATTTCATTAACTGTGTTTTTTATTCGTTTTTGTTGTTGTTTTATGTGAAGGCGTGTGTATTTTTGGTTTATTTTGTTTCGTTTTCAAAGATATTGAAAATGTCGAAGTGTTGTTTGTATTGGTCGATGAATATTTTCGGTTGTGATTTTTTTTTTTTTTCGATCGATTTTTTAATACATTTTCGTTCCTGTCTTATTGTCATCAAATTTGTACGAAGTCTCTTTGCGTTCTTCTCAAGATTTTTAATGTGTTACTGAAATATCTCCCCCCCCCTCTCTTTCTCTCTCTCTCTCTCTTTTTCTCTCTCTCTCTCTGTCTCTGTCTCTCTCTCTCTCTCTCTTGCGCACTCAATCATCTCACTGGCACTTCCTATATGCATTCTGATGAACATTGTTTATTTTTATAGTTTCCTTTTATTTTACCTTTCACTCCCTTCTCCGATTTCTCTCTCTCTCTCTCTCTCTCTCTCTCTCTCTCTCTCTCTATCTATCTATCTATCTATCTATCTCTATCTCTCTAAAAATCTTCCTTTCAGTCTTCTAGAGATCATATCATTATCGCCTACTCATTGCCTATCTATCTATCTGTCTATCTATCTGTCTGTCTGCCTATCTATCTCGCACTCTTTCTTCTCCACTCTCCCCCTCTCCCTTTCTCTTTCTTGCCCTTCATTTTTCTACAGTAGAACCCCGAGATACGGTATTAAAAATTAGCAACAAAATACAGTACAGTATATAATACACATGTATATAATCAAATAACATTATAAATAACATCGTAAGGCGGGGCAAATATCGTAACCAGGGGCCGGAAAAACATCGTACTCTACATCGTACCCTGAAAAAAAAATGTACCCTAGGCCCACCGTATCCGGGGTTGTACTGCACTTCTTTTATTTAATCTATATAGCCGAAATCAATACCTTTCATTCCTGTCTCTCTCATCCTCACTCTCTTTCTCTTTCTCGCCTTCTGTCTGTCTGTCTGTCTGTCTGTCTGTTTCTCTCTCTCTCTCTCTTTCTCTCTCTCTCTCTCTCTCTCTCTCTCTCTCTATATATATATATATATATATATATATATATATATATATATATATATGATATAAAGTTCTGTGTGTGTGTGTGTGTGTGTGTGTGTGTGTGTGTGTGTGGTCTCGAATAGGCTCCTATATGGTTGACTTTTGTAAGAAAAACTGATTACATATAATGATAGATGTATCGAGACACAGGAATGGGTATGTTTGATCTGGCAGAACGGTGATTCATTAAAATTGTGGGGTCTGCATTCGCGCCTGGTCCACAAAGTATGGAAATAAAAAATTTAAAAATTATAAAAAAACGTTTACAAGTATTTTTGATATAGATGTGCATAAGAATATTTTGATAAGTATGTTTTAACTTAAATAGGGATGGTATAATATAATTGTGGGGTCTGCGTTCGCGCCTAGCCTCCATACAATGGAAATAGGCACAAACTTTAATAAAGACTTTTGATATCTATCTGCGTATACTTTTATAATTATGTTTCAGATTGAAGAAATATGGTATATTAAAATTATGGGGTGTTCGTTCGCACCTGACCTCCATAGAATTGAAATATGTCACAAAGTTTAACAAGGTTTTTTAATATAGATCGACAGAATATTGTGATAAGTGTTTCAGTGTGATCAGGTATGGTATAATAAATTATGGAGTTTATCTATTTTATTTTTACTTTCATCATATTTTGCTTTGGTTTTTATACCCCCAAATTCGAAGCTATCTCTTTATAACCCTTCCTTTTCATAAACTATTATACTTTCATAAATCAGAGTCCATTTTCTGTAGGTATCCTGAATCTTCAAGCACAATCCTACACGGGTTATGAGACTTCAAATATATCCTAGACTCATGAAATATAAATATTAATAATAGTGTAGTGAATAAAGGACAATCCGTAAATTCCCCACTATCCAACCACCAGAAAAGGCGGAACTACTTGCTCGGCGATTCGCCTCTAACTCCACACTAGAGCCAACAAACAACTTCCTTAAAACTTTCCCTATACGAACAGAAGCCACAATAGATGATCTGAAAATCATCCCTTCACATGTCCACGATCTCATAAACAACTAAGGCACCTCCAAGGCGAGTGGGCCTGATCTCATTCCTGCTATACTAATTCCCAAATGCTCAGCTGAGCTAGCCCCCGTACTTTCCAAATGACTTGCTGAATCCTGCTTTCCTAATTGCTGGAAGATGTCCTCTTAGTACCAGTGTACAAGAATTCCGGCGAAAGGGCCGACCCTCTCAATTATCGCCCTGTAATCTCTTCCCCCTCTTCGCTAAAATCTTCGAGACGCTAATCAATGAAGCACTCATCCACCACCTTGCAAAAGCTAATTTTTTTTCTGACAAACAGTACCGATTTAGGAAATGTCTTTTTACTGCAAATATTTTGACAGTCATCCATGCACTGGATAAAGCAGGTGAAGTCAGGCCTGTAACCCTCGATATATCCAATGTCTTTGACAATGTCGGGCATGAAGGACTGCTAATGAAAATCAAACCATATGGTATAATTGGATGAATACTAAATGTAATTAGATCTTTTGTAGACAATATGATCATCCAGGTTGTCATTGATGGACGTTCATAACAGTAATGTGGGAGTGCCTCAATGTCGATCCTTGGACCACTACCATTCCTAATATTCATCAATGACCTCCCCGATAATATTGAGTCCGAGATGGGTATATTTGCTAATGATATAACGCTCTATAACATGTATGAGGGAAGAACGAATGTACACAAATCCAAGGCAATTGCTGAATCATTAGAAAATGACCTCCAGATCGTAGTTGAACGGGGACATAAATTGATAATGACACTTAATGCTAGTAAGACTAAGCTGCTCTCCTTTAACAATTGCAAGAAACCTCTCCAACCACCGATATCCATGACAAATAACACCCTACCTGAGAATTTTTCTTTCAAACTCCTCGGCTTAACATTCACAGGAAATATGAACTGGAACAAATACATTAAAGACATTGCGAAGGCTGCTGCTATAAACCTCCTCACACCTGAGAGTATCCTGTACCTCTATAAGGCCACCATTCGCCCATGTATAGTGTAGTGTTGCCACATCTGTACTGGAGCATCTACCACTAGTCTCTCTCTCTCTCTCTCTCTCTCTCTCTCTCTCTCTCTCTCTCTCTCTCTTAGATAGGGTCCAAAAAAGGGTCTGCAATCTAATAGGTTCCACTTTAACTAGGCTCTATACCCTTATCCCATTGCCGCTATGCTGCATCCCTTTGCCTGTTTTACAAGTATTTTAATGGAATGTGCTCTGATGAACTCATTACACTTGTGTCCCCTCGACGTACATATCCCCAATAAACCCGTTTAGCAACAAAATCACACCCCTTCACTGTTGAGGTTCCTAAATGCCAGAAAGTTTTCTACTCAAATAGCTTCTTCCCTAGAACAGTTAGACTTTGAAATTGTCTTCCTACTGCCTGCTTCAAAAACTGTACTGATATGCAGAAGTTCAAATGTAATATAAACCAACAGCTTAATCTTTCTTATGCATGGTCCCAATCAGTAGTACCTTACGTCCAAGTGGCAATATGCTTTGTTTGAGGTAAATGTAAGTAAAAAAAAAATCATATGTATAACGTTTTTATTGAGAGCACAATGGAAGTGGTTCTGAATTTTTAAGTAACCTCCTAACCTTAAGAATCTATTAGGCTTATCCTCCGTTAAAGTTTTAAATATATTATATTTAGCTCTGAGAAGTTTTGTCGAATCTTAGACAAATTCAGTTGTAAGTTACACTTCTCTAGAGAACTACTCAGTGCGGGCAGCACTCAAAATACAATTTCGAATTATTCAGCACTTCTACATAGATATAGCTGAAAGAATTAGAACATGCTACCTCCGTGGATTAAATAAAGGGTTTTGTTCAACATTTCATGCAGATTCATGAGTTCGTTAGAAAGATTCTCGAGTTTGACAAAACACACCTTAAAAAGATTGGAGGTTACATCGATCCAAACGTCATGCAAATAACACTCAAGATGAGATCATTAGTCCAAAGGATTCAAATAATACGATTTATCAATTTTCATCTAAAAAAAAATCTGGCTATTTCCGTTGTAGAAAGATCAGCTCTGCTTACAATTAGGCATGATACATCAAACTGTTAATCGACGTCAACTGTAGTAGTGAAAATTGGAAAAATGATCGGGGAAACTTCGTATTTGAGTTTATAAAGGCTGGCTCAGGTGATCATTAAGGGTCATTGATTGAGTATACAATTTCGCTGATCTATACAAGTCTTTAAAAAAAAAAAAAAACAAGAAAAGACAACCGCAATCTATGTTTGGTATTGTTGTGGAGACGCCCACTAATTAGCATACGTGGGTGAACAAGATATAGATAAAGGTATCAAGTCAGCAAGACCGGGGAGCTGTGTTCGACCGCCGGATAGGCAAGACGCATGTGCCGGTTGCTCCATGAAAGACTTTTTAACACGCCCTCTGCCGGAAAATCTTCCAACTGCAGTACAACTGCACCTTTGTAAATATGTATTATCTTTTCGTCTTAATATATTTGTTTTACCTTTACTTTCTGCGTTCGTGCTGTTATTGACACAGACACAACAGGTATAAACTCCAATGAGAAACGTGCAGATGAAAGAGGGTGAGAAGTGGATTTCTGCAAAAGTGCATTTTAGATACAGTATAGAATGAAGGTAAAATAGAAAAAAGAAGAAGAAGAAGAAACAAATAGAAAGGTGATAGACAAAGGCCAATAGAAAATTTTAAAAAGTAAAAAAAAAAGACAGAACAATTTTTTAAAAAAGACAAGAAAACATTTGAAGATAGACTAGAAAAGTGATACTTAAAGGAATCGAATGAAAAGCAAGAAAATAAAAAATAAAATAGAAGTGAAGTAATTGAGAAAAAGAGGTAGGAGTAGTTAGAGCTACGATTTATAATTAGTGTTGGGACGATTAATCACATTTAAAATCTGGAATCGAAAACATTTGACATATTGGGGCATCGGAATCGATATCGGAATCGGAAAAATTATGACTATTTTTGGGTGTCAAAAATGATTCTTTTCATTACGTTTTAATTTGATTTCCTATTGCTTTTAGAAATAATAAAATAATAAATGTCTTATTGATTTTAAATGTTTTATTAATTTTAAATGTTTTACTCATTTTAAATGTTTTATTCATTTTAAATATTTTATTAATTTTAGATGATTTATTAATTTGTAATGTTTTATTAATTTTCAATGTTTTATTATTTTTAAATGATTTATTAATTTTAAATGTTTTATTAATTTTAAATACTTCATTAATTTTAAATGATTTATTAATTTTAAATGTTTTATTAATTTTAAATACTTCATTAATTTTAAATGATTTATTAATTTTAAATATTTTATTAATTTTAAATGTTTTATTAATTTTAAATGTTCCATTCATTTCAAATGTTTATTGATTTTAAATATTTCATTAATTTTAAACTTTTTATTAATTTTTAATGTTTTATTAATTTGTAATGTTTTATTAATTTTCAATGTTTTATTAATTTTAAATGGGTTGTTAATTTTAAATATTTTATTAATTTTAAATGTTTTATTAATTTTAAATGTGTTATTCACTTTAAATGTTTTATTCATTTTAAATGTTTTATTCATTTTAAATGTTTTATTAATTTTAAACTACCCACAAAAATAAAATCTATAGATCATCGCCCAAACATGTACTTTACGTTTTCGAAAATATATGCACATTTTTTTATTTTTATATGGTGGCACTAAAATAAAAGATAAAAAAAAACAACTTCATAGATTAATATTTAAAGATTTTAAAAGAATCGGAGTCGGCATTTTTTATCGGAATCGAGAATTCAGAATAGAATCGAGGATTGTATCGGACTTGGGAATCATATTAAAATAGCATCATTCCTATTTATGGTGGTTTAAAGAGGAAAGGAAAAAGTGTAGAAGATAAAGTCATAGTTTTTGGTAACAAAATATGAAAGAGCAAAAGAAGAACGGATGAAGTGAGGAATACGTTGAATGGATGAAGGAAACTCGAAGAAAAGTAAAAAAAAGAAAATGAAAAAAATTATACTGTAGAAGATATTCAAAAGTGAGGAAAGAAAAGAAGACAAACAAAAGACAGACGCGAAAGAGAAAATAGAAACAAAAGAAAGACAAAGAGAGAAGGGGAAAGAACGCGGGATAACTATATAGGGAGAGATTTAGATAGGGAGAGAGAGAAAGAAAGAGGAAGGAAAGAAAGTGGGATAACTAATATAGAGAGAGGTTTAGATAGATAGATAGATAGATAGATAGATAGATAGATAGAGAAGGGAAGAAAGTGTAATAAATATATAGGGAAGGATTTAGAGAGACAGAAATAGAAAGAGAGAGAAATAGAAAGAGAAAGAGAGAGAAATAGAAAGAGGAGGGAATCAAGTGGGGTAAGTATCTAGGGATAGATAGATAGATTGGGAAGGGAAGAAAATGTAATAAATATATAGGGAAGGATTTAGAGAGAGAGAGAGAGAAATAGAAAGAAAGAGAAAGAGAGAGAAAAATAGAAAGAGGAGGAAATCAAGTGGGGTAAGTATCTAGGGATAGATAGATAGATAGATAGATAGATAGATAGATAGATAGATAGATAGATAGATACGTAATAAAAAGAGGGGGAAGTGTTTCAGCAATAAATAGCTGAAAAAGATAGAAAATAAATCGTTAAGATTTTTTTCAAAATTAACTAAAAAATAAAATAAAATAAAAAAAGCGAGAACATGTAACCTCACGAAAAATAGGCGATAAAACGTCAAACATGCAAAAGATAAAGAAATATTGAAAAAAGAATGGCGGACAAGGAAGTAAAAAAAAAAAAAGATGGGACGACAAATTGAAGATGATTCATATGTAATGATTAGGTGTTGTGGATAGCAGTTAATTGTCACTAGTGTCAGGTTGGCCATAATGGCTGCCAATGACGTCATCGCTCGCGTAGTTTTACGAGCAGCTGCCGAGGCTGGCGAAAATGGAAGACGCAGACGATGGACGCAGGAGGAATCGAGAAATAAAATTAAACAAACCAAATCAGAATTAATAAAACCGAAACAACAAAATAGGCATTAATCAACAAATAACGTTAACGACAATAACAATAATAAAGCAATAAAATTCGAGCAAGAAAATATAAAAATACGAACAAGACGGCGAAGCGAGCGACTACGAACGCCATTACGACTAGATTTGCCCAACAACGGTTTCTCGTCGAATTATGTGGCAGGAGGTTTAAGGTCTTCATTAATTTTTCGATCCAGCAATAAAAACGCAAAGAAAACGAGACAAAACAACTAACAAACAGAAAACGAAAATAATAATCTTGAAAGATGGAAATAAAGAAATTGTGTGAGAAATGGGAAAGTTTTAAGAAGTGAAAGAAATAAAACGGGAGAACATTAGAGTGAAACAATTAAAAGAAGAAAGCTACAGAAATACAAGCACTGAAGGGGATTTTTTTTTTCATGAAGAACAAAATAACAGGGAAGAAAACGATTAAAAACAAGAAGTAAAAATGAAAATATTTTTTAAGACAGCAAAAAGGGGCAAAAAAAAACAGTCTGGTAAAAAATAAAATATAAAAAAAAACGCAATTAGATAAAAAAAAAAAAAAAATTAGGGATTATTGAGAGAAATGAAAAGAACGGATGACAGAAAGAAAATATTTCAAGAAAATATTTCAAGTTCTTTATTATAATGCAAGCTAATTAATGTTTGTTTCTCCAGAGGGTTGTTTTTTTTTTGTTGTTGTTTTTGTTTTGTTTTTTTTTTTTTCATATATATATACTTTAATAAGACACAATGCATGCTAAAATGTGTATTTCTTCTGGGAATGGGCTATGTCTGCAAAAATCTGTAGTTATTGTTCTAATTAGCCATAGCTAATTAACTTAAGTTTATTTCTTTTATGGATTTTTTTTAGATAAGGATTGATTATTGCAAGGACCCGTGGCGCAGTCGTTAGAGTACATGGAAAAATCAATTGTAAAAGTGAAATTTTCCTGAAAGTTGAAGGTTCTGTTCTCCGTGTAGTCGACTGAAAAATACAATTGCAAATTACTTAGGATCTCTATCCAGTCATGATTGATAGAATGGGAGTATTCTTGTGGGAGTATTCTACCCTAGTGAAGTAATAAATTTCCGTTCGAAATTCTGTCCAAATTGCCGAGTTCGACAGAAACATCACCGAGTTCGACAAGATATAGCTGAAGAAGATTGGAAGTTACATCGACTGAAACGTTGTGAAAATCACGCTCGGAATGAGAACAGGATGAATCCGAATAATACGAAGTTTATTTCTATATCAGAATTATAAAGAAGAAAACGAAGAAGAAGAAGAAGAAGAAGAAGAAGAAGAAGAAGAAGAAGAAGAGACGGAACGATAAACCATATAGTAAGTGAATGCAGCAAACTGGCCCAAAAGAATACAAGAACGGACACGACCAAGTGGGGAGGGCAATACACTGGGAATTATGCAAACTACATCTCGAACGCACAGACAAGTGGTACAAGCATAAGCCGCCAACAGCACTTGAAAACGAGAATCACAAAATCTTATGGAACATGAACATACAAACTGATAAACCCATCCAAGCAAGAAGACCAGATGTCGTAAGAATTAACAAGAAAGAAAAATCCTACCAAAGTGTAGACTTTGCTGTTCCAGCTGACCACAAGGTGAATATCAAAGAAAGGGAGAAACGGAGCAAATACACAAAGCTAGCTAGAGAGCTGAAAGGGATATGGAAGATGAAGAAAATCAAAATAATACCTATAATAGTAGGAGAACTAGGAATAATCCCGAAAAACTTTGAAAAAAGAATGGGAGAAATTGGAATCAGATGAATGACTGGAAAAATACAACGAACAACAATAATGAAAATAGCTTAAATATTTAGGAAAACCCTTGAATGTGGAGACTAACTCAGAAGAACCAAAAGCGTAGACCAGACAAACTGTCACAGAGACAAAACATGAAGCGCTACATGGAACCTAGAAAATTGAAGCTGCATACCTATAAGTTCTCTAACCCCACCCCCATCCCTTCATTACCACATCATTGCCCCCGCCCAAAAGAGTAAAACCAAATAGCCAAGTCGTCAAGGAGAAAAGAAAAGACAGAGGAGTGAGCACTGACCAGACCTCTGCTGTATAAGTGCGAAGAGAACTGGGACCTTTGGGGAGACTTATTGCCACTCAAATTCCAGTGAATACCAATGGTCACTGCCAACGAGAAATCAATGGCAAGCAGCTGTTGCGATAATGCAGATTTATTTGCAAATGTTATCGAAAGAAGTGGAGAGTACTGGAAAATCTTGGGAGACTTGTTGTCACTCAGCTTCCAGGGAACACCGCAGGCTGTATTCAATGAGATATTTGATAACCGGTGTGAAAGCTCCTTGAGAGCCAATAATAATAATAATAATAATAATAATAATAATAATAATAATAATAATGATAATAGAAAAAGAAGACAATACGAATAAACGTGAAGAAAATCACTAGAATAAAAACAAATTGCATTGGGTACTAGTATCAGTTCCGCAAAAATTGGAAAAGGTTTCGAAAAAAAAATATGGAATAAAAGTGAAGATTGATACTCTACAATGAAGAGCAATGATGAAAACAGTCGAAATCTTAAGGAAAGCCATTGAATGCGGAAACCAACGAATCTGCAACAGATAGTTTTAAATAGGTAAAGAACAAAACATCTAAAAGAACATCATACGGCTGGTACCACCAAAAATATGTGATGAAGCGTCAGGAAGGATGAAAGGTTCGGTGGGGGGGGGGAGAACACCAACCATACCCTCATCATCTATGCGATTATTACTGGAACCTTGGGAAGAGTTATTGCCACTTAAATTCCAGAGAAAAGTAAGGATTGATACTAGCGATAATAGTAAATCAATGGTAAATGTCTGTTCTGATAATGCAAAGTGATCTGCAATGATTATTGAAAGAAATGGAGAATGCTTGAAACATGGAGATACATGCTGTCGTTCGAACTCCAAGGAAACCCGCTTGTTGTTACCAGTAAGCAATCACGGATCATGACTTGAAAGTTTTTAGTAAATAAAAGAATGTGTAGAATATGTAGAAGTAAGGAGACTCGTTGTTTTTACGTATTCAGTAAGAATGTCTAAATGCTAATGTTATAGTTTATGAATTTGCGGATGAAATAATAATTATAAAAAATAGTAGTGATTATGACGTAATGGATCACGGGTACGTACAGTAAGACATTAAAGGAGAAAACTAAAAAAAAAAATAAACAGAAAAACTAAAAAAAGAAAGATGAAAAACCAAATGAATAAAAACTAATATTCATTTACGAGAGTCGTTCCAAAAGTATTGCCTCCTATTCTTTTTAACTCAAAAATTGAAGAGCTGCGAAGATGGGAGTGGTGTCTTTAAACCGAACGACCTTTTGTGTTCCAGAATTTATTTTTTCTACATAGTCACCACAATTCTCAATGTACGACGAGAACCTTCATATTGCAGTGGTAACTATCAGCGTCCGACAAGATGGTCTATTTTTTCACGACTGTGACTACGGTTTTGTTGTTGGGGGATACTGCCCACGTAGTGCGCCCTTCAGAGGTCCGAATAAGTGGAAATCTGACTGTGCCAGGTCAAGACTATACAGTGAGTGAGACAGCACAGTCTAGCTGAACTACACATAACAAGAAGAAAAACAAGAGTAAATGACGAAGAAATTATGACTTTGTTTTGACTGTCAACTCTGATCGTTACGCTGAAATGCTGACAAAGCTGAAAGCCAGAATTCCTCGTAGAAGGCCAGATTTCATTTCCAGCACGACAATGTCAGATCACACACACGTTTTGAAGACCTAAGTTCGGCTAAATTGTGCTGTCTCACCCACTGTATAGTCTTGACCTGGCACAGTCAGATTTCCACATTCGGACCTCTGAAGGGCGCATTACGTGGGCAGTATTACCCCAACAACAACACTGAAGTCGCAGCCGTGAAAAAAATAAACCGTCTTGTCAGGCGCTGATTTTTACCACTGAAGTATCAAGTTTCGTTCATCGCTGGTAAAAGTGCATTGAGAATTGTGGTGACTATGTCGAAAAAATAAATTCTGGAGCACAAAAGGTCATTCAGTTGTAACAGTACTCCATCCTTGGACGTACTTGGCTTTTATACACGTAGAAAATTGCATCAGCTGAGATATCTACTAGAGTGTTAGAATGATCCCACCATTTTTCAGCGGCTTTGGCCACGGATTTGATGTACGTGTTTCATTTCAGATCAGGAGTAAAAGCCATACCCAGAAGCTTGTGAAAACATGGTGCCTCCCCAAAATAAGAGTCATTCCTTTCAGTTGATAACATACGGGGATCAGAGAGTTGGTGATGTAAAGATAGTAGCTTAGTTTTATTTAATTAAAATTAACCAGGCACCTCTTTCCTATTGCATCACATGCTCAAGATCAAAGGAGAGAGAATCAGTAAGAACTTGGTCGTTACGGCCTTTGAAGTCTTGCCATATATGGTAGTGTCGTCAGCATAAATGTCTACGAATGATCTAAGAATGTGATTTGGGTTGATGTAGATCAGGAAGAGAGTTAGGACCAAGATGAACCTCTGAGGTACTCTAGCATTAATACCGTGAGCTTCCGATTCCTGCCCGTCAACGACTACTCTTATTAACCTTTCAGATAGAAAATATTTAATAATTGAGAAGACATTTCCAGCTATACTGTAGCTGGAGATCTTGTTGAGTAGACCTTTATGCCATACCCAATCAAAGGCCTTTGATATGTCAAGAGCGATTGCTCTAGAAAGGAAGCCTCCGTCGAAAGATTCGCTAATCCTATGAGATATAACTGTTAGCACATCTGCTGTAGATTTAGCAGAATGGAAACCATATTGCATGGGGAGGTTATTTTTATATTTTTCTCTATTTAACACAGATTCGAGCAACTTACTCATGACGCATAGGAAACTTATTGGTCTGTACTGAGAGGGAGATGACCGATCACCTGAATTTTTAAATACGGGGCATACTTATCCAGTGAAGGTCTGGTTAGTGCTTTCTTTCCTGGATCTTTCCATCCTCCTTGACCCTTCACTACTATTCCGTGTGATGTCAGTTGATGCTAACACTATAATTTGAAGGGGGAGTGTTTAAAATTATCCGTTTATCGTCGTTTTGAATCCATGTGATGTTTATCTATCTAACCAAAGTCTTACATCTGTTGCAGTTTCTATATGGCCAGTTATCGTTTGCAGCTCATGTATATTAGTTTATGCATTCAAGGATTTTCCTTAATATTTCAGCCGTTCTCATTATTTGCTGCATCTTCTCAGTCATTTCACTTCTAATCTATCCGATTATTTTTTTCGGATTTTGAGGGGGGGTCCCAGTGCTTCTACTATTATTCGCATTATCTCAACTTTCTTCATATTTCATATTCTTTTCAGCTCTCTGGCCAGTTTCTAGTGTTTGCTTCTTCTTCTTTTCTTCTTCTTCTTCTTCTTTTTGTGATGGTGTTCCCTGGAGACTTAGTGACAACAAGTCTCCCCAGATTTCCAGTACTCTCGAACTATTTCGACAATCTTGGAAAATTCATTTGCATTATCGCAACAGCCACTTACCATTTATTTCTCGTTGGCGACGACCATTAGTACTCACTGGAATTTGGGTGGCAATAAGCCGCTCCAAAGTCCCAGTCTTCTTTGCACACCTCCAGTGGTGGTCTGACTAGTGCTTTCTCTCCTCGGTCTTCCCCTCCTCTTTTACCCTTATGATTTGGTATATTATTATTATTATTACTATTATTATTATTATTATTATTATTATTATTATTATTATCTCTTTTTTCCTATTTTATTCCAAAAAGATTTGAATACATTATATACCGTAAAATCATTAACAAATGCAAAATAAAAATAATTTACTGTACTGCGTAATTATGTTGACACGCCGGATTCCACTGGATCACCGACGTTAAGCGAAGTTGGGTCTGGTCAATACTAAAATGGGTGACCATTTGAGAACACCAAGTGCTGTATATGCTCTCCGTGTATCGCGGCATTGTTTTCAGTTGTCCTGGACTTTTCCCTGTCACCAGAATCACGCAGCGTCGATCCAGGAGAGGTGTGGTTGAGGATTGCGCAACCCTTGCTTCATAATTGCACGCACAGGCACTCTTGTACAGGGTCTCCATTGTCTCCCAAGTCAGAACGGAGGCAATAATAATAATAATAATAATTTGTTCTCACTCAGACTTCAGAAAAAACCATAAGTTGTTTTCAAAGAGAAATCTTTGATGATAACCTTTGGGAATACTCCTGGTGAGTAAATAATAATAACAATCCTCTCTACTATTATATATAAGGAACCTTTGTGTCAGTGTGTGTGTGTGTGTGTGTGTGTGTGTGTGTGTGTGTGTGTGTGTGTGTGTGCGTGTGTGTGTGAATTCGTTCCTTATGCATTGGAAAACGGCTGGGCCAATTTTTATGAAAATTCACACGAAAGTACTTTATGTGCCTGGCAGTGTTCTTAGATATGTTATGTATCTGAATGTCTTCGATAAATATCGATAATCGAAATAATCCGATGAATGAAGGAACATGAGAGTTTGACCAAAATTAACATCTTACATAGCCTAAAATCACAAATGAATTTGAGAAGTATTATTATCACACAAGCTGAAAGGCCCGACATATAAAATCAACAGTAGTTTCTTTAGTGTGACAGGAGAGCGTTCGAAATGAATGTTTCTGCTTAAAGCACAGTTGTATCATAATAATTTACTTTGTCATTTTAAACTTAAATTCAAGCCATTATCACCGAACAAGCAGTAAGGCCAAACATATAAAACTAACAATATGTTCTTTGATCTGACAGAGGCGCGTCCGAAATGAATATTTCTGTTTGGAGCACAATTGGAGCACGATACTTGACTTTTGCATCTTATACTTTAATTCAAACCATTATATATATAAATAATTTTATAACATCAACAGCAAGTCCTCATACAGTGCAATGTATACTAAAATGTATTGTGGGCTAAGTCACTGCGTAGATACCTATGAAGTTTTCTCTCTGTGCACCGTAATAGGCCAATGACTAGAGCAGGCAATCAATCGATTTGATTGAAAAATAGGCGGTTTCATCGATTTCGATGAAATAAAAATATTCGTTGATTATCATTACATCCCAGGAAACACCAAGTCTCTCTGCTAATAATAATAATAATAATAATAATAATAATAATAATAACAACATTTAAGATGCATACCTACAAGTTTTCTAAACCCCCCATCCCCCCCATTACCACATCACTGCCCACCCGCCAAAAAAAGAGTGGGACTGAATAGCCAAGTAGAGTCAAAGAGGAAGGAAAGACCGAAGAGTGAGCACTAACCAGACCTCTGCTGTATAAGTGCAAAGAGAACTGGGACCTTGGGGAGACTTATTTCCACAGTGAAGACCAATGCCCGCTGCCAACGAGGAATCAATGGCAAGCAGCTGTTGTGATAATGCAAATTTATTTGTAAATGTTATCGAAAGGGGTGAAACTTGTTGTCACTCGGGCTGTTTTCAATGAGATCATTGGTGACGTGTGTGAAAGCTCATTGTGAGTCAATATTAAGATACAAATAATTGGAAGTGCTGGAAGCAGACGCCATCAAAGCAACGGAAATGCAAGAAAAAATAGGAAAAAAACACCCTAGAAGAATACGAAAACCTAATTGAAAGAATAAACACGTGGGCCGTGTCACTAATAAGATACTCTGGACCGTTTATAAGCTGGAACAAAGAAAATCTAAAGAATCTCGACCAGAAGACCAGGAAACTCATGACTATGCACAATGCGCTACACTCAAAGGATGGTATTGACCGACTCTATGTGAAAAGGAAAGACAGAGAAAGAGGGTTGATTTGTAAAGAAAACTGTGTAAACGATACAGCAAAAAGAAAAAGAAGAATTAGAAAAATACATAATGCAGAACACAAATAATAATTACTGCGGCAGGAGACACGGAAGAAATAAACAAGATAGAAAAAAAAAGATGAGGGATCAGACGAGGGAAGAAAAATGCGAAGAGGAACAGCTACACGGACGATTCATAAGGATGACAAAAGATGAGGCTAACGAAAACACTTGGAAATGGCTACAAAAAGAAAACCTGAACAGGGAAACTGAATCCTTAATAATAGCCGCACAAGATAACGATATTAGAACTCATCACATCAAAGCAAGGATCGACAAGACACAAGAAAACAGCAAATGCAGACACCGCGGACAAAGAGACGAAACAATATATCACATGAGTGAATGCATCAAAGTAGCCCAAAAGGAATATGAAAATAGACACGATCACGTGAGGAAGGAAGTACATTGACAATCATGCAGACGATTGCATCTTGAACACTCAGGCAAATGGTACAAGCAAAAACCGCCAGCAGTACTGGAAAATGAAATAGTTAACAGGAAGGAAATGTCCTGTCAGATCGTAAGTCTTGCCGTTACAGCAGATCACAGAGTGAATATCAAGGACACGGAGAAGCGGGTCAAATACACGGAACTTACCAGAGAGCTCAAAGAGATCTGGAAAATGAAGAAAGTCAAGATAACATCACTGATAGGAAGAGCGCTAGGAACGATATCGATAAACTTTGACAAAAGAATGGGAGAGATTGGAATCAGAGAAAGGATTGGGAAGATACAACGGATAACAATAATGAAAACTGCAGAAATTTATAGGAAAATCCTTGAATGTAAAGACGAACGCACATGAACTACAGACACAAATTGGACACTAAAAGCTTACAGGTATAAAACGCAAAGGAACATCACATGGAATCAACAGTATAAGATACAGTCTCCCATTTTGTGTGTGTCACTACAAACTAATGAGGAGGGTCAAGGAGAATGGAAAGACTGAAGAGACAAAGCACTAGCCAGATCTCCGCTGTTTAAATGCAAAGAGGACTAGGATCGGGGGCGGTTATTACTACCCAAATTCCGGTGAAGACCAATGGTCGGTGCCAACAAGAAATCAAAGGTAAGCGGTTGTTGCGATAACGCAAATTCTTTTGCAAAGGTTATCGAAAGAGGAGGGGAGTACTAGAAATCTAGTGTATCGAGTTATCACTCATACTCCAAAGGACACCACAAGTTGTTCTCAAAGTGCAATCTCTGATGATGGCTTCTGTGACTACTCCTAGTGAGTAAATAATAATAATAATAATAATAATAATAATAATAATAATAATAATAACTAGTGGGACATGTGGAAAATCCACTCGCGGTATCTTTCATATATAATATATTACTCCTGGGCATTCTGTGGAGGTTCCGGGTGAATGGAGTCCCCGCGATATTATTATGACCTTTCTGTTAAAACTGTAAATGTATTTATCTATACAATCTGGTTAATGTAGTTTTAGAATATATCTGGTTATTACGGTTGATCTACAATATCCTTGTTGGAGTCTGTGACATTTCCATTGAACGGAACCCCCACGATATCAATATACTATCTTTAGACCCAACAGATACTACGCTTGAATCATAGCCAGAAGACCAACAAGATATATTTTAATTTCAAGGGCGACCCGAAAGCGACAACATTTTTTTTATTTGTTTTAATTTTTTTTTTCTTTTTTTACATTGCGTTTTCGTTGATTGGCCATCAACTTTATTAAAAAAAAGGATATAAGGTGATAGCAAGCCACGAACATTATATACTAATTTTATAGTATATACTAACTATATATATACTAATTTTATGTCTATTGTATATTATCACCTTTTATCCTCCTTTTCAATAAATAGAATCTCCCGATCGATTAATTTATAATCTGGAAACCATGATGCACCTCCGTACGTACATTAAAGGTACCACGGTATTAATATATAGATAATAATAAACGGTTTTGAAAATGAAACATAATCGCGATACCCAAAATCATTGCTTTTATGCGAGACCTAATTTTTACCATACCAGCATGGGCTAACGCATTTTAATGTTTGATCTCTTAAAGGTTCCACGTGTATTTCGTGGTCATGAACCCATCTATGAGCGAGTAGTCCAACCGGTATACAAATGAATAAGATGAAAATAAAACAGCGTAAAAGAGCGGGGATGTAATTAATGGTGCGAATGGGACGACTTGGAAATGAATGTCGAATTGCCTATCAACCAATTGGTCGTATACAATCATGAATGTCCACTGCGTATGTACTTTATGGCCGAAGTAAGACGACTATTAAAGCGAGGAGAGACGATACCGACCAGGATTGTCGGAAGCAGAGTCGACAACGACGATGAATCTCGCGTGGTGATTGGCGCTGGGCAAAGTTATAAGAGGAAATGTAATGAATAATATAATGGAGAAAAAAAAATTATATCACATTGAAGAAGGAAAAAAAAATGAGTAATCTGTTTTGTAATAAGAGTAGTTTTGATAGGAAAGGAATAGACGTAATAAAAATGGCGGAGAAAGAAATAACGGGCATATATTTTTCGAGGGAGAGAATTAACAAAATAAAATAAAATGGTGGACATTTGTTAAGAGGGAAAAGAGAAAGACCTATGAGGTGCCGTAACAAGTTACTAGACATTTTTCATATGGGCACTCTTATTGATAGTACACACATGGACCTCTAGTCCCCTTTGAAGTAATCTCCTCCGGCTGCAATGCACTTGTACCGTTCGCGTGTCAATGAACCTCGTCACAGCCTCTTTCATCTCCTCAATTGTTTCATAATGACAGCCTCTAAACTTAAGGAACAATCTCCTTTGAGCTTAAGGAACAATGAAAAGTCACAGGGAGCAATGTCTACACTATAGGGGGTGAGGAACTGTCTTGATGCTTATATTGGACAAATAGTCAGTGGCAATGATGGAGTTGTGGTGCATTCACGCACATCTTCCGCATCTTTGGTTCCTCGGAATAATTAGCAGTGTGCGCTTATTGTTTCTATTGACACACGGCAGTGTTTATCTATGAACTTCTTTATTTGGCCAATCAACTCGAGTGTTCTGACTTCCTTACTCATCCCACACCTCTCATTATCTCTCACAGATTCACTGCCTTTTTTGAACTTCTTATGCTACTCAAAAACTGACCCTCAATTAATGCAAGATGGTTCCAAAGCAGTATATCGCATCTCATAGGTGCCTGTGGCAATTTTTCTAAGTTTAAATCAGAATTTATTATTATTCGTTCTTCTAAATTGTCCTCACGTCCAGATTGTATTTTTGAAATTCACCGTCTGTGACATTCATGCTTTAGTAGGGTGTATTCCAATTGCTGCTGTAGCTGTTCATTTGAACCTTAAATCACAAAAATTGGTCAGTCATCTCATAAGATGTCTAGAAATAATATTAAAATATTTTTAAAATATTTTTAAAATAATGAATTTTCAAGAGTCTACGACAATTCTAAATGCCTGTACAAAAAAGTCTGAAAAAATATTTCAGGCACCTCGTAAAAGGAAATAAAGATATGGCATAAAAAAGGACGAAAATAAAGGAGACTACTTCGAAGGGGACTAGAATTTCATGTGGGTACTACCAATGAAAGTGTCCATTCAAAAAAAAAAATGTCTGAAAATTTATTGAAGTCACTTCGCAAACCGTAATCTAAGTAAATTCCATTAATTACACAAAAAGCAATAAGTTCCGTTATAAGTGAATAATATATTTATTTTATTGCAGTATTATTTAATACTACCTAAGTGCCGGGCGTTGCCCGGGTGTTTGAAGGTGTATATTGAGCACAAAAAAGGCAGGAGTAATCAGGCAGGCTCGAACCCGTATAGCGAAGGAGGAAAAGAACGTGAAAAAAACGTGACGTCTTTGCAATTGCAAACCAGAAGTGGGGAAGGTTAAAATTAAGGCTAGTCAATCGAAAAGAGGGGATGACTTTCGAAAATATAAGCGAAAAAAAGCGACCCCTCCCTGTAGAAAAGTGTCCAGTTAAGGGTGAAAGAATTAATGTATTTGGCGAATTTTTCGATATTTGTCGTCCGATGGGTCGGGCTTCAAAACGATGCCAATTTCGTGAGAATGCGTCGCCTCTGTCGAAGGTTTTAGGCAGACATGCATACGTACATTCATACATACATACATTTAAACAAACAAGTGAGATTTATATAATAGACTAGCCTGGATTCCAGGCGTTTCCCGGGTGTTTGGAGCTGTGTGTTGAGCCAAAAATAAAAAAAGTTGTAGTAGGTTGGTAGGCGCGAACCCGTGACACGAAGGCGCAAAAGAAAATGGAGGCGTATGTTAGGGTGTTGGTTGAGCAAAAAAAAAAAAAAAAAGAAAATTGCGAGCGCAAAAAAAAAAAAAAATTGAAGTAGCTCGAACCCATAACGCGGCAGTGGAAAAGGAGGTGAAAAAAAAATGGTCTTATCGATGCGGTCACCGCGATTGTGACGTCACGGGCGGTCGAAATAACGTCTTTTATGCGACGTCGTTGACGCGTGGTTTGAATGACTTGCAAAAATGTCAGCGAAAAGATAGACCCCTCCTTGTAGAAAAATACCCGGTTGAGGGTAAAGGAATTAATGTTTTTAGCCAATTTTTCGATATTTGTTTTACGAAGGGTCGAGCTTCAAAATGATACCAATGTCGTGAAAATCCGTCGCCTCTGTCGAAAGTTTTAGCATATATGCATACATACATACATACATACATTCATACATACATACATACATACATACATACAATTAAACAGAGAGGTGAGATTAATATAATAGATTTACAGTTTGTAATGTTTGGTGCACTTTAGGAAAGGAAGCCGATATTTTTAGAGAGCCTACTCTGGAAGCATCAGGATGAAATACTTTTTTTTTTTAACTTTTAACTTCTAAAGGTTCATGCCAGTTCCATTTTATTATGAGCTTGAATGACGCAAGGACACCAGCTCCGGTCACTGACTTTGAAAATAATACATTTTTTTATGTAAATTATTATTTCATAAAAATTATCAATCTTCGGTTTGTTATTCTCGATTATCAGCCAATCTTTTATTCTGTTATCTTATAATCGACCGCTTGATCCGAATCAACGTGCTGTAGACTCCTGTTAAAGCTAGCATTAAATAGATCTATTTAACTATTGAAATTCATTAAATATTTTCTACTATATTATTTGCTAGCGATATTCAGCGGACCGTCTTCTTTGCGACACATACGTTGTAATCAAATCCAAATTATGAGTTTTTGTACCTACAAACGACAACAACCTTTGTTTATGCATTCAATGAAAAACTTCATTCGATGACATTATTTTTAAAACAATTAAAACTGAATATTTCAAACAAACCCTCAATACTAAAGCTAAATGATAGATTTAGCACGTATTTATGCGACTAATATATATATATATATATATATATATATACAGTGATGATCATATTTATTGGCACGGTAAAATAAAAGTTAAATTTTGTCTAATAAATTCTAAAAAAGGGATTAAATTAAAGAAAATAATAAAGTATATTATGTATTTTTAACTGGCCTTTCCGATGCAGCAATCGGATTTTAGAAAAAATAAATAACAAAGGAACAACAAACATAATTGCAAAAAACCCTTGTTCAAAATTATTGGCACGGCTTTGTTTTTCTTTTAGTATCAGTATAATATCAATCAATTTCCGGTTACGTGCTTTCTGAACTTTTTTATAGCCATATTATGCTTGTTTAACGCTAATTCAGTGAATAATTTTTTTCAGATAATTTTTAGATAGCGATTTATTTAAACTATTATAAGTGACTAAATTATAATCTTCAATCGCCATGGTTAAAACTAAGGAACACAGCGAAGACGTCAGGAAGCTTGTTGTAGCATGCCATACAAATGGGGAGGGCTATGATAAGATTTCAAAGAAGCTAAACCTTCCCAAATCCACTGTTAGAGCCATAATAAACAAGTTCAAATCGCAAGGCCACGTTA
>NC_136484.1:33521147-33583647 GCF_053919585.1 Euprymna scolopes | reverse complement strand
ACGGCTTTCCTTAATATTTATGAAGTCTTTATTATTGAGATTCGTTGCATCTTCTCGGGCATCCCTCTGATTCCAATCTCCCCTATTCTTTTTTCAAAGTTTCAAAGTTGTCGGTATTGTATCAAGTGCTCCTTTTATTAGTGGTGTTATCTTGACTTTCTTTATTTTCCAGATCCCTTTGAGCTCTCTGGCCAGATCTGTGTATTTGCTCCGTTTTTCAGTTTCCTTGATCTTCACTCTGTGGTCTGCTGTAATGGCAAAATCTACAATCTTGCAAGACTTTTCCTTCTTCTTAACTATTATGATATCAGGTCTTCTTGCTTGGATGGGTTTATCCGTTTGTATATCCATGTCCCATAGTATCTTCTGACTTTCATTTTCCAGCACTGCTGCTGGTTTGTATTTGTACCATTCGTCTGTTTGCATAATTGCCAACGCATTGCCTTCCCCACTTGATCGTGTCTATTTTTATATTCTTTTGGGGCTAGTGGCACCGTACCTTGTTTAGGCACAGTGCCACCTTGATATAGGGGGCTACTATCTGGGATATAATTTGTAAGGATACTATGTGGGGAGTTGAGAAGCAAGGTGTCTGCTTACATTACACTTGAACTTCTGCATGTCACTACAGTCAGGAAAATAGGAACTCGGAAGGGAATTCCAAAGCCTAGCAGTCCTAAGGAAAAAACGATTAGAGTAGAAGGATTTCTTACATCTATGGGTTTCTACTGTATAGCGGTGGGATTTTGGGCTTGTCAAGTTTGTCGGAAGTATCTACGCTTAGCGGGTACAAAGGCTCGTAGTTCGTCTGAGTATATACCATGAAAATACTTGTAAAACAGGCAGAGGGATGCAATATGTCGTCGATGGCACAGAGGCTGAAGCTTAGCTGATAGTGAGGAACCTATTAGGTTGGCAACTCTCTTTTGAACCCCGTCTAAGTGGAGAGAGACTAATAGCAGATGCATCATCCCAAATTTGGCAACAATACTTCGTACATTGGCGAATGGCGGCCTTGTAAAGGTACAGGATACTCTCAGTCGTAAGTAACTTTTTAGCACGATTGAGAGAGACCACCTTCTTTTCAGCAGCCTTGCCAATGCACTCAATGTATCTGTTCCAACTGTTAATTTGCCTGATATTTTCTACTTCAGATAATTTATTTTCAGTAAGTTCTGTTTTTTTCATAGCTCTCGGTCTTAATGTTTCTTGTATCCGAGTTTTCCAGTTCTTCTACATCTGGAATTTCTTTGTTTGGGGCTCCAGCGAAGAAGCGTTTCTTAGTCTGTTCCATCATTTGCCTTTTGTTGTAGTTCATTCAGTTCTAGATTTGAAAGTCAGTCTCTCTTGAGAATAAGTTTCGATTGGTCTGCAATTCTTTATTCTGATGAATGGTAGTCACTGGACATGTCCCACAACTCTTTCATCTGTTTGCAATATCCTCGATCTTTGGGGTGATTTCTATAATAGTATTCCATTACCAGTCTATCCTTTTTCCCCATCTCTTCCGTCGGCTTTTTGATCGTTGTTGGTTGCTTTGGTTCTCCTGTGTTTTATCTGTATTGTTTTGGTATCTGAAATTAGATGGGATACTTACGTGTTCCGTGTCAGTGATATTGTTTCTGAAATTAGAAGAGGAGCCAACATTCGCAAGATGACGACCAAGTCTTCTATGCTGACACCGAGGGATCACCTGCCGTTCATGACACCCAGATCTTTCTTCTGGGTCCCACGTTGCGTATTATTTGTGAGTTGCATATTTTATGGCGTGGTGTTTGTGGCAACACCAAGCCCAGAATTGTTTTACCTGTGGTTCTGTCACAGGGATAATGTTTACATCTTATGTAGATGAGAAGCATTGCGCACTACGTAAAAACATAGACAGACGGTACAAATACACAAAAAAATACTTAGTATTGTACTTATACTAAGTCGAAATCTATCTTCTGTAAAAAAAAAAAAAAGTTGGAAGATAGGCCTCCTTTACACAGGTGTGTGTAGTTGCTAGTACTAGAGAGAATGGATGGCATTGCCCTTTTTCCCCTTAGTAATTAGTTTGTTTGTTTTTTTGTTTTTTTCTATCCTTCCCCTCTTTTTCTTTTTTCTTCCTTTCATTTATACTCACGTAGGAATAAAATATTCAGTAACTAAGCAAGGGTGAAAATAAATACTGTATATTGCACGACTAAACAATTGCAAGGATTCGTAAATAAATAAAATTAGAATTAATATAGGTTGTTAAGACAGTTATGTTCTCATACACAGAAAGACATATGAATATTAGTGGATAAATCAAAGCAAGTAAAAAACAAAAATAAAATGCATGAAACATATAAATATAGAAACAAACGAATGGTATTAGGAAGGAAAAGAAAGAAAAGTGGGAATTTCCCTGAAATTAAGAAATAATTTCCATACAAGAATCTGCAAAAACAGCTAATTTAAAAAAAAAAAAAAAAAAAAAAAAAAAAGCGGTGTTATGGTAATAACAGAACTTCCCAGATTTCCAGTACTCTCCACCTCTTTTGATAACCTTTGTAAATGACTTTGCGTTATCGCAACAGCTGCCTACCATTGATTTCTCGCTGGCAGTGACCATTGGTTTTCACTGGAATTTGAGCGGCAAAAAGCCTCCTCAAGGTCTCAGTTTTCGTACTCTTTCAGTGGAAGTCTGCTTCGTGCTTTCTTTCCTCTGTCTTTTTCTCAACTATGTAGACTGGTGCCAGTCGGAGCCGACCATAGCCATTTTTTATTTTAGTCTAGTTTATAAAAATATGGAACGCTTCGTGAATTTCCGTGTCATTCTTGCGCTGGCGTTATACTAATCTTCTTTATATTTTTCCAAATTCAGTATATATACTGCCCAAGCAAGTATAAATTAGACCCTATTATTCAGATTATCGCGACAAAAAATTATAAAAATGTATTATTTTCCAAATTAGTGCTCGGGGATAGAGTCATTGAGTCATTTAAGCTTATAATAAAATGGAACTGGTATGAATCTTTGCAAGTTGGAAGTTTTAAAATATATTTCATCCTGATGCTTAGAGTATTCTGTCTAAAAATATCGGACTTCTTACCTAAAATGCGCCAAACATTAATGTTATTGGGGTTTTTTTTTGGGGGGGGGAGTCACCTTCCCTTTGGAAAACTCAATCATGTTCTGCAAAGCAATAAAAAATCAACAATTTTCCTCTACAAAACAACCAAACTAAACACCATGAATATTTTAAGATATATAGAACTTGTAGCATTTTACCAAACCAACCGAATTCGAAAAAGACTAATTTACGGTAATACAAAATAACCAAACAAAACACCATGAATAAATAGTTGAAGATATAAAGAACTTCGAAGCATAATAATTTTTACTAAAAATAAAGGTATTTTTCTTTGCCTGATTTTTGTTTTAACGTAATTATTTAATAATTCTCATATATATATATATATATATATATATATATATATATATATATATATATATATATATATATCAGGACACTGCGGGTCTGATTAAATATTTTTTTTTTAAGAAAATTTTACTGTAGTATTGCAAATAGCACGATACCAAAATAAAAAATGTGTTATATAGAGCACTGCCATGTAACCAAAACTACTACTACTATTATTATTATTATTATTATTATTATTATTATTATTATTATTATTATTATTATTATTATTATCGTTGTGATGTTAGGAAAATGCGATGTTTAGAAAATATGTATTAAAGCGAAATGTATTTTTACAGATAAAATATTTATGTTAGAAATATGTATCGCGAATGTTAACGTGGGAACGTTAAAACAAACAACGACGATGATTTTAGTGATCGTATCTCAATGTTACACGAGTTAATGACGTAATGAGATAGTTAGGAAGAGACACGGACAGTTCAGTTTAGAGTTTAGAGAGAGACTGGAGAAGTCAGACAAGTTAACACGAAAGATATTGTCCCCGCGTTCTGGAAGCTGAGAGAAACGCGACTTAAGAGTCAACCTGCAAAAGTCAGATAAGTTAATATGAAAAAAACCTCGACATTTTTGGAAACTGGAAGAAACGCGACTTTAGCATAATGTAGAAAATTACAACGTCTTGCAGTTTCGATGGTAAATAACGACCCGTGAATAAAATTATATAAAAAGAAAATTATAAAATTATATAAAAAAACATGACTTCGACTTGGTGTTTTATTTCGGAGAAACCTTTCATTACAGATCAACCGAAAACAAGGATGTATGTGTCCAGCGTATATTATGTATTGCTACGTAGTAAATACACAGTCTTTATATGCGTAGCGATTACCCCGCAGCCGGCCACTTAATGAAAACGAGCATTACAATAATATTAACTGGATGTATATGCACATTATATGTACTAGAAGATAACAGAGGCATTTATAAGCATGTAACGCTCATACATTATGCACATGAATATATACACCCATGTTATATTGATCAGTAAGCAAGAAATGTAGGTTGGTCAATTGGAATCCAAGTTTGATTTGTTCGCTTGCATTAACTTTGAAAATCTGGCCAACGTTATTTTTTTATATTAGGTTATTCATTTGGTATTACATGAGAAAGGCGAGTGGTTAAAGATCTTCAGCTCTATTTATCTATAAAAGGCACTTTGTGTGTGCGTCTGCGTGAGAGAGGGTGTGTGTGTGTGTGTGTGTGTGTGTGTGTGTGTGTGTGTGTGTGTGTGTGTGTGTGTGTGTGTGTGTGTGTGTGTGAGAGAGAGAGAGAGAGTTCCTTATAGATTTGAAAACGACTGGGCCGATTTTTTTTTTTTTTTTTTTTAGTTTCACCACACAAATGTACTTTATGTGGCTGGTAGTGTTCTTAGGTTTTGCATCAGAATGCCTCAGATAATTAGTAAAAATCGATAATCGAAAAAATCCGATTAAAGAAATTGTGCGATTTTTACCAAAGTTAACACTCTGATACAGCCTAATATCATAAGTGAATTTGATAAATTTCATCACTGTACAAATAGAAGGATCCAGCGTATAAAATCAACAGCAGCTTCTTTGATATGACAAAGGCGCGTTCGAAATGAATTTTTCTGTTTAGAGCAGAACTAAACAATGATGCTTGTCCATTTTAAACTTTAAGCCATTGTATATAAAATAATTTTATAAAATCAACAGTGGGTTCTCTACAGTGCAATGTGAACTACACTGTATTGTGGACTAAGTCACTGCTAGAAAGCATGTGAAGCTTCATCCTGGTGCATAATGCTGGGTCCCTGACTAGAGCAGGCAATCAATGGATTTGATTAAAAAATTGGCAATTTCTTCGATTTCAATGACAATAAATGTATTGGAAGTGTGGAAAATTCGTCGATCCTAATCCAATCCCGGACAACATCGGGCTTCCCTCTTAATCCTCAATATAGTGTGTTTGTGAGATGGGGAATTGTAAGTTTTGTGGCTTCCGTAAGGCGGTTCCCTTGGGCTTGGGAATTGTTTTATATATATTTTACTATACTTTTTTGGTAGCTTCTAGACGAATTGCGTATTATTATTTTTCCTGCTAGTCACTGACTCCATATCGTCGTTGCAATTCCCGGCTCACATATCATGGATTTGAAATTGTTCAAGGAGCATTGAGCTATAGCTAGAATTTCCGAATTTTTGAATAATCATGATTCATGTCACTCTCCACCGATATTCCAGAACTTTCCAATCGTCTATGGTCTCCAGTTTTCAAACCAACGAAAAGTACACATTAAATACTTCAAATACTGGAATGAAAGAATATAAAACTATCATATCTGTCTCAAATACCCCGCATATTACGGGTGGCGTTCTAAAAGTAATGTCTCCTATTTTTTCATTCCGCTCGAATTGATCAGAGGGATTGCAAATTGCATTGTTATGATGACTGAACTTATGTATTCATGACCTGAAAGTTTCGTCTCTTTCTTGCAGATATTGACTGTATGAGACTCTATGAAAGCAACATTTGTCATAGACGTGCTTCAGAAGCAGAGATGTGCCATTGAATTCATGGTACAAATGCATTGGAAATACTGGTGACTATGTAGAAAAATAAATCTTACTCCCACACTCATTTATTTAAAAAGATTTTATGTTTCAATGACTTTATATTTTCAAATATTTATTTATGGTGTTTGGTTCAGTTTTATTGCGTATCAACTTTTTCAGGTTATTTAATACTGAATCATATAATTTTGGAAAAGGGTTTATGCTTGTTCTTTATATATATATATATGTATATATATATGTGTGTGTGTGTGTGTGTGTGTGTGTGTGTGTGTGTGTGTGTAACACAGGCTCTTGCAGATACCCACGTAGGGGTGCCTGCGTGTGAAATTTTTGTGGCAGGAGGTACGCAGCCTCCAAACCACACCTCTCCTGAGTCGACATTGTTAAATACCAGTGGCAAGTGAAGTGTATGTACAGGACGACTAGAAAAAATGCCGAGATAAGCAGAGAGCATATACAACGCCTAGAATTCCCAAAGGGTCACCCATCCGGTACTAACCAGGCTCAACATTGCTTAATTTCGGTGATCTGAGGATTATGCCGTACATTCTGGTCCAATCGTTTATATACGTCTGTTATATATTCACACGATAATACAACGGACTCGCTTTACACAGTAAATAGACTCGTTCATATACACCTGCTATAGACCCCCACCCCATCCAGTATATATTATTCAGAGTCCATTCTCTCCAAATAAAATCTTGAAGAAAACTCAGTGAACGTCTCCTTGTGTCTTTACTCATGAATAGAATCTTATTAGCCCTAGTAAACAGGCGAGACTATTGGCGACTACTCATGAACGCGGAGAAGCGAAACATCGACAATGGGGAGAATACTACCTATGAATGCCTCGCACGTGTACTTATAAACTTTCTTTAATCTTTATTGAAGATATTGAATGTAAAGTCCATCTTGGTCCTGGATATGACCTTAAACTATATCCAGTGGTGAGGCCCCAGCTTGTGGGCTTTGGGGAGTGTGAGCCACCCTTTAATTACCATTGCTCCCAGGTCCACTCTTACCCAGAGTGGTAGTACCTGTTAGGAACCCAACTATGGGTTAAATAGAAACCGACTTGAAAACAACAAATATATTCTATTAAAAAAAATTTTCTTCAAAATCTTTGGATTCGGCATTAAATACCCCGAAAAGGGTTGATATGCCGTAAAACAAAAACAACTAACCTAAAGTCCATCTTAAGACATGTCTGAGACAGCTAAGACCTCGTTTGCAGATTACTGACCATACAAGCTGTCTATGATTTTCTGGTTGGTAATTCGATCGCTCCATTTGATCCCTAGAATTTTTCCGATGGCATTTGATATAAAACGTGTCTAACTACTTCTATTGCCTGATTTTGAGATGTCAAGTTTCACTTCCATATAATAGCGTGAACAAACGTTGCTGTTGTAAAATCCTAATTTAGTTCTGAGAGTGAATTTAAAAAAATTTAAAAAGACTATAATGCTTGAAAATGTTTTCGTAGAGATAATACGAGCAGAAGGTTGAAATTTTTGTAGGATGGCTAAATATCTTTATTTTGTTTTCTATTTGCTTTGTTTTGTGTTGTTGTTGTTGTTGTTATTGTTGTTGTTGTTGTTGTTGTTGTTGTTGTTTAAACGGAAGCTTAAGTCACACAAATCGTTCAAATCTACATTCCAAAGAACTGCTTCTCGACAGCTCACTTTCTTGAAAGACGTTCGTTCCGCGACCTTTTCAGGTTATTTTTTTATGTATTTTTTCTTTTGATCTTTTTCTCTCTCTCTCTCTCTCTCCCTCCCCTCTCTCTCTCCCTCTCTCTCTCTCTCTCTCTCTCTTCCCCCCCCCCTCTGTTTTTTTGTTCACTCGCTTGCTCACACACTTTTATTGCAATTTGTCTTTCCTTTTCTTTTTCTGAGCAAGGGGTTACATGAGTTTATTTATATACGTATTACCATTTTTTCTGTTTTTTTAAGCATCTAGTAACATTCTACTTCCGATTTCGTACTTCTCTCTCTCTCTCTCTCTCTCTCTCTCTCTCTCTCTCTCTCTCTCTCTCCATCAAATTGCAAATGTCACGTCCGGCAGTTGGCCGAATGTTGATCGCCTTCATACTTCGAATGGCACGCAAACTGTAGGCGCTTTGAATGTCCGATTCTGTAGTAGATTTGCCGATTTGCTTGCATCATATTTCTGTAGCCTCACTGGTTTGTTAATTCTCTCTCCCTCTCTCCCACTATCTAGCTATTTATCTATCTCTCACTCTCACTCTCTCTCTCTCTCTCGTCCATTCCGATTGAGCCAATATTTACTTTCCCCACCACCACCACCACCACCACCATGAAGACAGAATTAGACCGATTATAATGTGAGAAAAATCCAATTACCCTAAGGGAGCATTCGGGATTGTTTTAATCTTAAATAATCTCTCCGTCATTGACCAAGAACAAAAAATATACTACACTTTGATCCGAAGGTTTAAATGTGAAGCTTTTCGTTTCTCTCTAATTTGCCTGTTCTCCGTTTCTTTTCAAACTATAACATTCATTGGTGTTTTCACTCACCAAATACATAGCTTTCGAAACAAAATAAAAATAATTATATATTTTTAATAGAATTCAATTTTCCTCTGATATTTTAAACGCTTGTGTTCTCGAATTTGCTTTCTACGATTTTCTATAACCTTCTTGGGATTTTCACTCTCCTGTTTTATCTTATTCCTTTATGTTGATTTTTATTGTAAATCACTCCAGACAAGGCATGAAGCCACTTGACATGAAAAGTTAACAAGAAAGAAATATGCTTTTTGAAAAAATAGATGCCTATTGACCTAAGGCTTTAAAATACCACGATTATAAGTAAGAAGAAAACATTCAGCAGAAAGAGAGTTCCACGATTCTGCAGTGTTTCTTTTTTGCTTTTTTTTTTTACAAAGGCATCACTATTTATCAAGGCCAAGAGGCCTCTCGAGGATAAGGGTTAAAAATGTACAGTAGACAATTCGACAATAAAGTAATGGAAATTCGGTAAATTTGTTAACGTATATGGAACGGCTCATCAAAAACTTGTTTACGTTAGACTTGAAGACAACCATATTGTAGTCAGCTGAAAAGCAAGAAAACGGAAGATAATTCCACAGTCGTGCAGTTCTAAGAAAGAAGCTTTGTTCATGGAATCTATGTTTAGGTTTAGACACAGATAAAGAGTGGGTGAAATTATTGATAGTGTTTTCTGCTAGACGGATGTTTATTGTGAAAGTTTGGCGATGGGGAACCATAAATTGGAGCTCTGTTAAGCACTTGCCATGACAATAACGATAAAGCAGAGACAAGCTCGCAACATCTCTTCTGTGAGAAAGAGGTTGCAGAGAAGAGAAAAGGACATCCCCTACGAGGCTACGAAGTCTATTTTTAACTATATCAAGGCAGGATAAGTCCTTTCTAGCAGCTCCTGCCCAGATGTGGCAACTGTACTCCATCCTTGGACGTACCTCGCTTTTATATTGACAGAGAATTGCATCAGCAGTGAGATATCTACTAGAGCGATAGAAGGATCCCACCATTTTCCCAGCGGCCTTGGCAACGTATGTGTTCAATTTCAGATCAGGAGTAAAGGTCAAGCCCAGAAGCATTATTGGAAAGAAGCTACTATGATAGGAAACTGTATTATACTGAATCATAACAGCGAATTGATTAAGACCACTAGACCAACGAGTCAAACGAGCGGAAACAAAGGACACATCAGGGAAATTATCACCAAGAAAGTTCAACGATATGTTAAGCTGTGACTAAGCATTCCGCATCTAAATTTGACAGCCTAATTATAATTATTTTAAAAAACCTGTCTTATGATCAAAAGGGTTATGAAAAATATTGTAAATATTTCTTAAAACCTTATCCACGTACACATGTGTTTTATCGTTTTCTGGGAATCATCAGCGTGGAAGATGATTGTTCTGTCGGTCACACACACACACACACACACACACACACATATATATATATATGTGTGTGTGTGCGTCTGTATATATGTGTGTGTGTATATATATATATATATATAAATATATATATATATCTATATATATATATATATATATATACTAGCAAAAGTACCCGTCGTTGACTGGGTTCAAAAACAGCCTACAGAAAATGGACTCTGATTTATGAAAGTATGATAGGTTATGAAAAGGGAAGGGTTGTAAAGAGATTGCTTCGAATTTGGGGGTATCAAAACTAAAGCAAAATATGATGAAAGTAAAAATAAAATAGATAAACTCCATAATTTATTATACCATACCTGTTCACACTGAAACACTTATCACAATATTCTGTGGATCTATATTTAAAAAACCTTGTTAAACTTTGTGACATATTTCCATTCTATGGAGGTCAGGTGCGAACAAACACCCCTATAATTTTATTATACCATATTTCTTCAAACTGGAACATAATTATCAAAGTATACTTACGCAGATAGATATGAAAAGTTTTTATTAAAGTTTGTGCCTATTTCCATTATATGGAGGCCATCCCTATTTAAGTTAAAACGTATTTATCAAACTATTCTTATGTACATCTATATCAAAAACACTTGTAAACTTATATTTTAATTATTAAATTTTTTATTTCCATACTTTGTGGACCAGGCGCAAACACAGACCCCACAATTTTAACGAACCACCGTTCTGCCAGATCAAACATACCTACTCCTGTGTCTCGATACATCTTCTATTATTATATGTAATCAGTTTTTTTTTAAATAGTCAACCATATAGGAGCCTATTCGTGACCACACACACACACACACAGACACACACACAGACATTCAGCTTCATATTTTATATATATATATATATATATATATATATATATATATATATATATATATATATATATATAGTAAAAGAGCGTTTGGTAAGAAGTATGGTGGGTATTGCAATTCTTTAAAAGTGCGTTCTATGTGTTGGAATTCTTCCTCTAAATGTTCGTTACTGCATATTCTCAAACTCTGAGGTAGAAACCGGTTATGGTGTCTCTTTTCACTCTAACGTCAAGAGTAAAAGTTTATATAGTCACCCTTATTGGTATGCTTTCGATGGACTTTATACTTCAATTCATTATTATTATTATTTATTAATTGGATATCAAGAAACGATATTAATCCATTTTCTTCTTTTTCATATGTGTCATTTAGAGTGTGCTCAATTTTATTTAATTTCATGGTAATGTCTTCTATTTTGGATGACTTGGGCAGGAAAATCAAGATATCGTCTATTTATCTAAAGTAAGATACATTTTACGGCAATCTGTATTCAAGGGGTCCAGTTTCTATAAACTCCAGAAATAGACATGCTAAAACTACAGGGAGGGGGTTACCCATTAGTAGGACAAACTTCTGTTTGTAATAAAATTTGTCGAAGGTGAAATATGTCATGTTGATGCATAAATTTATGATGTTAATTACGTTATCTATTGGAAACGAAAACTAATGTTTACTTCCTTTAGCTGTTTTGAAAATAGGTTAAGGCATTTTTTGGTGGCGATATTGGGATATAGAGATTCGATATCAAGACTGCTCATAGTTTTGTTAGTTAGGTTGATATTTTTTTTTATTTTGACGAGTAAGTCACCGGAATTCTTTATATGGGATAAGCTGATTTTTGCCTAATAATGGGGTTTATAATTTTGCAATGATTCGTGCAATTATATGGGTAGCACTGCCAATGGTTTATTTATAATGAGATCATTTTTTCTGAATCTATTTAAAAAGGTTTGCCATTTTATAAATTGAAGTGTGAAATATGATGTATTTTAATAATATATGGCAGTGTAATAGCCATTTCCATGACATTTCTTAATAACCGAGCACATTGCTGCCACTAACTTTACACACACACACATAACTTACCTTATTACAATCTCTAAATACGCATCGAGCACTACCAGTACAGATAAACCCCCAAACAAAAAACAAATCCAACGATATGATAAAAATAGACGTGGAAAGGCCTAAAAGCTCGACGAAGTTTTACTGGTTGAGTGCGGGCTTTTTTAAGCATTGGCAGTGCTACCCATAAAACGACACGAGGCAGTGCAAAATTATTAACCCAATTATTAGGCCTAATCAGTTCATCCCATATAAGAAATACCCGTGACTTACCCTGACGATGCTATTTTTAGCAAAATATTGGACTTACAACAAAAAAAGTAAATAAAAATGATTTCATCATTATTTCCTACACTTCAAATTCCTCATCTAAATTTTGTTCAAAATAAGTGTCTTCTAAAAGTGTGTGCCCATTTTTTACTTAAAATTTCCTGCTCAAAACTAGAGTCTAACACACGCCTTCTAAAAGTGTGTGACCATTTTTTACAATAATTTTTTCATATCTACAGACACTAGTGTTTCATCTATCGGGAATCATCAGTGCAGGGTGACACGATTACTACCGGTCGGGAGATACATATATAAAAGTAGCCCATAAAATGTAGTATAAAGGAGAAACATTCTTTTATTGTTTATATTACATGTAGCATTGTTTAAATTACCTGTAGTGTTATGAAAGATGATGCAAGTCCTCCCCGTTGACATCTATGCATTTATGAGCACGTTTAACAACGTTTGCAGATACTGTCTGTAGATTTCCTCTGGTGATTCTACGGATAGCGTTAGTAATGTTCTCCTTTAGTTTAGATTGTGAGGATTATTTGGATACACTTTTTGTTTTAAAGTCCCCCAAAGATAAAAATCACATGATGACAAGTCCGGGGAACGTGGTGGCCATAACCCTTTGCTTGTTGTTCTCTCTTCCGTAAACATGCCATGAACTCGTGTCAGTGATCTGTGAGACGTGTGGCATGTAGCGTCATCTTGTTGGAAAAAGAATTGTCTTGTGGTGTTATTTGGTCGTTAACAGAAAGATTAGAGAGAGCGGCTTTCTTTTTAAATGGGCCGCTTAATCTAAAAAAAAATAACAGAGAAACATTAGAGAGATCGGGCTACTTTTAAGTGGGCCATCTATGTGTATGTGTGTGTGTGTGTGCGTGCGTAGATATATATATATATATATATATATATATATATATATATATATATATATATATATCACATGACTCAGCGCGGTACATATATATATATGTGTGTGTGTGTGTGTGTGTGTGTGTGTCTGTGTCTGTGTCTGTGTGTATATGTATATATATGTATATGTATATATACATATATATATGTATGTATATATATATGTATGTATTATGTGTATATATATATATATATATATATATATATATATATATATAGTAGAAATGGTAATTAATAAAAGCTGAAGAAAGTGCTCAATACTGTTGTAGAGCAAATATGCGTTTTATTTTTTATTACCGTGTCTTTCTGTTAAGTTACATTATTGTTTCAGCTACCGGGCCGTTTTTTTTTTTTATTTTTGCCGTCTGTAGCTTCCTCAGACTTTTACAGAAACGTTTCTGTAAAAGTCTGAGGAAGCTACAGACGGCAAAAATAAACGGTCGGGTAGCTGAAACAATAATGTAACTTAACAGAAAGATACGGTAATAAAAAATAAAACGCAAAAAATAAAACGTATATACAGTGATGATCATATTTATTGGCACGGTAAAATAAAAGTTAAATTTTGTCTAATAAATTCTAAAAAAGGGATTAAATTAAAGAAAATAACAAAGTATATTATGTATTTTTAACTGGCCTTTCCGATGCAGCAATCGGATTTTAGAAAAAATAAATAACAAAGGAACAACAAACATAATTGCAAAAAACCCTTGTTCAAAATTATTGGCACGATTTATTTAATAATCAATTGTATAGCCTTTGGCCTTGATTACCTTCCTCAGTCGCTTTTCATAGTTTACAACCAAGTTGTTGCACTCTTCAGTAGTAATTTTAGCCCACTCTTCCTGACAATAATCCTCCAATTGAATAAGATTCTTAGGCTTCCTTTGCATTACCCTCAATTTTAATGTTCTCCATAAATTTTCAATTGGATTAAGGTCTGGGCTTTGTGATGGCCACTCCAAAACATTAATATGATTGTCCTCAAGCCATTTCTTAGTCAGTTTAGCCGAATGCTTTGGGTCATTATCTTGCATGAACCACCAACGACGACCAAGTGAGAGCTCTTTAGCAGAGTCTTTCAGGTTTTCATCCAATATTTTAACATAATCTTCCTTTTTCATGCTACCTGTGACCTTAACAAGTCGCCCTGGTCCAGAGGCAGCAAAGGATCCCCAAAACATCAAACTGCCTCCACCGTGCTTCACTGTGGGTATGGTGTTCTTAGGCAGGAAAGCTTCACCAGATTTTCTGTAAATATAAGACACTTTATTATGGCCAAATAACTCTATTTTCGTTTCGTCAGTCCATAGAACACGTTTCCAGAATGCAACATCTTTATCAATATGACGTTTTGCAAAGGCTAGCCTTGCTTTCAGGTGCATAGGCTTCAATAAGGGAGTCTTTCTCGGACGACATGCTTTTAAACCAGCTCTCTTCAAAACTCTACCAACTGTATGTCGAGATACATTCACTCCAGAGGTGCTCTGTTCATCAACAATCTCCCCAACAGAGATCCTTGGGTTTTGTTTTACTTGTCGAACAATTTTCCGTTCATCTCTTGGGGAAAGAATCCTTTTTCTCCCTCTACCCTCTAAACTCATAACGTGGCCTTGCGATTTGAACTTGTTTATTATGGCTCTAACAGTGGATTTGGGAAGGTTTAGCTTCTTTGAAATCTTATCATAGCCCTCCCCATTGGTATGGCATGCTACAACAAGCTTCCTGACGTCTTCGCTGTGTTCCTTAGTTTTAACCATGGCGATTGAAAATTATAATTTAGTCACTTATAATAGTTTAAATAAATCGCTATCTAAAAATTATCTGAAAAAAATTATTCACTGAATTAGCGTTAGACAAGCATAATATGGCTATAAAAAAGTTCAGAAAGCACGTAAACCGGAAATTAATTGATATTATACTGATACTAAAAGAAAAACAAAGCCGTGCCAATAATTTTGAACAAGGGTTTTTTGCAATTATGTTTGTTGTTCCTTTGTTATTTATTTTTTCTAAAATCCGATTGCTGCATCGGAAAGGCCAGTTAAAAATACATAATATACTTTGTTATTTTCTTTAATTTAATCCCTTTTTTAGAATTTATTAGACAAAATTTAACTTTTATTTTACCGTGCCAATAAATATGATCATCACTGTATATATATATATATATCCATTTAGGTTCTTTAACTCCCTCGGGATATTCGACTACACCAGGTTTCGAGAGCATCCGGGCACTCCCAGGCTCATGAGTCTGCGATTGGCGATCACCTGTTGAGTATAAATAGGTGTGCCGATCAATATTCCGATGGGTGGTTTTCTGTTTTATACAGTGCTAGGTCGAACTATCATCTCAATATCATTGAGGCGTTAGTTATTAACAACTCTCGACCTAGCCTGTGTAGACAAAAGATTCTTAGACATCAGTTGGAGATATTCATTGATTTAAAACCACCTGAACAGTGAGATTTTTTTTTTTTTTTCTCCACTGTTCTTCCAACTGTAACCAAAATTCCCCTCTTCCCTCATTCGTTTTCTTAGTTTTTAATCTATCATTCTGACGTTTCCTCTTAGAGGGTCAGACGATAAGGCCTTAGGGAAAATTTTAATTTCACCTGCCCATTTCTTGTTTTTTTTTTGGTATTTAAATTAAATTATGTTTCCTCTGAAATTTCTCCTTCCATTCTGCTGTACCAAAAATTTACTTATATATATATATATATATATATATATATATATATATATATATATATATATATATATATATATATATATATATATAAATGAAGACAAATCGGATGTTAAAAAAATAAATAATACATCAGTCGATTAAAAAATCACAAAGTGTAATATAACCAGAGGAAAAAAAGTGAACAGAGTTCGGAATGTAATGAAAAAAAAAAAGTCGATTAAGAGAAGAGAAAAAAATATCACGAAAATGCAAAAAGAAACAAAATCCAAAGCGCTTTTCGTACAGACGGTCTTTGTCAAGGATTTTACGTCTGTATTTTTTAATCGACTGATGTATTATTTTTATTTTTTTTAACATTCGATTATGGTTCATTTATTTCTCATTATTTTAAAATTTTGCTATTCGAATAAAGTTATATATATATATATATATATATATATATATATATATATATATATATATATACATACATATATATGTTCCTATAAAATCGTTTTTGTTTTGTGCGTATTGATATTCATATTAAATCCCCCCTTTTCTATTTATTTAAAAAGAAAATACAATTTTCTTATATATGGCTTGTGGAATTGCATTCACTAGCAAAAGATCTAGCTAATTTGCATATTCTTTTAAACATTCATTTTAATTTATTCCCTATTAGGTTTTTCCGTTTTCTCATGGGATGATCATCTTCAGTAAACTATTACGTGTAATTATATTCATGCAGATATTCTACATGATTTATACTTGCATAATATTTGCATAAAAAGTTTACAAGGAACACAAAATTGTTTCCATATGTATTTATGTGTGCGTATGTATTTTTGTTTAATCTATCTATCTATCTATCTATCTATCTAAAAAGGTGAATGTGTCTGTCTGTGTACATTTTCCTACGTTATAACTCTGTCAATTTTTAGTCTACAGACTCGAAATTTGATATACAGGGTACTGAGATATGGGAAAATCGATGTGATCGGTTTTCGGCCAGAAATTTGTCTGTTAAGGGGTCAAAGTTCAACGATTTGACTTTGGATAACTCTACCAAACTCCCCTGACAATTTTCGATCTAAACACTTGATATTTTAGATATAGATTCCTTGTACATGGATTTAACTTAATAACTTGCTTTGAGCCCCAAACAATAAATGTTAAGAGGTCATAATAGGAGTCAAACTTAAAAAAATTGACCGTTTGTTTTTTGTTTTTTTGTTGTTTTTTTGCTCAGCATACACCGAGCAACGCCGGGCCGAAATGCTAGTCTATATATCTATAAAAGTGAAAATGTCTGTCTGTGTGCGTATCTGTGTGTCTGTATGTGTACATTTCCCTACACAATAACTCTGTCAATTTTAAATCTACAGACTTGAAATTTGATATACAGGGTACTGAGATATGGGAAAATCGATGTGATCGGGTTTCAGCCAGAAATTTAGCTGTTAAGGGGCCAAAGTTCAACGATTTGACCTTTGAGAACTCTACCAAACTCCTCCAACAATTTTCGGTCATAACACTTGAAATTTTAGTATAGCTTCATTGGACATGGATCTAACTTAATAACTTGATTTGAGCCCAAAACAATCAATTTTAAGGGGGCAAAATAGGGGTCAAAGTTTTAAAAATTGACCATTTTTTTTGTTGCTCAACATACATCTCCAAATACCCGGGCAACGCCGGGCACCCATGCTAGTATATCTATAAAAGTTAACGTGTCTGCGTGTCTGTGTGTGTACATTTCCCTACGCAATAACTCTGTCAATTTTTAGTCTACAGACTCGAAATTTGATATACAGGGTACTGAGATATGGGAAAATCTATGGGATTCGTTTTCGGACAGAAATTTGGCTGTTAAGGGGTCAAAGTTCAACCATTTGACCTTTGAGAACTCTACCAAACTCCTCCGACAATTTTCGGTCTAAACACTTGAAATGTTAGATATAGGTTCCTTGCGCATGGATTTAACTTTATAACTTGATTTGAGCCCAAAACAATAAATGTTAACAGGTCATAATAGGGGTCAAATTTTAAAAAGTGATGGTTTCTTTTTTTTTTTTTTTTTGCTGTTGTTTTTTTTTTTTTTTTTTTTTTTTTTTTTGCTCAGCATACACCTCCAAACACCCGGGCAACGCTGGGCACCCATGCTAGTATATATATCCATTATTGGATGTGATGTGCTGTTGGGTTCTGAAATGTTGATTACATGTTATTCATGTGTAGGTTTTGTGGAAAGACACGGAATTATATCGTTTTCTAATATTGGTTGTTGCCTTTCCTTCTTTTGCGTACATAGTCAGATGTTGATCTCTAGATCATGAAGGAAAGACCCTAATCTTTACTGCCTTACTGAGCCTTTTCTATCCTCAGTGTGGGCGAATCTATTTGGAGGTGCAATCGTTTATAGTGTGTGGCAGGAAGACGAGTTTTTGTGAATATTTTACGAGGAGAACCCGAAGATTGAAACTCAGTCAGATATTTCCGTGGAAATAAGGATTAGAAAGAGAGACATGGGTTTCGATTGGAGCAAATTAAAGATCTGATCGTTTATCTTGAAATTGTTTTATATCGCTAATTTTATCTCTCGTTGTCTCTAAATGTTATCTTGGGCTTCTAAAAAGGTGAATATATGGTAATATATTTGAACAAATGTGTTAATTTCTTCGCATTTTCCTTTTCATTTTATTAACATTAAATTAATCGTGGAGGTCGGTCATTTTGAATTGTACGACGGAGCTCACGCTGCTCAAATTCGACAATGATTGGAAGATATTAACAAATTAATAACGATCGAAAACAACACAAAAAAAAAGTATGTGCAAATCCAATAGCTCACTAAACATTCTCAATCGATTAGGTACACGTTCATATCTACAGACGTTTTTGTCCACGCCATTACTGATATTGGCCGATTTAATTCGAACAATAAAATTTGCGAAATGATTAAGTCGTAAATCAAAGTTATGAAGTAATCTATGATTTTTAGTTTACATGGCTTCCTTTTTTATATAGTACTTATACATCTTCTGTTTTTTTATTTTATTTTTATGCTTCTTTACTAATCGTTATGCTCTCTCTCTCTCTCTCTCTCTCTCTCTCTCTATATATATATATATATATATATATATATATATATATATATATATATATATATATATATATATATGTATATATATATATATATATATATATATTTATATATATATATATTTACATTTTGCTTTCTTTTCTAAATGCCTTGTATCGAAATATAGAATCCATTTAGGTTCTTTAACTGCGTTTATTTCGTTTCTCTTTCTTATTCGTGTTTTCTTTCATTGTTTCTTTTCTTTCTATCTTTATATTTTTCTACTTCGTTTATTCATCTTCATTGTGTTATTCTCTCATTTTCAAGTCACAATTTCCGGTCACATGACCACTTAAAATTAGTTTTCATTCCCCCCTCTCTCCCTCTCTCACTCTCTCTCTCTCTTTCTTTTTTTCTTTCTTTTTATAGTCATTCTTTCCTTCAGTTTCTTCTTTCTCTTCAGATCTTTTTCATCTTATTTTTTCTTACTTCTTTCTTTCTTTCTTTTTATTTTATTTTATTTATTTATTTATTTTTTACTCTTATTCGCCCCAAATAAGACATATTGCCGCTTGACCGTAAGTGGCTACTATTTGGAGCGATGCCTTCAGAGGCAGTATATAGGTACTTGAGTAGCGAGATGTCAATTCGCATTACATATAAATTTCTTCATCCAAGTACAGTCAGGGAAGAAGGAAATAAGGAAGGAATGCTAATGTCTAGTATTTCAAAGGAAGAAACTATTAGAGTGGAAAGCTTTCTGGAATCTAGGGACCTATACAGTGAAGAGGTGGGATTTTGCTGTTGGTGGGTTTTATCGGGGGTATTTCTGTCGAGTGCAGTAAGTTCAATGGAGCACATTCCATTAAAGTGCTTGTAATACATGAAGCAGGGATACAATATTATGGCGATGTGACAGGGGTTAAGGTTTCCTTGATAATGCGAGATTTAAATTGGAGACTCTTTTTTTGGACTTAGTCTAAGGAGGAGACTGGTGGTAGATGCACCAGCCCTGATATGGCGACAACAATACTCCATGCATAGTCGAACGGTGGCTTCGTAGAGGTATAGGATATTATCAGATGTGAGTACTTGTCCAGCGTGTTAGGAGTCTACCTTCTTTGCAACAGCCTTGGCAATGTCTTCTGTGAATTTGTTCTAATCCATGCTGTCTGTTAATGCTATCGTTCTATCCAATTTTTTTATTTATTTGAAAGCACACACGCACACATACACTCTATCTTTCTCTCTCTCCATCCCCCTCTCTTTCTCTCTTTCTCTGTCTCTCTCTCTCTCTCTCTCTCTCTCTCTCTCTCTCTCTATCTCGCTCTTTCTCTTTATCTGTCTATCTCTCTCTCTTATGTATGTCTTTTGTCCAACTTTGAAAACATTCTTTTATCATCACGTTGCTAAAATCAACGAATAGGTTGAAAAGACGGATGACGTCACGTAGGGCAACTCCGATCTTTGTATGCGAATGGTCCATCTCGCTCGCTTTCTTTTTTGTCCTTTAGTTCTCGCATTCTAAAAAAAAATGTTTGTAACAAAGATGGAAGAATCACTATTTTTAGATTAGCTGAATGTGTGTACATTTTCAATATTTTCGTACTTTTAATCATCATTCAACAGTCAACTTATTGAACTAATTAAGTGATTTGGGGGCATTCATCATCATCATAAACTTGAAGATTCCATTATTTGCATTGGTTTCCCCGATATTTTTATAGTCAGAATTATTTCTAGAAAGACATCGGGTACTTACGTAAGGGACCACGTGAAGGTTGCATACATTCTAAGTAAAAGTGGTTTTTGTGGAAGAAAATGGATTTGAATTTGGGAAACCTAGGTCGGCAGTCTGTGTCATTAACCACTGAACTATCGTCAACTCCTTTGGGTCCATTAATAACTAATGATTCGTTGGTAACAAATAAAATAATTCTTTCTCTGTTTCTGAATTTTAGGACGAATAATTTATATTTTTTGGATTCATCTTTTATTGAAATTTATCCGACATAAGTTATAAGACAGAGGACTAAGTAAAATTCAATTTTAAGTGACAATCTTCTTGAGGTTAGAGGTTCGATTCTCAGTGCAGGCAATAATAAGACTGCAATTACGAATTACTTAAGATTCATACTTGAGAGCATGCTATTCCGTGAATTAAATAAAGGGTTATATATAAAATTCCGTGAAGATTCCCGAGTTCGACAGAAAAATTCCCGAGTTCGACAAGATACATCTGAAGACGATTGGGGCAGAAATATTGGGATAATACCACTGAAATTGAAGACAGTAGCCCAAATAATACAAATTCTCCCTCTGTATCTCTTTCTCTCTCGCTCTCTCTCTCGCTCTCTTCACACACACACACACACACACACACACACACACATATATATATATATATATATATATATATATATATATATATATATATATATATATATATATATATATATATACTAGCAGTAAGTCGCAACCTCTATTGCCATTAAAATCGATGAAGTCACCCATTTTTCAATCAAATCGATTGATTGTCTGCTCTAGTTGGGGGCCCACCGTGATGCACGGGAAGGAAGCTTCATATATTTCTCCGCAGTGACTTAGTCCACAATACACTGTAGTCTACACTGCACTGTAGAGAACCGACTGTTAATTTTATAATATATATATATATATATATATATATATATATATATATATATATATATATATATATATAATGATTTGAATTAAAGTTTTAAGTCTGATGCTACCAGATCAGGCTGGCTGAAGATATTGACTTCCTGAGACGAAATGCACCTAACATTGGTGCTTTTTGTTTTTCTACTTCCTTTTGCAAAACTTAATTATGTTCTGCAAAACCAAAACCAAAAACAACCCATCTTTTCCCCCCTTTTCCTTCTTCCCATTTCCCCTTTTTCTTTCTATCTCTCCACTTTCTGACTGGTTTTCTGACTCAAAATGTACCAAACATTAATACTGTAACTCTCTTCCCTCTCCCATTGCAAAACTCAATTTCTGCAGGGCAGGGAACAAAAACGGTAAAATCTACTATAAAACAACCAAACCAAACACTGCAAACTAGCGATTGAAGATACAAAGAGATAGGAGAATATAAACCTTGTACAAAATAACTGGATACAACACGAATACTATTTCCAAAATGACTGGATTCGGCATTAAATAACCTGAAAATGGTTGGTATCCCATAAAACAACGAAACCAAACTCTACAAATAAATATTTAAAGATATAAAAACTTGAAGCATAAAGTTTCTAAAATAACTGGATTCTGTATTAAATGTCCCAAAAAGGGTTGATATGCCGTAAAACAAAACAACGAAAAGAAAGTATTAAATGCATAAGTCAAGTATCATGGTCAAATTATACTCTAAACAGAAACAGTCATTTCAAACGCGCACCTGTCATATTTCTTTTACCAAATAATTTATCTTACTCTGTATTTTACTTTTCTTTGTTCTCTTTCTCTTCTTTCTTTCTTTTAGCCTCTCTATCCATTCATCCATCTTTTCTTTCCCCGTCCATTTCCTGACGCTGCCACTTACTCGGCTATTCACATGCAGAGATCGGAGTTACCCTTTATGACGTCATGCATCTTTTCAACCGATCCGTTAATTCTAACAAATTGACAATACATTAATATCGGAGAGAGAAATTTACGGGCATTTGTTAATTTTCAAGTCGCTTGTGTTCAAATTACTTGCGGCCCTGATTCTTAAATTAGCCTTTGCTTGAAATCCCTCACCATTCCTGAGGCGCGTGAGAATAAATAGGCTTCTGATCGATAGATCAAACGCGTGGTCAAACCAGCCGCCTTTCACGGCGGTTAGGTTTACGATCGCCCCAAAAGGCAGGACATATGTTCTTGAACCAAGGCGATATCTATAAGAGGCCTGTCAACCATGCAACTAGAAACTACGGTTGGCAAATTCATGTTGAAACTTAAATTATTACTGAATAACAATTTCTGAGAACGTGAACTTTTTATATGAGGATTGATAATCTGTATCAGTTTGATTTTCCGGACAATGTTTCATCGTTTTGTTATCAAAGATTTCTCTTTGAGAACAACTTGTGGTATTCTTTGAAGTCTGAGTGACAACAAGTCTCTCCAGATTTCCAGTACTCTCCACCTCTGTCGGTTACCATTGCAGATGGATTTGCGTTATTGTAGCAGCCGCTTACCTTTGATTTCTCGTTGGCAGCGACCACTGATCTTCACTGGAATTTGGGTGGCAACAAGCCTCCCCCAGTCGCCTTTGTACTCGTCCAGCAGAGGTCTGGCTAGTGCTTTCTCTCCTCGGTCTTTCCATCCTCTTTGCATTGATGTCGCGTTAATTTTTAGTGACACACAGAGAAAAAAATATATTCCAGTTTTCGGGATTCGATGTGATGCTTCTTTGTGTTTTATATCTGTAGTATTTTCTGCATGTCCAGTTTGTATATGTAGTTCATGTGTATTAATATGCACATTCCAGGGTTATTATTATTATTATTATTATTATTATTATTATTATTATTATTATTATTATTATTATTATTAAATCTAATTCTCTAAACATAATCTTGTTACGCATACAGATTCCAATGAAAACAATAAATGAATCGCAAAGGAGACTAATGGCGGTGCTTTTCCGTACTATAAATATATTTTATGTCGTTTGTTTTTTTTTATTTTCAATTGGTTTTTGTATTGCTTTGGGGGGGTGTATTCAATATATTTAATATTGCGCCATATTTAAAGCTATATCAAATGTCACGGGTCAAGGGACGAGAAGACTGTCAAGAGAAGAAGGTTATTGGGTGCTTTGTAGCGTTAGCATTTCAATGGTAAGCAGAATGCAGCGCGACCTTCAGAGACGCTTGCGGATGCGGGATTTAACAATTTTAACAGCGCATGCGCGTCAAATTGGACACCTTCTTTTAGTCTCTTCCGACTCAACCTTTCTCCCATTCTGGCTTTTTATTTCCTTTTTACTTTCATTCTCTCTCTCTCTCTCTCTCTCTCTCTCTCTCTCTCTCTCTTTATATATATATATATATATATATATATATATATATATATATATATATATATATATATATATGAAGTCAAGTTGTGTCCATATTGCCAGAGGTGATACGTGTCCCACTCTATCAAAAATACTCCCAACGCATGCTCAAATGTATAAGCCTCTTACAATCTAGTCCTATTCCTGAATTTTTCGTGTAGCTTTGTCACTAAGCCCAGCAGGTTTATATTACAAACAGAAAGGAGGAGCGTCAAGTGAGGTAGATGGTGCTCGACAGTCTGCCAAACCGACGCTGCACTGGCCCCCTATAGCAGTAATTTCCGTCAGCACCTCATGGACCGCTTTCCAATGCCTGTGGTGACTTTCAACTGACTATCAGTTCGATGAAGACTAATATTATGCGCCATGATACTAACCTCCCCTCTTCAATCGCCCTTAGCAACTATCAAGTTGAAGCCGTGAAAATGTTCACATAACTGAAGTCAAGTAACCGACAGTCTTGACATGAGACCAGAGCTCGACCGAAGCATAACCGTGCAAGATCGACATTCGCCAGACTTGTCCCCGGAGTATGGGAGAACAGAAAATTGACAATAAAAGACCAAGATGGAGGTATATAGTACGTTGCTGTGCTGCAGCAACGTACTGGACGCTGCAAATCAAGAAAAGAGCGTCTCTACCTTTCACATGCGCAACCTGGGCAGGATCCTGGGTATCAAATGGTTATACTTCATTAGAAACACTGAGTCCGTTGAGTGTGTGTTTACGCTCTCTTAGATAATCATCGACTGTGCTGTCTTGGACATGTCCGCCAGGTGCAAGTCGGCAGGATCCCAAAAGACGTCCTCTACAGAACACTGATAATCGACAAGCTTCAATTCAAACACACATGTAAAAGAGATATGAAGGAAGTCGACATAAACCTTGGAAGCTGAGATCCACTTGCCGATCAAGTGGATCTGTGGAAGCGCCAGGTTACCAGCGGCCTCACGAGAGGCGATGACAAACTATCAATCGAAGCATGAGAAGCAAGCCTGACGCAAAGAACGACTTCACCTCCTGCGACCAGCATTTCCCTTTACGGCACAGAACCAAGACTTCTTAACAGCACCTGTTTCGTTGCGCGAAATCATTCATTTAATTATTATATAAATCAATAAATCTATTTCGCCCTTAACTTATCAGAAGAAAAAGCATTTATCAATTTGTAAAAATATAAATGCATATGGGCATGATTACAAAATCCGAAAATTGAGAGAGAAGGAAATATGTGCTATAAACTGTCATTATCAATATACTTAAAGTAATAAATGGAAAGATGGTCAACATCTTGAAATTGGGAATATACACTTTTGTCATTTATTTGTTATATGTGTGTGTGTTGTGTGTGTGTTTGTGTCATCCATAGACAGCTGTTCCGTCATATCACAACTCTTTAGTGTGCCTAACTTACCAAGTATATCAACGCAGAGATTCGAAACCCCGAAGGCAAGTCACTGCCAAATGTGTGCAGCGACTTCCATTGTCTTATCGCTGTGCCAACAAACTTATTACTAGCTGTAGAAGAAATTATAATGCTTTGTATGTTCTTTGATTGCAAATTATTTCCGCGCTATTTTAAAACCTAAGAGGACTCTATTCTTCTGTAGAAGTGTATTGCTTTTATGCTATGAAACCCGTCATTTCCCACCTACTGGAGAGATCGACGCAGATCGGTCGGTCACTTGATCATTCGTCATTGCCAAAATTTTATGACAAAACTGGGGTGATAAGGAAAGCGCAGGACCGAAAATGATTATCCAGGTATAATTTATCCGGAGGAAAGGGATACTGGAGTGTTGAGATATGGGGAGACCTATAAGAGACGATAAAAAAATTACAAAGGAGGTGAATGGGGAGAAGGTTGCAAGGAGATAAGAAATAGCGGACAGAAGAAGTGACGAATATCAACACAAGGAAAAACTAACACGTCGACAGCTGAATAATTACATAGAAAACTATAGTAAGAGTAAAATAAAGATAGAAAAGGGTAGTTGTTACGAGGGGTGTGCAATACGTAATGCCTCTGACCCACTTCCCGTTGTCTGATCTAACTGAAATTTTGCATGTGCAATGATTTATATCTCTATGGGTTATGTGGCAAATTACAGCTCTGAACTAATTGTGGTTTCTGTTTTAAACGTGTTTGAACTGTGTCAGGTGTGAAATGGAGCCTGCTGAATGTCGAGCAGTGATCCGGTTTTTGTATTTGAAAGGACGCACACCACATGAGACTTTTGATCAAATGAAAGAAACTTATGGTGATAATGCTCCATCATATGACCTTGTAAAACGCTGGCATCGTGAATTCAAACATGGCCGGAAGTCTGTGAAAACAGCTCCCAGACCTGGTCGCCCCCCTTCTACCATTGATGAGGCATCTGTCCGTCAAGTTGAGGCTGCCATTTTGGAAGATCGGCGCATTACTATTCGCCAAATAGCCCAAGATGTCAAGATTAGTACAGCGTCTGTGGAAACTATCATTCATGACCATTTGCATATGCATAAGATGTCTGCCAGATGGATTCCCAGGTTGCTTACACAATTCAAGAAGCAAGAACGCGTCGAGTGCTCGATGATAGATTTAAAAATGTGCCAAGAAGATGAGTCAAAGTTTTTTAAAAGACTGATTACACAGGATGAAACCTGGGTCCATCACTATGATCCGGAGACCAAAGCCCAGTCAATGCAGTGGAAACACTTGGACTCACCACCTTCAAAGAAGGCAAGGGTGCAGCCCTCCGCTGGCAAGGTCATGCTCACAGTCTTCTGGGACCAGGACGGAGTAGTCCTCGTAGATTTCTTGGCAAAGAGTACCACAATTACAGGAGCCTATTATGCTTTACTTTTGAGGAAATTAAGGGAAGCTATCAGAATCAAGAAGCGGAGCAAGATCAGCAAAGGTACCCACCTCCTGCAGGACAACGGTCCGGTCCGTAACTCGCATGTCGCCAGATCAGAAGCACAGGCGTGTGGTTATGAAATCCTGTACCATCCTCCCTACTCTCCTGACCTTGCACCCTCTGACTTTCACCTCTTCCCAGCCATGGAATTGTTTTTGAAAGGAAAGCGTTTCCCAGATAATGCAGCCTTTGTTTCTAAAGTCACGTCGTGGTTGGAGGACCAACCTGGGATGTTCTACAAAAACGGTCTCCAGAGCTGCATCAAACGATGGGATAAATGCATAACTCTGGGTGGTTCCTATGTAGAGAAAGACTAATAACTGTGCCAAGTTTCGTCGCTCTACTGCTGAGTCAGGGGCATTACTTATTGCACGCCCCTCGTATATGTAACCATTCACTTATGATATAGTAAGTAAAAATTAATTCAGATCATCTTCAATCATAAGTTGCTTGATCGTCGGTATTCCATGCATGCGTATGTATTGAGGTGATCTTGCCGTGCTGTAAACAATACTGTAGGTGTAATCAAAGCAAATTTTTCGTCTATTTGTAATTTTGTAATTCAAATAGTCAGTAGACGAGAAATGGTTGAACGAGAGAGTGGAAGAAGAAGGAGAGAGAGAGTTGATTACTTATTTTAAGTGCATAGCTTAATTTTGTAATGTTTCGTTAAATCATGTGGAAACGGCTTGTCTCTTCGAAGTCTTCATTTACACTTTCATTACAACCACGACTCGTTCAATCTTTTGTCTGATGTCATTTCACGTTCACCTAAGTTGTATAGCATATTATATATAGATATATATATATGTGTGTGTGTGTGTGTGTGTGTGTGTGTGTGTGTGTGTGTGTGTGTGTGTGTGTGTGGTTATTACGAGAGACTTTCAGAAAAATGCTCAATTATTAAGAAAACTATTTTAAATAAGGGCGCAATACTAATTTATATAACAGATCATCAGACCAACATCGGGGTCGTCGGTTTCAAATTCAAACAAAAGAGGTTGTAATCAACAATAATGGTTATGCTACAAAATAGTAGATATTATTTTATAAATGTGTTGTAAACTTTCGCGTTACTAATTATTGAGTTTTCTCTTCACGTTGTGTTAAATTGTTATTTTTTATTTTTTCCACTGTTCCTATCTTAGTTTCAATACATTTTTTATGTTTATAAAAAGTCTAATTACCATTTGGAAGCTAGAAATACAAAAACTGACAGTTTCAAATGTGTATTGTAAACTTTTGTGGGGCACTATATATATATATATATATATATATATATATATATATATATATATATATATATATATAGTGCCGGCAAAAAAAAAGTCCCCACTTGTAATTTTTTTTCAAAATTGCAAATTTAAGCTAAATTTAATGTAACTGTTTAAACAAACTATACCTCATTTGATTTGCCTTTTATTCCTCTATAATTTTACCTGTTCATATTTGACTTTTAATTGAAATATTCTAGTGTTCACGTCAATTTAAAAAAAATAACTTCAAATTGAGGAGGAAAAAAGAAAGTCCGAAGCAAAAATTCGCTTAAAACTAGCTTAAATTATCGCCCCTAAATCAGCTTAAATATCCACAAAAAGGCAACAAAACATATCTAATCGCAATTGTTGTTGTTCCAAGTAATAAAACGTAATATTTAGTTCGTATGCCACGACTTTCTCTTAGTGATCGTCAGAAGCTCATTAATCTCCACCTTTCTGGTATATCCAATCCAATCGAGAAATCGTCCACAGATTGAAATGTGATGAGAAAACGGTACGAAAGACTGCACCAAAACACCCGCAGTGATCGTGATGCCCCAAATCTGCTCGTACTAGAGTTCTAACAGGGAAGACAATGCTATCAAGATCCCCAGCCTAAGAAACAGATTTGAAACGTGTCCCTAAATCCAACTACAGTCAGATGCAATGAATACCATGACTCTTCATATTCGTAAAAAGTCCTTTTTAACGACGAAAGCAAGTTCAATAGGCTAGGCAGTGATGGTAGGCCGTACGTCCGTCGGAGGAAAGACGAAGAATTTAATCCTAGGTGCTCAGTTTCAACGCTGCAAGGTAGTGGAGGTTTAGTTTTGGTGTGGGCCATTATTTGTACCAATAGTCCAGGGCATATAGTTTGCTTGCAAGGTCGAATTAATTCGACCAAGTATATTACTATGTTGACTGAGCATTTTCTACCCTACTTTGGTCGGAATTTGGATGATTATCCCATCTTCATGCAGGATAATGCTCCCATTAACACAGTTGGCAATGTCAAGAGGTTCATGGCAGAGCATGATATTCCGTGTTTGGATTGGCCTGCACAATCTCCAGACTTAAATTCTATCGAAAACGTATGGCATTACATCAAGCAATAGCTACGCAATTATAAATTTTCAAATGTGGAAGAACTTTGGATAAAAATTAAAGAAAAGTGGGATACTCTTTCCCCAGAGTATTGCTGCAGTCTAATTCAAGGAATTCCCATAAGATTGCAGGCTGTCAAACTGCAGAAGGACTATGCTACTAAATATTGACTAGTTCATTGTGTTTCTGTTGTATTTGTGTTGCATTAATGTCCTAAAGTTACATTTAAATAACAATTTTCCACTATGCGGACTTTCTTTTTGCCTCCTCAATTTGAAGTTTTTTTTTAATTGGCATGAACACTAGAATATTTCAATTAAAAATCAAATATGAACAGGTAAAATTATATAAGAATAAAAGGCCAATCAAATGAGGTATAGTTTGTTTAAACAGTTAAAGTAAATTTAGCTTAAATTTGCAGTTTTGGAAAAAATTACAAGTGTGGACTTTCTTTTTACCGCCTGTATATATATATATATATATATATATATATATATATATATATATATATATATATATATGATTTTCAGAATGTGAGAGATTGTATATAATAAATTCCACAGCCAAACAACGTCGCACCTCATGTCATGTCATGGCTCTTGTGAGCTGCAACGTTGTTTGGCTGTGGAATTTTATTATATATATATATATATATATATATATATATATATATATATATATATAGTGGAGATGGTAATTAATAAAAACTGAAGAAAGTGCTCAGTACTGTTGAAGAGCAAATATGCGTTTTATTTTTTATTACCGTATCTTTCTGTTAAGTTACATTATTGTTTCGACTACACGGACGTTTTTTTTTTTTTTTTTTTTTTTTTTTTTGCCGTCTGTAGCGTCCTCGGACTTTTACAGAAATGTTCGCTATTTTGGAATGAAAGAGTGGAAGAGTGAATGAGGTCAGGGAGGGTTGCGAGGAGGGAAGAAGAGGAAGAGTGGAAGGGAACAAGCGGGGAAGGTGGGTGGCGTTTGGTATGTCGATAATGTTTTAGTTTTGGGGTTTAAGGAACTTGTGGGGGAGGGTCTGGGAAGTTCATTTCTGGTGTGGCTGAGGGCATAGGGATACATGAGGGGAAGGGGAATATGTGGGGGTGGGAGGAGGGGGGGTTACTTTAAAATTCGAGTCTTAGTGTTAAAGTTTTTAGCGTTTCGTTGGTGAGGTGCTTTCTTGGTAAGTATGTCTTGAGCTGTTGGGTGTTCGCTTATGTTTGGAGGCGGGGGGCATGATTCGGTTTATTTATTTTTAGTTTTTATTTTGTTGTTAATTGTTTGGAGAGGGTCAGCTAGCGGTCGCAGCCACGGGTACACACATGCGCACGTACACACATATATACTTAAAAGAAACGGTCACGGGTACACATACATGCCCGCTCTGGCGTGCAAATACATGTGCATATGTGCGCCTGTATGCATAGCCTCTGCGTTGTTCGCTCTTGCGTCAAATTTTCTTTAAGGTGCTAAGATTGGGTGCGCGTGCTTAGGCATGGATGCGCACATACACAGATACATACATACATCGACTCCCCTGCCCCCAATGAGGCGATTATACGGGCTCATATGCGCGTTTAATATGTCGATAATGTTTTAGTTTTGGGGTTTAAGGAACTTGTGGGGGAGGGTCTGGGAAGTTCATTTCTGGTGTGGCTGAGGGCATAGGGATACATGAGGGGAAGGGGAATATGCACATATATTTGCACGCCACGCAGGGCATAATATGTGTACCCGTGACCGTTTCTTTTAAGTATATATGTGTGTACGTGCGCATGTGTGTACCCGTGGCTGCGACCGCTAGCTGACCCTCTCCAAACAATTAACAACAAAATAAAAACTAAAAATAAATAAACCGAATCATAGCCCCCCCGCCTCCAAACATAAGCGAACACCCAACAGCTCAAGACATACTTACCAAGAAATCACCTCACCAACGAAACGCTAAAAACTTTAACACTAAGACTCGAATTTTAAAGTAACCCCCCTCCTCCCACCCCACATATTCCCCTTCGCCTCATGTATCCCTATGCCCTCAGCCATACCAGAAATAAACTTCCCAGACCCTCCCCCACAAGTTCCTTAAACCCCAAAACTAAAACATTATCGACATACCAAACGCCGCCCACCTTCCCTCCTTGTTCCCTTCCTCTCTTCCTCTTCCGCCCTCTTCGCAACCCCCACCCGCTGACCTCCTTCACTCTTCCACTTTTTCATCCCAAAATAGAGAACATTTCTGTAAAAGATTGAGGACGCTACAGACGGTCAATAAAACGTCAGTGTAGCCGAAACAATAATGTAACTTAACAGAAAGATACGGTAATAAAAAATAAAACGTATATATATATATATATATATATATATATATATATATATATATATATTATGGCAGTAGAGTTTAGTTTCCTAGAAGTACATCCAATGAAACAACATGCGTCTCCTAAAAAGTGCTCAATGATTACACAGAGCAGGTATATTAAATTTATTTATACAAACATTGATGGTTACATATGTTCATACATGTTTCTGTTCTCTGGGGAGATTACGTCTTCAGGCCATGAATAATCTTCGAAAACTATATATATATATATATATATATATATATATATATATATATATATATATATATAAAATTCATCATTCAATAAAATAAAAAGCTATAGCAAACATCTAAATGACTACTTTAAACACAGTTCCTGATTTCAAAAAAAGAAAAACTAAAAGGTAACTATCTCTATATATTTTTAAATCAAATTTATTATGTAAATTCAAAAATATATATTTTTTCTACTCATTTCTATCTATAACCTATATTAATTTTCTTATAAATTTTAAATCCAAACCTTTTATTTCAATTTTTTCAGATTCATCTGCCTTACTTTTAATGCTAGGTTTATTTATGTTGTCTTTTAAATTCAATAAAAATCCTCCTAAATTTTCTGATGAGGAGACCGTGCTTACCAAAAAAACTATATATAATTGTTCTACATAACTTCATGTATACCACAAATAAAAAGCACGGATTTCCGAAACGATCGTACAGATAATTGACTTTGTTGTTGTTCCTTCTTATGAAACTGATTTTTAATTTAATTAAAATTTGATTTTTAAATTTAAAAATTTTTTTTTTAATTTTCAAATTGAAAATCACTTTACTTAATATTGAATTAGCTCTAGGACATTTAACTATCGAGCTTATTATATATCTAAATTACAACGAGCATTTCCTGTATTTTAATTAAACTAGTAATTTCACTGTTACATTAAAATACACTTAGCTCTTTAGACTATTATTCTAATCTCCTTTAAATTATATATATATATATATATATATATATATATATATATATGTATATATATATATATATATATATAAGATATAATATTAATATAACAATATAAGAAATAATTTTATGAGAACACTTTTCAACCTATATACTCGACGAACTTTCTATCTACGAACTTGTAATTTTGTATATAGGGTATTCAGACACGTGGAAAAATTTTTAATCGGTTTTCATCCAAAGAAATGGGTAAAAATTAAAGAAATTTGTACTTGTGGTGGGGGTCATGGGATTTTTATATTTTTTAAATTGTTTCACGAATACGCATGCGTGAATCGTTCAGATGGAAGATTCTACATGTTAAGAATAAATAGGTTTTAAAACATGTCAAGCTGGTCTAATGGTTATCGTACTAGACTCACTGTCTTTAGGTTTTGGTTTTGATCTCAGCTCGAGTATTTTCTTTTTTTTTACTTACAAGAAGTAAAGTGTTCAAAAAAACATAATACTCGCATGCACGTGTATCACTTTCTGCATGAATTAAAATATAATAATTATGCGTATTTTACGACCGGGAAACGCCGGGCAGCCTTCTAGTATATATATATATATATATATATATATATATATATTCAGAATGTGAGAGGTTATATAATAATTTCCACCGCTAAACAACGTCGCAGCTCACAAGAGCCTTGACAGCCAACAAATCGGAAGTCCAAGACTCGAGTTTCGCCCTAATTTGGGCTCATCAGTTAGACATATCCGAATTCGGAATTCGAAACCCGAGCCTCTTGCCTGTGAGCAAACGAGCCACACGTAAGAAAGTCTATTAACAAACACAGATCAAGCAAACCGCGACGAAATCCGACTATGGAATGAACCTACTTCGTCTCGAACAAAGGACGTGGTCATCCAACCAGCTATAACCCAAACTGATGTCTAACAAGTACGAATTGTATATATATATATATATATATATATATATATATATATATATATATATATATGTGTGTGTGTGTGTGTGTGTGTGTGTGTGTGTGTATATATATATGTATATATATATATACATTAATTAAAATGCACTTTCGTAAATAATTGAATTCATTCAAAACGTATCGCAAAAACAAGAAAAAATAAGATCTCTCTCTCACTCTCCATATATATATATATATATATATATATATATATATATATATATATATATGATCAGCCGTCTTACTAAGAAAGTGTCTCACACAACGATCAAAGACAGAAGATCGGTCGTAATAAATAGAGATGAGTGTCTCTATTCAACAACGTCAGAAATAATACATCGAACAACGAGTAGAATCCTATCATTTGTTCTTGGAGGGATCTGACGAAAGCTTTTAACAGCCTTAATAGAGCAGCGTTATGTGGAATTCTTGATAAAATTGGATTTCCATCCGTCATGATGTTTGAACAGCTTCACCGTCAAAATGAAAGCATGCTTTTCGGTGCATCCAACAAACAAATAGTCATCGACAATGGTATTCAAAAGGGTGATACTTTTTCTCCGGCGTTGTTTTCCATATTTTTTGCGATTACCTTTCCCTCGAGCACGCTTTAAGATGATTTAAATGTCAATTGAAAATTGTTCACACAAGACATCACTGTTTGACTGTTCTATGGCAAGCTGGTGTGTCCGCAAAAGAAGTGCGCGTTATACGTAGCCAGTTTCATTGGGCTGGTTATCTAGTCACTCTCTGAGATAATAGGCTCTCTAAACAACTGCGACGTTTTACAGATGTTGTCAGATATAATCTGAAAAGCTTTAGCATGAATGACGGAAACCAAGAGAGGATGGTACCGAAGCGATAGATTTGAAGATAGTGTGTCTATGATGGCTACGTCAGATTTGAGACAAGTCGATTCGAGTTCTTCGTCTTTAAAAGTGTTTTGCAAAAGCGGTCGGTGCCAAACGACTAAACACATGAAAGAATAGAATTAATATTTCTGTAAATGTTCACATGAATAGTAAGGAATATCATAGAACGGTTGAATCAGCAGAAAACGGGCGATAGAAATGCATGGATAATTAAAGAAAGATGGGTAGCTTGTTCACATAATTATAAATCATGGGTAATATTTTTTTTTCAAACATACATCAATCCCAGGCCAACAACGTACATTTTGTGTCGTTAATATATTAATATATATATATATATATATATATATATATATATATATATATATATATATATATATTAAATTTATTTATACAAACATTAATGGCTACATATGTGCATACATGTTTCTGTAATCGCCCGCGTTGGGGGATTACGTCTTCAGGCCAAGAATTACCGTCGAAAACTGATATTTACATTTTCGACGGTAATTCTTGGCCTGAAGACGTAATCCCCCAACGTGCGGGTGATTACAGAAACATGTATGCACATATGTAGCCATTAATGTTTGTATAAATAAATTTAATATACCTGCTCTGTTCACTCATTGAGCACTCTTTGGTAGACACATGTTGTTTCATTGGATGTACTTCTTGGAAACTAAACTCTACTGGCTATATATATATATATATATATATATATATATATATATATATATATATATATTGCATTGGTAGTAATTATTTGTTTATTTAAAACAAAATATATAAGTGTGTCACCCAAAAGAGTGCTCAATGTTTAGACAGAGCCAAAATAAGTGAATTTAGTTTACAAACAAACGGCTACACATAAGCATACATGTTTCAGCGAAAACCCAGTAAGGGAATCGCTTCGTCAGGCCAAGGACATCTCTCTGCTTATGTGTAGCCATTTGTTTGTAAACTAAATTCACTTATATATTTATATATATATATATATATATATATATATATATATATATATATATATATATATATATATATATGAAACAAACGTTTATTAGCTCACATTTAGTACAATAATCGGCAGGCATAGCTAACTTTATGCATGTAGAGGATAGATAGATAGATAGATAGATAGATAGATAGATAGATAGATAGATAGATAGATAGATATGAACCTGGAGATGAAAACAGATGAAGATGTAGGATAAGAAAATGACATGAAGAGAAAAAGAGATAGAACCAGACACGGTAAAGAATTAAAATAAATGTAATCTCGAAACGAATACAAGAGATAAAAGCAGGACAATCGGAACGAAGAATTGGTTTCGCCCCTTCGCGCCAGTCCAGCTACTAATTTAGTTAATTAAGGTTGAGTAAGAATTGAGGGCGTTGAAAAGACGGGTACGAGTAAATCGTAATGGTTTTGGGCGCGAGTAGAGACGAAAGGTGTGTAGAGAAGATGTATTGATGCTGGATAATGTTGAGTGATAGGAAAAGGGCCGAAGTGGGATACAATTAATCAAGGCGAAAACTGAGAGAATTAGCCATTGGTATTTGAAATAAATTCGAGTTAAAGGAGAGAGAGAGGGGGGAGGAGAGGGGGGAGAAAGGAAGAAAGAAAGAAGATTATATTTAGTTGGAATGGTATTGAATGATTTACGAGAGATGTTAAATTAATCTAAAGAGGTCGGTAAATAAAAGAAAGAAAAATAAGAAAAGTCAGTAAATTATTTAAATTGCTTTTTCACCCCAAATAATGCACAGTGTCACTTGGATGCAGAGGGCTACTATCTGGAACATAAATTGTAGGGATACTATGTAGGGAATTGAGCAGTAAGATCTTTGTTCACATTACACTTGAACTTCTGCATGCCAGTATAGTGAGGGAAATAGGGACTCGAGAGGGAATTCCAAAGTCTAACAGTTCAAGTGAAGAACCTATTTCAGTAGAAGATTGTCCGGCATCTAGGGATCTCTATAGTGTAGGGGTGGAATTTTGCTGCTTGTTCGTCTTAGTCGGGAGTACTTACATCATGGAAGTACAAGGGCTTGGAGTTTGTCGGAGATATTTCCATTAAACACTTGTAAAATAAGCAGAGAAATAGGAACAGACGCATATTGCGTCGATGGGAGAGAGTTTGGAGTTTGGTTGATAGTGCAGACCTATTAGGTTAGCCACTCCCTTTTTAACCCTGTCTAGGATTGAAAGACTTGTAGCAGATGCACCTGCCCAAATATGGCACCAATACTCCATGCGTGGGCGAATGGTGACCTTGTAGAGATACAGAATACTCTCAGCTGTAAGTAATTTTCTAGCGCGGTAGCGAGAGAGAGCCCACCTCCTTCGCAGCAACGTTGGCAATGCCTTCGATGTATTGATTCTAATTCATGTTCCCTGGGAACCTAAATCCTAGGAGTTTGAACGTTTCCACGTATCGTATCATTAGCCATGATTATCAGTGGTTGTGAAGGTTTCTTGTAATTATTAAAGGAAAGAAGCTTGGCTTTGGCAGCATTGAATGTTACCATCCGTTTATGACATCATTTTATGAAAATGACTTCCTCAGAGGTTTCAGCCATTTCTTTAGACATGTGTTCATTCTCTCTCTCTCCTCTCCCCCCGTGTCTGTTATGGGCCGTGGTGTCATCCGCAGATATATACATCTCGGAGACAATTTTATCAGTGAGGTCATTTACGAATATGAGGAATAAAAAGGTCCACGGATCGACCCCTTAGGCGCATCCGTATTTATATGATGTTTTGACATGCGATCATCGAGGACCACGTACAGCCTTAATGGTTGAGGAAAGAGAAGATGAAAGTGAATGTAAAAATAAATAATACGCAAGAAATGATGTGTGAGAAAGAAAGAAGAAATAGAAAACGAAAGTAAATATGAGAATCGAAGACATCGTGATTGCATACAAAAGGGAAGAAAAACGAGAAAAGATGCGAAGTAGTGAAAAGAAAAAGAAAATGTATAAAAAGAGTAAAGATAAATAGGAACAAAAAGATTTTAAAAAGCGCGGGAAAATGTGGGAAAAGGAGAATGTAAAAGAGAAAAGCTAAGTAGAAAAAAGGTTGGTTGTTTTTGTTTTACGGCATATCAACCCTTTTCAGGTTATTTAAAGCCGAATCCAAAGATTTTGAAGAAAGGTTTTTTATAGAATATATTTGTTGTTTTCAAGTCGGTTTCTATTTAACCCATGGGAGCAATGGCAATTAAAAGGTGGCTCCACACTCCCCAGAGCCCGCAAGCTGGGGCCTCACCACTGGATATAGTTTATGGTCATATCCAGGACGGTAGAAAAAAGGAAAAAGAAAAAGAGTGCGTCAAAATGTGGGAAAGAAAAGGAGAATGTAAAAGAGAAAAGCTAAGTAGAAAAAAGGTTGGTTGTTTTTGTTTTACGGCATATCAACCCTTTTCAGGTTATTTAAAGCCGAATCCAAAGATTTTGAAGAAAAGTTTTTTATAGAATATATTTGTTGTTTTCAAGTCGGTTTCTATTTAACCCATGGGAGCAATGGCAATTAAAAGGTGGCTCCACACTCCCCAGAGCCCGCAAGCTGGGGCCTCACCACTGGATATAGTTTATGGTCATATCCAGGACGGTAGAAAAAAGGAAAAAGAAAAAGAGTGCGTCAAAATGTGGGAAAGAAAAGGAGAATGTAAAAGAGAAAAGCTAAGTAGAAAAAAGGTTGGTTGTTTTTGTTTTACGGCATATCAACCCTTTTCAGGTTATTTAAAGCCGAATCCAAAGATTTTGAAGAAAGGTTTTTTATAGAATATATTTGTTGTTTTCAAGTCGGTTTCTATTTAACCCATGGGAGCAATGGCAATTAAAAGGTGGCTCCACACTCCCCAGAGCCCGCAAGCTGGGGCCTCACCACTGGATATAGTTTATGGTCATATCCAGGACGGTAGAAAAAAGGAAAAAGAAAAAGAGTGCGTCAAAATGTGGGAAAGAAAAGGAGAATGTAAAAGAGAAAAGCTAAGTAGAAAAAGGGAGGAAAAAAGAGTGCTTAAAAATGCTGGAAAGAAATAATGAAAACGAGAAATAAAATAAGTGTTGGGACGATTAATCGGAATCGGGAATCGGAAAAATCGGAAGATTTGGGGGATACCTACTTTCCGATGCCAAAACGATTCTTTTAATTGTCTTTTTTTATTTGATTTTGTTTAAGCCAAAATCTTCCGTTGCTGGTAATAATGATGAAATAATAAATAGTTATTGATTTTAAATTACCAGTAAAGCAAAAATCGATAGATCATCCTCCACAAGTGTATTTTGATGTTTAGGAAAATATTTGCATGTACTTGGCCTTCGGGACAACATCAGAGTGTAGTATCTGTTCTTCAGATGTTGCACTTCAATTTCTTGTTCTCTGTCAGTGGAGGGGAAATCCTTCACGACTGAGACAATTTTTATTTTTTGTTCCTTTTCTGCACGTTAAAAAACGACCCTGGTGTCTAACTCTGCTCCGTGGGGAGACATTGTAAATAGGAACAACTCCATAGTTAAATATTTAGAAATTTAAAAGAATCGAAATCGGTAATTGTATCAGAATCGAGGATTTAACGAGGAATCGGTAATTGTATCGGAATCAGGGAAAATATTGAAATCGTCCCATCACTAGTAGGAAAAAAATGAAAAAGAGTGCGTAAAAATGCGGGGAAAAGACAATGCGTGAATAAAAAGCGGGAAAGAAAGGATGGAAAAAAGAAAGGGTTAAGTACGAAACGAAAAACGAAAAAGGTGCGTAAAAAATGCGGGAAAGGGAGAACGAAAAAGAGAAAATATAAATAGAAAAAAAAAACGGAACGAAAGAGAAGCAAAAGTAGCAAACGAAATCTTAAAAAAAAAAAGAAAGAAAACGAACCTCTGCGTGTAAAAACAAACAGGAATTGCGTATGAAGCAAATACGTAGGAAACAACGAAAGAGAGAAAAAGTTTTCGAAATTAAGGTATTAAACATGATGAAGAACAAACAGAAAAGGCAGCATTTACAATTGTTAGTATTATGAATTTCAATACGAAGAAAGAAAGAAATAATGGGGAAAAAAACATTAAATGCTCCGAAAGAGAATATATGTGAAAATATTGAATGAATGAAGAAAAGAAGGGTAAACATGCACAGAAAGAAAAAAATAGCAAAAAAGAAAAAAAAAGTTTATCTATAAAGAAGTTGTAAGAAAGAAAAAAAAAAGAACGAAAGGGTAAATTGCATTAAAATCAAAAGAAAAGAAGAAGGGGGAAATTTGTAAAGCGTTCTAAAAAAAAGAAAGAAAGAAAAAGAAAGAAAAAAGAAAGAAAAGAAGAAGGGAGAAATTTGTAAAGAGTTCTAAATGAAAGAAAAAAGAAAAAGAAAGAAAAAAGAAAGAAAAGCAGAAGCAACAAAGTGATGTTACGTTTCTGAAAGACTCTTGCCGCAGTGGTTAGAGTACTTGGAAGAAAGTTGAAGGTTTAATTCTTAGTGTGGGCGACTGAAAAATACAATTGCTATCCAATTGCTGACGGAACGAGTGCATGCTACCCCGTGAAGTAAATAAAAGATTTCGACCAAATTCATGAGTTTTACAGAAACATTCCCGAGTTCGAGAGGATACACAGGAGGAAGGTCGGAGGTTAGATCGACCGAAACTTTGTGAAAATGGAACTAAAGATGAGAATAGTAGATGAAGAATGCAAATAATACGAAGAAGCAAAAAGTTCAATTATCAACTCTTCGATATATTTTATAGAGTATTCCGCACGAATTCGATCTATTGGAATTGAGTTTATCAAAATCAAATTCGATCTATTAGAATTGAGTTTATCAAAATCAAATTCGATCTATTTGAATCGAGTTTATCAAAATCAAATTCGATCTATTTGAATCGAGTTTATCAAAATCAAATTCGATCTATTGGAATTGAGTTTATCAAAATCAAATTCGATTTATTGGAATTGAGTATATCAAAATCAAATTCGATTTATTGGAATTGAGTTTATCAAAATCAAATTCGATCTATTGTAATCGAGTTTATCAAAATCAAGTTCGATTTATTGGAATTGAGTATATCAAAATCAAATTCGAGGATATCAAAATCATATTCGATCTATTGGAATTGAGTTTATAAAAATACAAATTCGATCTATTGGAATTGAGTTTATCAAAATCAAATACGATCTATGGGAATTGAGTTTCTTAAAATCAAATTCGATCTATTGGAATTGAGTTTATCAAAATCAAATTCGATCTATTGGAATTGAGCATATCAAAATTAAATTCGATCTATTAGAATTGAGTTCATCAAAATCAAATTCGATCTATTGGAATTGAGTTTATCAAAATCAAATTCAATCGATTGGAAATGAGTTTATCAAAATTAAATTAGCTCTATTGCAATTGAGTTTATCAAAATTAAATTCGATCTATTGGAACTGAGTTTATCAAAATCAAATTTGATTTATTGGAATTGAGTTTATCAAAATCAAATTCGATCTATTGGAAATGAGTTTAGTAAAATTAAATTCGCTCTATTAGAATTAAGTTTATCAAAATCAAATTCGATCCATTGGAATTAAGTTAATCAAAATCAAATTCGATCTATTGGAAATGATTTTATCAAAATTAAATTCGCTCTATTAGAATTGAGTTTATCAAAATTAAACTCGATCTATTAGAATTGAGTTTATCAAAATTAAATTCGATCTATTAGAATTGAGTTTATCAAAATTAAATTCGATCTATTAGAATTGAGTTTATCAAAATCAACACAAAAATTTGGAATGATAAATAACATAGGAAACATGACCAGAAATCAGAAATCGGAAACCAAGCAGATAGTTGAAGAGTCTGACTGCAAAATGAGATAAATTCTATTTGTTTACATTGAGATATCAAGCGATAAATACATCATATATTAACTCTGAATTTCAATCAAGAGTTTATATTAATTGAAAATATTAATTGAAAATTAATTGAAATCATCTTGGTATCATGTTCTGTAAACATAACATTTCGGAGTGTGAATGAGTGTTAAAAGCGCCACTTTTTGTTGTGACAGCTTCATAAATTTGAAAATGGCATTTATCGCGTTTTGCATTCAAACTCTTCAGTTCTTAGTTTGATTATAATTCGACAAGCTTTAGTTAGCAAGTTTATTACTGCTGCTATTACTATTACTAATTCTATTACTAATACTACTACTTGGTGCATTCAATATTTTATGTCTTCTCTCTCTCTCTCTCTCTCTCTCTCTCTCTCTCTCTCTCTCTCTCTATCTATCTATCTATCTATCTTTCTATCTATCTAGTTCTCTATATTTCCTTCACTCTCTTTCTCTCTCTTGCAAAAAGAAAAGAATTGTATTATTTAAAAACAGTTGAAGCTGCCACTCCAAACAATACGGACGCATAGCAGTTTTGCGCCGGCCATTGTCGACACGCGTCGAGTCGAGTTACAAAATACCCTTTAACAGTTAATAATAAAATTATTTTATTTTTATTATAAAAAATGCCTTAGTTCACTATTTTGTGAAGCGTTCAATTTTCAGAGAAGCGGTTCTTGCCCCAAAGAATATTTCTGTCATTAACAACGATGGAAATGCTGCCCCTATTACTATAATATTCATTGAAATTAAAAATGAAATATATGAAAATTAAAAAGAAATTATTTTTAAACCCTATTTACAGTAATTTTAAGCATGACTATTATTTTTTCTAAGCTATACACCAGGTAATATGTCACCACCCGGACAACACCGGATAAATACAGATTTTAATGAATAAAATTAACAAAACCAGTTCAGATGTTATTATCATTTCACGGTTTCAGAATTAGTATTTTTACATCCGCCAAATCGGGCTAGCGTTTTCGGTCGAGTTTATCATATGTTTGTCTGTGTACAGCCTAGCGTCTACATCACTTTACCAATTGTTACTAAAGTATTTATCATAATCTTACTAACAGCGTATTTGATTTTGAGATATCTAGATAAGAGGTTATGGTCAAAGTCATTGAAATGGTGACAATAATACTTTTGGCGATATATTTAGTCCTGTTCAATGTTATTACTATACATACTCTTTTGTATTGTAGCCAATACAGTCTCAAATCTCATACAAAATTTACTATTGACCTTGATAAATTCAGTTATGGTTGAAATTTTTACGGAATTTCAACTTCTGTGTTCTTTTTGTTTGTTTGTTTGTTTGTTTATTTGTTTGTTTGTTTGTTTGTTTGTTTGTTTATTTGTTTGTTTGTTTTTCTGTGTTTTTTTGTTTGTTTTTTTTAATTGGATATATGAATCTGATGTTCTAAAACGTCTATTCCATATAATATGATATATAGAGAAGTAAGGCACTGGGGAAAAAATGCGTTCTGGTAGAATATGAGTTCTTGCTGTGAATGCATCTTCTATGGAAGTAACAATAGCGTACACAGAGACTAGCGACATATCTTCTGAGTAAAAGAGAAACAGGACAGCTCATCCTTTAGAGAAATTTTATGGAAATCAAATGCGTCTACAGATGAAAATATTGTTCCTAAATCTATCCGTGAAACCTGGCCAGTTAGGATTGAGTGTATGCATTTCAAAGGTAGAAATGATATGCGAATTATACGATGGATGCGTAATGTAAGTCTAAAAGGATTATACGATGGATTTTTTTTTCCGAATTTGATGTACGGATTTCGTGTTCTTTCATACCAGTAATCATGATTCAAAATTTCAGCCTAGTCTGATAAATAGTTTGGAGTTATCAAACGTCTATTACATACGATGTAGAATATAGAGAAGTGGTGCAGAGATAAGACTTTTTCTCATCCTTACGTCATCAGGCGGAAGTATGCAGTCTTATGACTGATTATGTTCTAGTTTTATAAACGTTATCTATTATTTTACTAAATCTGAATCCATGAACACTAGTTTTTCTAAGTCTTTTTTTTTCCTATGTATTCTAATTCACACAAAATAATGTTAAAAACAAACCTCTGTTCTGGGATTGAGTTGTGTTTTTTAAAGGGGGTGGTGTTTAAATTTCTCTAATTCGTCGTAATTTGTAAATAACTGAACAAGTCACCCATTCCTCTGCTATCTATGTATTTCTTTTTTGCTCTCTCTGACTCTTGATTCAAACATGCTCTCATACATTTTACAGTCTATATTTAGAGAAAGAATGGCTCTCTTTTTCAACGTTACAATCTAATTTACGTATGCGTTTTTGTTGTAATTAAGTATCTACAAAGATAATATAGAAGTAAAGAGGTTTATTATTTGTAGTTATCTGAGAAAAATTGGTCACAATTGATGATTTTTTTTAATTAAATCAAATTGGCAGCAGAAAAACCATTAAATACAACCTGCTCTATATTACGATAAATAATGGTAATCGTTGTGGGCCAACAGGTTAGGGGTATGTCTAGAAGCATGCAATAAGTAGTGCCCCCAAAGTAACACCATCAGTTTAGCAAAACTGGAAATCTTGATAAGCCTCATCAATCGAAAACTCGTACCAGCCGACGTTCACCTTGGCGTCGTTCTGACAACCTAGCACCTGGCTTTATCCGTGAGATAATTATTTATCGAAATGAGGTCCTATGAGGTACATCCTCCAAAGCATTACCTCCTTCTTCGAGAGGAGGAGATTTCCCCGGTTTCTTAAGCCGCCTTTAACGAGGAATGCCGAAAGGCTCGTCCTTGACTATTTTTATATTCGAACAAAGTTTCTCGGGCAAGAAGCTGGTGAACCACATTTTCCGGCCTTGTGTCATACTTTTTGGAAAGCAATTAAATCATGTCTATTCAATGAGAACTTGTAATGATAAAAATGCTATTTCAAATGTAAGCTAGATAGCTCGATGGGCCTCCTATAGGGATGTTTTTGTACTAATAGACCGTCACTTATCAAGGCCACAAGCCAGTTGCCAATAAAAAGACAAAGAACTTCAATAATAGAATAAACTATGAGGTGCCTTCAATAAGTTTCCAGACATTTTTACAGACATCTAAAATTGTCAGAGACGCTTGAAAATTCAGTATGTTGTTGCTATATATCTTATGAGATGACTGACCAATTTTTATGATTTCAGGTTCAAATGAGGACATGCGTTGCATGGTGAGAAACTACATAAAAATGATAAAATGTATGCGTGATGTGAGTCTCAAAGACAAGCTTGGATCTGTTGCGCTCAGAAAAAAAATTAAATATTGTTCATTGATGACCATTATTCGTTTTAACTTTATTTGTTTGACGTGTTTCTATTGATTTAACACAGTCCACATCAAAATGAACTATACACCTTCTGTCGACTAAGTGAAGAGGCTACCAGGCATGTGTATAGCAGGAATTGATTGTTACAGCTGGTGAATTTCAAATAGGCAATCTGAACGTGAGGACACGTTAGAAGAACGATATGCAATAAAATTCTATTTTAAACTCGAAAAAATGCCACAGAAAGTTATGGAATGCTTCAGACTAATTTTGGACCATCTTCATTGAATTGAGCATCAGTTTTTGAGCAGTCTGTGAAAGATGATGAGAGGTGTGGGAGTAGTAAGGAAGTCAGAACACCAGAGATGATTGGCCAAATAAAGAATTTCATGGATACGGACCGTCGTGTGTCTGTAGAGACACAGTTTGATGTCAGTGTGAGAACGCTACACACAATTATTTGCGAGGAACTAAAGATGCGGAAGATTTCATCTTTGTCACAAACTATTTGATCAAGATGGGCATCAAAACAGTTCCTCGTCCTCCCTATTAAACAGATCTTGATTTCTGTGACTTTTGGTTATTCCATAAGTTCAAAGAAAACGTTACAGGCTGTTGTTATGAGACAACTGAGGAGATAAAAGAGGTTGTGATGAGGGTCATTGACACGCTCCCACAAGAGGACTTCCATGAGACCTTACAGAATGTCTTTTGCAATGGTACAAGTGCATTGCAGCCGGGGGAGATTACTTTGAAGGGATCTAGAGTCTCATATGGGTATTATTAATAAAAGTGTCCATACGAAAACAGTCTGGAAACTGCATCTTGTATGTTTGATTACTTGCAGGGACGGTTTATAACAGGAATCTGTTGACATTTGGTGAAAGATGACCATGTTGCAATCAGTAGGGAAGCCCTTGAAAAGAATCTTAGTTGGTAGAAATTCTGCCTGATGCTAGATACACGGAGGGAAGAAAGGAAATCCGTTTCTCATTGCAATAGAAAATGAATTCTTGTTATGAATGTCTGACGGGGAGGGAACGAGAGATCGGAGCTCAGCCAAGCACCTTCTATAGAAGTAACAATAGAGTACTGGAAGACTAGTGACATCCGTATAAAAGAGAGAATAAAGAAATGAAGTGTTCATCCTCTTTAGGGATTCTTCGAAATCAGATTCGTCTACGGATTAAAACACTGTTTCTAATTTAATTGTGAAACCTGGCCAGTGGAGGTTGAAGACATGCGTTGCATGGTGAGAAACTACATAAAAATGATAAAATGTATGCGTGATGTGAGTCTCAAAGACAAGCTTGGATCTATTGCGCTCAGAAAAAAATTAAATATTGTTCATTGATGACCATTATTCGTTTTAACTTTATTTGTTTGACGTGTTTCTATTGATTTAACACAGTTCACATCAAAATGAACTATACACCTTCTGTCGACTAAGTGAAGAGGCTACCAGGCATGTGTATGCAGTGTGATGATGTTTGGAACTGAAACCTGGCCAGTGAGTGTTGAGGACATGCGTTGCATGGAGAGAAATTATATGAAAATGACATAATGTATGCGTAATGTGAATTTTCAAGACTACATTAGATCTGATAAACTCAGGGGAAGGTTAAATCTGAACAGTATAGGGAGATGTGTTGGGGAAAGGAGGCTTTGTTGGTATGGTCTCGGTAAAATAATATGGATGGGAATTTTGAGTCAGTAATGTTAAACAGTCAAGATAGCAAATTCATTTTATAGATGATAGTCAAGGAAAATATGAGAAAAGTGATAAGGATGAGAGAAGAACAAAGAAGTATAAATAAAGACCTGGCCAGAAATAGGTTGGTTTGGAAGTCACTTTCTAATGTAAAACAGACGTTAAACCAATGATGATGATGATGATGATGATGATGATGATGATGATGATGATGATTGAGTTCGTAGATCACTAGGTTGGGGAACGCCGGTGAAAACATTATGAAAAAATGGATAAAGCTGAATTCGAAAAAAAGGGCGGATAATAAAAGCATGGCCAGAGAGAGGGGTCAATTTAGAAGTCAATAGCTGAAAGCCGTCTAATACATGGCCGCATGTAAAATGGACGTTAAACCGAATATTACGATGATGATGACGAACCGACAGCGCCTTTAACAGATGTTTAGACGGATTTATAAATTTAAAAAAAAAATCCGTTCATTCTACGTGTTTGGGTATAAAAATGCAATTTCAAACATAAGCCTGGAAGACGGAAATGCTAATTTAAACTTGAACGTTACAGATCAACAAATCATATATATCGTATGAAGATGCTTGTACGCATCTAAAATAGGACACGTCCACTCAATCTGTGCATGTACCGCTTATGCTATTTCCAAATGAAACGTGGCAGACTAACAGACAGACCGTTCAATGAACAAGGAAATTACGAAAATTAAAAAAGAAATACTATGGCCGCAACTTAATGACAATTTTGATCACAAGTTCATCTGCTTTTTGTTCTTCCTCAGAGCCACCTGTCAGAATCAGTCATTATTTGTTTTTGGTTTGGTTTCATCCTCCGGTAGATGATATATAGATTATATATATAGATGATATATCGATTAAATCTGTCTTCACATATGTAGCCAAAATGTTCGTAGAAATAAATTAATTATACTATATATATATATATATATATATATATATATATATATATATATATATATATATATATAAGAGAGAAAAGAAATTAAAACTGTAAATTGAAATTTGCAATCAAAATTTATTGTTCGACTGAATACTCCAAAAACAATTTACAAAATCCTTATTCCACGGAGTTTCAAAGAATACTATTCTTACTATTCTTCTCATCAGAGGACAGGAGGAAATCAGCAAATTATATTTGTAGCAATACTAGAATTTGCTATTCATTATAGTCATAAATTGTAAAGATGCACATGTCCTTTAGAAACAACGAGTGCAAAAAAGGTAGAAAATGTAGAAAAATAATAAAAACAAACCGGGCATAAAATTGCAGCTTGTATGGAAACTCTTTCATAGGTAATCCGAAAGGCGAAAATAATTCTTTAGAAAGAATCAAATCCAAATTGAAATCCATTTGAATACAATTAGTCCGGTTGGAAAATTTTCAGAACCGCTGAAATTCATGGAAATTGTTTTTGCGGTTAGTGCAGTAGTCCAAAGATAGGTTGATCTTCAGTTGAGTGGATTCGAGACAGAAAAACCAGCGTGTTACCTCCCATCGCCGGCTTAATTAGAAAAGACGATTTCAAAGTTAAGTCTTAAAAATTGAGTCAGCCTAAAACATGTCAGCACGTGATTTTTCTATCACTGTAACGGAAAATTGTCTGAGTGTTACAAGGTCAATGTCAATATTAAAAAGGTAGGGCATAAAGAATTAGAATTTGCCATGGCGAAATCATAACTTATTGATAATTATAAGGCTGACAAATAGTGATGATGATGATGATGATGATGTAATAATAATAAAAGTAATGTAATGCTAATAATAGTAATAATAATGTTCATGATAATATTACTGATAATGTTATTACTACTACTACTACTACTAATAATAATAATAATAATAATAATAATAATAAATGTCAATAACCAACTGTAATAATATTAATAATAACTAGAAAACCAATAATAGTCATAGTAAAAATAGTAAAGATAATAATAAATTTAGTAATAATAATAATAACAATAAAAAATAGTGATGATGATAATAGTTGTAAGACTACTACTAATAATAATAACATTAATAATAATGATAATAATGATAATAATAATAATAATAATAGTAATGATGATAAAAAAGATGATGTTAATAACATAATAACGATAATGATAAAAACGCGATGAGGATATATAAATATATATATATATATATATATATATATATATTTATGTGCGTGTGTGTGTGTATATATATATATGTGTGTATATATATATATAATGTAAAGCTGAATGTGTGTGTGTGTGCGTGCGTGTGTGGTCACGAATAGGCTCCTATATGGTTGACTATTTAAAAAAAAAACTGATTACATATAATGATAGAAGATGTATCGAGACACAGGAATGGGTATTTTGATCTCGTAGAACGGTGGTTCATTAAAATTGTGGGGTCTGCGTTCGCGCCTGGTCCACAAAGTATGGAAATAAAAAATTAAAAAATTAAAGAAAAAACGTTTACAAGTGTTTTTGATATAGATGTACATTATATTTTTATAAGTATGTTGTAACTTAAATAGGGATGGTATAATAAAATTGCTGAGTCTGCGTTCGCGCCTGGCCTCCATAGAATGGAAATAGGCACAAACTTTAATAAAGACTGTTCATATCTGTCTGCGTAAGTATACTTTGATAATTATGTTTAAGTTTGAAGAAATATGGTATAATAAAATTATGGGGTGTTCGTTCGCACCTGACCTCCATAGAATGGAAATATGTCACAAAGTTAAACAAGGTTTTTTAATATAGATCCACAGAATATTGTGATAAGTGTTTCAATGTGAACAGGTATGGTATAATAAATTATGGGGTTTATCTATTTTATTTTTACTTTCATCATATTTTGCTTTGGTTTTGATACCCACAAATTCGAAGCTATCTCTTTACAACCCTTCCTTTTCATAACCTATCATACTTTCATAAATCAGAGTCCATTTTCTGTAGGCTGTTTTTGAACCCAGTCAACGACGGGCACTTTTCCTAGTATATATATATATATATATATATATATATATATATATATATATATATAATGTCAACAGGTAATAATAATAATAATAATAATAATACTATTTCTAACACTACTACTACTACTACTACTAATAATAATAATAATAATAATAATATAAATTATTATTATTATTATTATTATTATTATTATTATCTGTGGACAAAGAGACGAAACAATAAACCATATAGTAAGTGAATGCAGCAAACTGGCCCAAAAGGAATACAAAAACAGGCATGACCAAGTGGGGAGGGAGGTGCACTGGGAATTATGCAAACGACTGCATTTTGAACGTACAGACAAATGGTACAAGTATAAACCCGCAACAGCACTCGAAAACGAGAACCACAGAATACTATGGGACATGGACATACAGACGGACATACCCATCCAAGCCAGAAGACCAGATGTCGTAATAATTAACCAGAAAGAAAAATCCTGTCAAATCGTAGACTTTGCTGTCGCAGCTGACCACAGGGTGAGTATGAAAGAAATGGAGAAACGAAGCAAATACACAGAACTAGCCAGATAGTTAAAAGGGATTTGGATGATGAAGAAAATCAAAATAGTACCGATAATAGTAGGAGAACTAGGAACAATTCCGAAAACCTTCGAAAAAAGAATTGCAGGAATTAGAATCAGAGGAATAACTGCAAAAGTACAACGACTAACGATAATGAAAACGACTGAAATATTAAGGAAAACCCTTGAATGCGGAGAATAATACAAGAAGACAATATAACGAATAAGCGTTACAGAGAATGAAGAACACCGAAGCTGCATATCTACAAGATCTACACACCCATCATACATCCCCCCATAGTTTCACCACCGCTCCTCCCAATAAAAAAGTGACACCAAAGAGCTGAGAAGGGTCAAGAAGGACTGAAAGACCGAGGAGAGAGCGCCAGCCAGAGATCAGTTGGACAAGCGCAAAGATAACTGGGACTTTGGGGAGGCTTAGTGCCACTCAAATTCCAGTATAAACCAATGGCCACTGCCGGCGAGAAATCAATGGTAAGAGGCTGTTGCAATGATGCAAATTCATTTGTAAATTATATCGAAGGAGGTGGAGAGAACTGGACATCTGGGGAGACTTGTGGTCACTCAGCCTCCAGAGAACAGCACAGGTTTCCAATCAGATCGTTGTTGACTTGTGTGAAAGCTCCATGTGAGCCAATAATAATAATAATAATAATAATAATAATAATAATAATAATAATAATAATAATAATAAAAGAATACCTAGTAAAAGATTTAGTAAACCTTTAAGTAAAATGCTTAATGAAAATGAAATATTGAGAACATGTTGGTAAATAAGTTATTTATAAAAAATAAAATTATATATATATATATATATATATATATATATATATGTGAGTACTATTTTTCTTTAATAGGTAAAAAATAAAATAATAACAGCCGATAGTAGTATTGGTTATTTTTATAATTCTCAGAATAAAATCCGATAAACTAGAAAACAGGATAAAAGGCTAGTTATAATGGTTGAAAGTAATAATAATAATAATAATAATAATAATAATAATAATAATAATAATAATAATAATAATAATTCTGATTTCGTTTATGAACGTCTCTCTGTAAAGGGATTGGATTAATTTCCAGAGGATTTCTATTAATCCAGACTTCAAACCAGGAGCTTCAAAAATCAAGGGTTTCCTAAGGATGTTGGTGATACCTAAAATTGCAGAGGTTTGAAGGCCGCCTAAAACATCGGGGATTTGTAGTTTTTTCAATTGTCCTTCCAGACGAGTTGATACTACTCCTAGTGTACCAACTACGACCGGGATTGTGTTTTAACCCCGTGTATACGCCTTATCTCCAAGGCCAATATCGCATAATTGCTCCACTTCTCATTCTCCTCTCTCACATTCCTGTCCCAGGATACTGAGAAGTCTACAATCTGACAGTTTTTTGAGACCTTGTCAATGACGACCAAATTCGGACGATTATGTTCCAATTGCTTGGTCGTTATGACACTTTTGTCCTACCATACCTCTACCTTGCCATTCTCACTTGTTCTCATTTCATCAGGCACCTCCTCAAACCATTTTCCAGCACACTTCACCCCAACCCTCTTACACACCTCCCAATATATCCGGAGTTCCATTCCACTACACCCTGCTGCAAGTTGCGCAATTGACTCTGAGGTCTTACCACAAATCCGTCATTCTGCAGCAACTCCCTCTCCTAGAACCACTTTTTTTAACAATCGTGTTCCTAATGCCTGCTCTTGTGCTGCACAAACAAAAGCTTCAGTACTCGTAGCCAGATACCCAGCTCTAAGCCATTGCCATGATCTTTTATCAGCCACTTCTGCTATATCCTGGAAGAACCTTCCATGCATTTTCATCCTAGCCAGTTCCTCTGCCCTTTCTCTATCCATACGTTTCACATAATCAGCCTTGGTCTCACATACCTCCACTTTATTGGCTACAACCTTAAGCATCCACTCCTTACTTCTAACCACATGCTCCTTCAACATCTCGGTTCTAACACAATCTTTTACACTTTTCAATTCTCTCCCGCAATCTTTCCTCGTTTGATACAGCCTTGCTACGCTACTTCGAATGTGAAATATACCAAACATTGCTAAAACTTTTCTTATTTTGATATCCATGGCATACAAATCCTTGTCAGACCATTCTAAAATTCCCGCACTGTATCTCAAAACACTGACTGCCCATGCATTTTCTGCTTTCATTAGGTTTCCTCCATACAGTCTCGACTTTACAATTAGTTTCACTCTTCTAAGATACTCCTTCCTGATTTTTTCTTTTATTTCTTTGTTCATGATGCCTACACCTTCCAGCCCTCCCAAATACTTATTATTATTATTATTATTATTATTATTATTATTATTATTATTATTATTATTATTTTTAAAAAATAAAACTTTAATAGGTATTTTAATTTAAAAAGGGGGGGGCTAGGTAATTTCAAAATTGCAATATTTGTATTTTGTCCTATGTTAGCATTCGAAAATCAGCTCATTCTTTGCATTTGGTTTCGATTCTCGGTTGTAGTGTACGAGTCATTTTTTAAATCCTTTTAAAATCATTAGTATACATTGGGTCCAGCATAATATGATAATAAATGCGAAATTTGCATTAATCAAAATACCATATTTTAGCGTAAAAGACTGGGCAATGCCGAGCGGCTTGCTAGTATATATATATATATATATATATATATATATATATATATATATATATATATATATATATATATATATCAGGCTGACAAAAAAGTTCTTTCGTGTTTTAACTTTTAAATTCAGATGAACATATCTAGGCTCAAACAAAAATTTATTGATCAAAATAAAGATTATCAGAATAAAGATGCGTTTGCCAACACAAAACAAGTGTATTTATTCCAGTAAGGTAAAAATCTTGCGTTCTGGTGGCGATGAAGTCGCTGAAGGCGTTTTTGGTATTTCTTAGGTTTTGGAAGCATTTCTCGCGCAAAAAGTTGTTGTTGAGATGCTTGAAAAAGTGGTAGTCGGTAGGTGAGAGGTCTGGAGAGTATGCCGGATGAGGCAAAGTTTCGTACCACAATTCGTTAAACTTCATATAGAGTCGGTTTAACAACGTGCGGTCGGGCATTATCGTGATAGAGAATTGGGCCTTTTATGTTGACTAATGCTGAGTGTTGTTGTCGAAGTTTCTGATACATTTCATCCATTTGTTGTCATTAATTATCCACCGTAATTGCTTCTCTTGCATTAAAAAAAAACTGTAATGGATGAGACCGGTTGGAGACGACCAAACAGTCAGTATGTCCATCTTTTGCTGCAACTCTGGTTTCAGAGAGTGTCGTGGTGCTTCGTTGGCGTCTAACCACTGAGCTGAACGTCGCCGATTTGTTGTAAAGAATCCACTTCTTATCGCAAGCCACAGCCTGGCCGAGAAATGAGTCGTTCTTGTTGCATAAAAGAAGGGAAGATGACATTTCATAACGGCGTTCTTTTGGTTGTCGTCTAATTCATGAGGCACCGATTTACCAAGTTTTTTTGTTTTTTGTTTTTTTGTCTTTCAAATCTCTCTCAAGTGGTTTGAAATTGTCTTCTTCGTTATGTCTAACTCAAAAACAAGTTCTCGAACAGTTGTGCGTGGATTGGCTTCGATTAAGGCTCGTAATTGATCGTTGACTACATCCAATAGTCGACCACTACGCTCATCATCTTCTTTAAGACTCTCGCCGCTGCCACGAAATTTCTTAAGTCATCGTTGTTCCGTTCGTTCAGTAGTAGTTCGTAGGTCAAACGATATCGCGAACTGTTCTAGTAGCTTTTCCGCGTAGCTTGAATTGAGGGAAGAAAATTGTGCGAATTTGCTTTTTCCATCTTGTATTCACCGTTCTGACAAGAGGACATAATTGATTTGAAACGCATGTAATTAAAACGATTAGATAGAGCGAAAAACGCTTTTTAAAATGATATAAAATTAAAGGTATTATAATAAAAATTTGCTTGAAAATACATCATCTGAAATTAAAATTAAAAATTCTGCAAGAACTTCTTTTCAACCTAATATTTTACATTTTTAACCTCTTTTATTTTGCTTGTTCGAGCAACGTCGGATAGTGATGCATGTGGAACAATATATATTTTTATTTTATTTTGACACAAAAGTTATTAAAAAATCAAAAATAATAATAAAAATTTATTAAATCAAACTGAAGTTATATTTAGCAATGTTTGCTTAAAGACACCAGTTTACAAGGAACAGACACTCATATTCTTAATCATTTTCAAAATGTTAGGCTTTTATTGGTTACAACTTGCGTACAATTGTTTCAGCCCAATGTTTTCATACAAGTATATAATAGTTCATTAATTATAATTTTGTACTACTGGGCAATCTCATCAGTGCATAGAGAAAATATTATTTTCAAAGTTTTCACATCCTATCAACAGGACTTTCTCGTTAACATGACAGGTATTTACTTTTATCCACAACACATGTGCTATGCGCCAAACAAACATTATTAATATTTTATAATTAAGTTTACTAGCCTTTTACATCTCATTAACGCCTGTATGAGTATTGCTAATTCACATGCCCGCTATAGCAGCAACCGAATAGGGTAACGGTTAAAGAGCCGACAACGTCTAGGTGGTCGAGTTTCAAACCTGACTTTAGGTAGTAGCTTGTCTAGCCGCACTGAGGAGCTGTGATACAGCGAAACAGTATTGTATTTTAACAAATATTATCATGCGTGTATGAGCATTATGTTCAAACATTGTCCAAACGTCTAAGCTTCATTTGTTTTGACAAAGGGCATAATATTAATGGAATATTTATATATACATATATATATATATATATATATATATATATATATATATACGTGTGTGTGTGTGTGTGTGTGTGTGTGTGTGTGTGTGTGTGTGTGTGTGTGTGGAGAGAGAGCTCAAGGATTGGTGTGGGCGTCTGTTAAAAGCACACAAATGCTCTAACGTCATATATAGCTTCTCCCAATCTAATCATCCCCACGTGCACGTCGTGAGTTCTGCCACGCTAACGGGGCTCTGGTGAATGGCGAGTGTTCGGCGCCAGAAAACTGAATCCCCACTGCCTTGTTGGATAAGGTTTTTGAACCAAAGGCTAAGGGTGAGGTAACCCTGACAGAAACCTCCAGAGGAGCTTAGGCCCTGTTGACTGCGGCATTCATGACCCACCGGCGTGTGGACTATGCTCTGGTGCCCAGTTACCTAAGCCCCAGTCATGGGTAAATGACATTAGCGGGGTAGAAGGAGCTCCTGTAAGCCGTGGTGGAGGCAATCCTTCTAGGAGAGGACAACTCCTACAAGAAATCTGCGGTCAAAGCAATTACTAGTCATCTTGCAATGGCTTGTCACTGGGTTATTGTTGCTGAGAGTGGCACTCGTGTCGTACAAGCGCTTGTCACTTTAATACAACGATGTACAGATGTTACTTGAGATCTATCTATCTTTTATCTTTTACTATCTTATCCTCATCTGTCGTTTATTTCTATTACAAGTCCTATGGCGATGGAGGAGTGGCAACGTGTACAGACTTGACCAGTTGGAGGTACACAGTCACAAATCTACACAGGGGCGACAGGTACCCTATCTTAACATCGTTATTGTGCCTTCACAGGACAGAGGCCAACTCCGGTGGGGGTTCTGTGACTGAGCATCCCTATTCAGGGAGAGCACTGCTCACCCAATGTCTTGGGAAAGTGCTAGAAAAGGTGCACTAAAAATTGTCTGTCATACTATCACTGGTTAGTATTCTGCGGCTGACGGTGGTTCGTGTAAGCAGGAAGAAAACAAAAATGTATCTCCAAAAAGGAACAAAATTCAATTTATGCTGTTGGAATGTACGCACTCTTCTTGATAAAGCATCATCCAACCGTCCAGGGCGCAGGACGGCGCTTGTAACTGCAGAGCTACGAAGACGATATAGATATTGCTGCTCTGTCAGAGACCCGTCTCTGGGGAGTAGATCAAATGACAGAGCAATCATCAGGCTATACTGTCTTCTGGATTGGTAAACCGGAGGGTATCCGTAGAGATGGTGGAGTCGGTTTTGCGATTAAAACATCCTTAGTTGATACTATGGAATTTCCTTCCAGTATCTGTGATCGCATCATGAAACTTCGGGTTTCTCTTTCACATGGCAGATTTATCACTATTCTTTCGGTCTATGTGTTACAGAGAGAGAGAGAGAGGGAGAGAGAGGGAGAGAGAGGGAGAGGTGAGTAAACGTGGAGTGTAAACACCTTTACCAGAACCGAAGGTCAGCTGACCAAATTACGTATGAGTGACGTGGTCAGGTTGGCTAGATCTGTGAGATTTGATTTGGGCTTTGAGGAAGACGGACGGTTTCCCGTTGTCTCCCTCTCTTCACTGGGGAGGGGGGGAGACGAACGCTGACGTGTGTAGAAGAAGAACCCACACAGGCCGATTTCACTTCCACCTTCTGCAGGACCTCTGGGGAAAGTGATATAAAAACTATAAAACCCATTCATCGTCTTGGAGTGATAAATCTTCGTCAAACAGGTATCAAGTCTCCCTCCAGGATGAGAAATTTCCAGATGGTTCAACATCGAAGAAGCAGAGGTAGGTTCTGGAAATACATGTCACACACACGATTCCCTTTATGATAATCAAACACACAACCATTTATATTAGAGACAATCATACGCACACGGAATCCTTTTATGTTATACACCAAACGTAAATGGTGCCCCTCAATGATAACCCTAGGATAACTTCAATGAGAACACTATGTAACAAAAGTTCAATTTGGTGCCGTAACTGACCAGACCACCTAGCAAGGGTGGGTTTAAAAGGAAAAAAAAGAAGAAAAAAAGAACTTCGGTTGCCACGGGGAAAAAAGAAAAAAAGGACAAGAAAAACAATAAAATGTATGGAAAAAAAGAAAAAGAAAGAACAGTAAAAAAAAATACAAATTAACACACACACAACGAAGGCTCCATTAAAACACTAGGCGAATTAGAAAAATAATTAAGAAAAAAAAGAAAGAAAATCAATATACACGTAGAACCTTTTCACGAAGAAAGACAAGGAAGACATACAGACACACAGATGTAAAACTTTATATATAGAAAAAACAATAGAAGAAATTGAAATAAAAAACAGCTATGACGATAGACATACAGATAATAAATTGTAATTTTTTAATGAACAGCCAGTGAGTAAACAAGAAAGAAAAAAAAAGAAAAGAAACAGAACATATGACTTTAGTAAGTGTGCGTCAGGAATGAGCCTTTCAGCTTACCAAAAGATAAACACGTCAATCACAAATATGTGTTATGAATATTTTGTTGCATTTTTAAACTGTGGGAAACTAAGTGTAACTTTTGATGAAAAACAATGGAAAATGTGATTTTTTTTTTCCTTTTTTCACTAATTGTACGATTTTTTTTTTCTTAGGAATTTTTTTCTGACATGGACAATTTTAGTTCCATCGAGTGTTAGGATTGTCTGAGACTTTATAAGTGAGTCGTTTTATTTTATTTTAGAAACGACTATGTATTTTAATTGTAAATGTCTAAGTATTTTTTATAAACGACTGTGATTTTTTCTTTAATTTTGAATTCTGTGGAATGCAGCCGACCTCAGGAGTGATGACGTGGTCAATATTGGGTTTCCACGAATCTGTGTTGTTATTTGGAATTTTGTTGTTAGTGAGATGGGACTTTGTGATTGCTTATAGGATATTTTTGTATTTTTTAATTTATTATTTTTATGTAATTGATGTGTTGTCAAACGGTATTGTGCAGAATTTTCTTGTTCTTTGACATGTATTTTTTTTCGCAGAATGGGGAGGTGGAATCTTTGCTTGTGGGGTCTATTGAAAGAATGATTAATAAAAGAAAGAACGTGTTGTTAATTAATTAATTAATAATCATAATAGTAATAATAAAATAGGGAAAAAGAGAAAGAAATAAGATTTAAACAGTGTAATAAATAATAATAATAAAAAAAAAAGTTTCGGAAGAGTCAAAGGTTCAGTCAGTATTAATTTTAATTTTCGAAATGTAGAATAAATGTTCTATTCGACATGAGTGACGTTTTGACCACATAAGTAAGGTAGAAAAAAAGGATAAATATAGGGTTTAATAAACTATATGAAGAAATGAAAGAAAAAAGTGGGGCGTGAATAGAATTTAATTTCTGTGGCAAGCATGTTAGAATTTTGGAGAGGTTTTGAATTACATGGGTAGTTATTAATTTCATTATTCTCGAGAAATGATTCGAATTTTATTTTTTTTATCGTGATTTCTATTGATTTCGAGTAGAATCAACATGGAGCAACTTTGAGTACTTCATGTGTGGAAATCCTATGTTTTCCGTGAAGCTATGTCTTCAAGGCAGGTTGCGCTTACCGACTTTGGAAAAAAAAAAGTTTTTTCTGACATAGCAGTAAACGGAATGTATTCTGTCCAGCGTGAGCGGATCTAGTTGTAATCAACTTCAGGGAGCAAATGAAATGCTCTCTGACATGGCGTAAGGGGCAGAGGGGGTGCAATGGCTGACGTGGCCATTATGTTACGAATCGCTCAAGAGAAGATGAATGAAATATGTATGCAAGTACTTAGGAAAATAGAAGGCTACCCACCATAAGGAATGTTAAGAGGTTTTGTTTCCCACAAAATACTAGTAATAAGAGTAGGCTTATGATGAATAGGATAAGGCTTGGGATGGAAATTTTTTTTTTGTGTGTGCTACCTATGGGAAGAAAAGCTGATCTGTAAAGCCAAGGACGATAATAGTCCGTTTTGAAGAGGCAGATGGACCTCGATTTTATTATTCGGTTGATTGAATTTATCGATCACGCGTAGTGTCGACGGGAGTAAAGGATGCTCCTGAAATTCTGATTTAAATTATGAAGAGACCATGGGGTCACAGGGAGTTGTTGACCTTTGAGGGCGCAAGGATTAGCGCCACATGGTATTATTTGTTGATATTATTTTACTTAGTATATTGAATAAAGGTATGAGAGTTTTCTATGCCAGTGGGGTGAGCATATATATCACATTCTTAGTAAATGTGGGAAGTAGAAAATGTATGCCTTCGCCATACATTTTGATAAAAAGGGGGGAAGGAATGTTACAGAGAGAGAGAGAAGGAGAGAGGGAGAGAGAGGTGAGTAAACGTGGAGTGTAGATACGGTTACCAGAACCGAAGGTCAGCTGACCAGATTACGTATGAATGACGTGGTCAGGTTGGCTAGATCTGTGAGATTTGATTTGGGCTTCTATTAAACAAGTTACTGGAGGATATTTGTCCTAATGCTATTCCGGAATCACAAAGTGGCTTTAGGTCTGGAAGAGGAACTATGGATATGATTTTTTCAGCCCGGCAAGTCCAGGAAAAATGCATTGAACAACAGATGCCACTGTATTAAGTGTTTGTTGATTTAACCAAAGCATTTGACACGGTTAACAGGGATGCTCTGTGGCTAATCTTGGAGAAAGTAGGGTGTCCTCCAACCTTTGTTAGAATATTCAAGGAACTGCACAGGAAAATGAAAGCTCGAGTCTCATTTAACGGAAAATTGTCTGATGAAATCCCTGTTGACAATGGTGTCAAACAAGGTGATATTCCTGCCCCTACTCTTTTCTCTATATATTTTGCTGCTCTGCTTGCTCGTGCGTTTCGTGATTGCGATAGGGGTGTCATGTTAAAGTTTCGAACCACAGGTCGCATTTTTAATCTTAGACGATGCTGCTTTTTTTCACACACTGAGACTGATATGCAGCATATAATGAATAGCTTCGCTGACTCCTGCACTGCCTTTGGTCTGAGGATTAGTCTCTCTAAAACAAAGGTGATGTTCACTCCTGCACCGGGCCAATCATACGTGGAGCCAAACATCATGGTCTGTGGTGCTAGACTGGGTGTAGTTGATTCATTTCTGTACCTTGGTAGTTCTCTGTCGAGGGATGGCTGTCTTGACACTGAAATCCACAGGCGAATTCAGAAGGCATCTGTTGCTTTTGGAAGGTTGCAAAAGAGAGTGATGTCTGATCGTGGCATCACAGACTGGACTAAGATCTGCGTTTACAAGACTTGTGTGCTGACCACATTGTTGTACTCATCGGAGACCTGGACATTGCATCAAAGGCACACTAAGTGGCTTGAACGATTTAACCTAAAATGCTTGAGACGTATCTTAAAAATCAAGTGGCAAGCACAAGTACCCGATACTGAAGTCCTCATGAGAGCATGTTGCTCTAGTGTTGAGAACTTTGTAATCAGATCTCACATGCGTTGAGTGGGTGACTTGGTTTGAATGAAAGATTGTAGGCTGCCAAAACAAATTTTTTACGGGGAGTTGAAAAATGGCAAGCGCCCTCAACACAATCCTAGGAAGAGGTTCAGGGACTTTACAAAGAATAATTTGAAAGTCTTACAAATCGACATCGACACATGGGAAGAACTTACTCTGCAAAGGCCGAAGTGGAGAAAGCTTGTACGTGAGAGTTGTGACGCTCTAGAGAAAAGAAAGCAGGCCCACAGTAATCTGAAGCGAAAGCTTCGCAAAGGTTTAATCGATGGTCTCAACCATGACACACAGAGCTGGAAATGCGACACTTGTGAACGAGTGCTTTTGTCAAAAGCTGGCTACGTCAACCACCTTAAGTCGCACAAAACTCCTGTTCAGGTCAACTTTGCACCTATTAGTACAGACCAAATGATCTGTTTGACATGCAGTAAAGTTTGCAAGTCTACTGCTGGTCTGAGAAGACATGTGATTGTTCATAGGAATACCCTTCAACATCCAGAGAAAGTCAACTCGATGGAAATTGCTAAATTTGTGTGTCACATCTGCTTCAGGTGTGCAAATCTGCGGCAGGGGTGCAGAGTCATCTGAGATGGCATGGACGGCAAGATTGGAAGAACTCAGTGTGACGGCGATCATCTGGAAAGATGCAGCAATCATCATATATATATATATATATATATATATATATATATATATATTGTTTTAACAAAAAGCAAAACTTCAAGAAATGGGTTGATAGCAACAAAAAGTGTATTTCATTGTTAGTTACAATTGTTTCAAGACTATTTCGACAAATTCAAACAATATGTCGTTTGAAAATTTTCACGAGAATAGCCTTTCTTCAGACTTATTAAATAAAAAACACTTTAACAATAAAACATTAAGGAAAAGAAACATTTCCTTTACGAGGAGAAGAAAACAAGCGGGGACACTTTACTTATATATATATATATATATATATATATATATATATATATATATATATATATATATATATATATTGATATGTAGTTTGCTTGAAGTATTGTGTGGGATAGGTGTGTAAAAGAGATTATGAAGGCTGTCACAATGCGAGGAATGGATTATAGTCGCTGTTGGTAAGAGGAGACGAGAACAAGTGGCGATTTACAAATCAATAAGTACATATATATATATATATATATATATATATATATATTCAGTTGTATGGTAAAATGTCTTACTTGTAAGCCTATGCGACGTATTCCATTATTAATTTCGGAAAAATTTTCCCTTTTCAAATGATGTGCATAACAGGTCGATTCAAAGCATGCTGGATGAAGAACCGAAAGTTGTGTAGCTATGTGAGGCCTCGGGGCAAATGTGAGTAGGGGATTTATGTATGGTATGATTAGGTAATTAATATGTTTATAAATTTGCTATTTTTATTTATTTGTCTTTATTTTTATTTTATTTATCTATTTTTTTTTTGGTTTATAACTTGTTTTAGCGTGAGCTTTTTTTATTGTTGTCTGTTATGTTGTCTTTGTCATTATTACTATTATTTATTTTTTTCTGCTGATGTGTGGGTGTCTCTGCTTTTCTGGGTCACTTGAGTCGCGTCCGGTCGACTACTGTAGGGGCGGGATGTGAGAGAGGAGAAGAGGTCGAGGTCGGCAGCTGGGTGTTTAGGTTAGTGTTGCTGAGGGTAGGAAGATAGGTGAGAGGAAGGGAAGGGGAATAGGGGTGACATCCCTTGGGAGTTGTTAATTTATTTATTTTCATGAGTGGTATTAGATTTTTATATTTATTTTTTTTTAATTGGTTTGTATTACTTCAGCTAACTTTTAATTGTAGTTGGTTTGTATTAACTTTTGATTTTAGTTGGCTTATATTACTTCAGTAACTTTTAATTTTAATTACATTTTTTTTAAGTATATACTGCTGATTTATTTATTAAGTTTCTTTTAGTATATTATTGTTATTTTATTTATTTATTTATTGTATTATTTATATGGGAGGAGGTTTGGTAATGTCCTGTTTGGAATGTGAGGCGGGCTGTGAGATGTGTGCAGTGGTGTATCTGTTCTAATGGGTTATGGTTGTAATGGTAAGTGTTAGGTGGGAGCCGTATGTAGAGCTATATATATATATATATATATATATATATATATATATATATATATATATATATATATATATATGAGTGGTAGTAGATTTTTATCTTTATTATTTTTTTATTTTTTATAATTGGTTTGTATTACTTCAGCTAACTTTTAATTTTAGTTAGTTTGTATTAACTTTTGATTTTAGTTGGTTTGTATTACTTCAGTAACTTTTAATTTTAATTACATTTTTTTTTTTTAATATATACTGCTGTTTTATTTATTGAGTTTCTTTTAGTATATTATTGTTATTTTATTTATATATTTAATTTTTTTGTATTATTTATATAGGAGGAGATTGTGGTAATGTCCTGTTTGGAATGTGAGGCG
>NC_136484.1:33501147-33516147 GCF_053919585.1 Euprymna scolopes | reverse complement strand
ATCCAGCATCCAGTTTGGGTAAACAGTCTTCCTAAGTTGATGGAAGAGTGTCGACTGCAGTCTAATAAGAATATATATATATATATATATATATATATATATATATATATATATATATATATGCATGTATATATATATATATATATATATATATATATATATATATATATATATATATATATATATAAGGCTCCTTCAGTCTTTGACAGACTATGGATACCAACCATAGGGGTGCCTGCGCGTAAAATTCTTGTGGGAGGAGGTGCGCAATCTCCAACCACACCTCTCTTGAGTCGACATTGTTAAATACCAGTGGCAAGTGGAGTAAATATATATATATATATATATATATATATATATATATATATATATATATATAAAAGACAGGAAAAGATACGATAGACATAGGGAGAAATTGATTGCTGAATAATATCCTTCTTCCTATTTACTTGCCTCCTCACGAGAGCACGATTATTAATGTGGGAAAAATCCAACTCCCTAAAGTAGGGGCACTCTGGACAGAAACAAAAATAAAACTAAAACATACAACTCTCCACCCTCATTTCTTAGCTTCAGGGCCATATATACATATATATATATATATATATATATATATATATATATATATATATATATTACTATTTCATAAACGTCTTACATGTGTTGCATTGGATGGTGACATCACACAGAACATCAGAGACAGGAAAATATAAACAGTCATATATTAATATAAGTTGATGAAATAAAAAAAAGGAAACATTGCTTCAAGGAAGGAAGAAACATAAATTCCAGAAATTATAAGTGTACGAACCCAATACCGAAAGTGGAAAAAAATAAAAAATGATATAAGCTTGTAACTAATATGTTTATTTTTATTTATTTTACTATTAATTTACTGCGAACGGAGAAAAGTGGAGTATTTGTGCGGACGATTATTCCATTGTGCTAAATGCAAACTGTCATGTATTCCACTAAAGTGCTCAACTACAGCGTAACATATATATATATATATATATATATATATATATATATATATATATATATAGAGAGAGAGAGAGAGAGAGAGAGAGATAGATAGATAGATTATCTGATCTAATCTCATCTCCATCGCCTTTCAGGACGCTTCACCACCGAATCCACACGATTTCTCCAATTGTCTCGATCTCGCATAGCATTTTGCATGTCCCGAACACTTTCCAATCCTGTGTCCTGTAGCAGGTTGTCAATGTAGGTCGTTCGTCTACTACCACGGTTTGAATGTCCAGCCTTTGGAATCCAGAGAACTAGCTTGCTAGCTTCCTCTTCGCTGTGTCTCATCCATTTCTGTTGTACTTTCAGTGATACTGGTGGTAGGTCACCATAAAGCTGTTGGTATGCTGCATGGCTCCTCCATGATGTATTGAGGGCTATACTGAGCATCCGTGTGTAACAGCCATCCAACCATCCAGTCTCTTCTTCAGCGCATTTGTTAAAGTCCTTGCTTCAACACCTCAGAGAAGGCTATATATATATATATATATATATATATATATATATATATATATATATATATATATATATATATATATATATATTCCCAGGGACCACTACTGAACGAACAGAACAATAGTGGCTTAAGAAATTTCATGGCGACGACGAGAGTTTTGAAGATGGTGAGCGGTGTCGTTGGCCATCGGATATTGAAAACGATCAATTAAGAGCCTTATTCGAAATCAATCTACGCGCAACTGTTCGAGAACTTGCTTCTGAATTAGACGTAACATATACAACAATTTCAAACTACTTGAGGGAGATTGGAAAGGCAAAATCTTGATAAATGGGTGCCTCTCGAATGGAACGTTAATAAAAAAAAAACGCCCTTATGAAGTGTCATCTTCCCTTCTTTTACGCAACAAGAACAACCCGTTTCTCGACCGGGTTACGACTTGCAATGAACAGTGGGTTCTTTACGACAACCAGCGGTGCTCAGATTAGTAATTAGATGCCGACAAATTTCCACGGCACTTTCCGAAGCCAGAATTGCACGAAAATAAGGTCATGTTGACTGTTTGTTGCTCTGCGACCGATATAATCCATCATAGTTTTTGGAATACAGGTGAAACCATTACGACAAAAAGTATTGTCAGCAAATGGATGAAATGCATCAGAAACTTCGACAACAACACCCAGCATTATTCTACAGAAAAACCTAACCCCAACCCCAACGACAACGCCCAACCGCACGTTATTAAACCGACCCTGCAGAAGTTTAACGAATTGTGGTACGAAACTTTGTCTCATCCGACATACTCTTCAGACTTCTCATCCACTGACTACCACTTTTTCAAGCATCTCAACAACTTCCTGTGTGAGAAATTCTTAAAAAATCTAGGCAATATCAAAAACGCTTTCAGCGACTTCATCGCCACCAGAACGCAAGATTTTTACGTTATTGGCATAAATGCACTTGTTTTATATGTTGATTCTGATTATTTCGATCAATAAACTTTGTTTGGGCCGAGATATGTTCATTCGAATTTAAAAATTAAAAAAAAAGCGTAAGAATTTTATGTCAACCAGATATAATGCAGTAAACCTGAAGTCCAAATAAATATTAGAATCAAAATTTATAAAACGATCTCAAGCAGATAAAGAAAGCTCAATATGCGAGATAGGGCAGTAATATAATTGGAAATTCTGAATAGAATTTTGCATATTAGTACATAATTTTAAAATTAAATTTGAAATGATAGTGCAAAAAGGATACGCAATGGTTGACTGGATGAGGATACAAGAACAGTTGTAAATTCAAACATGGAGTATTTTTTTTTTTACACAATCATTTCAAATTTAATTTTCAATTTATGTGCTGATAACCAAAATTCATAATTACTCATAACTATTTTTGCTAAAGGCAATTCCTCCAATTTAATTCAGAATTTCCATTTGCATGCACACACACACACACACACACACACACACACGCACACATACACCCACATACACAGGCACACACAAAAAAAGAGAAAACCAAAGATATTCCGAGTTCGGGCGTGTCTAACTGATGAGCCCAAATGAGCTGCGACGTTGTCTGGCTGTGGAAATAATTATATATTTTCTCACATTCTAGCCTTCCAAATAGTCACCCATCTGGTACTGGCCCCGCTCAACATTGCTTATATATATATATATATATATATATATATATATATATATATATATATATATATATATATATATACATATATATATATATATGTATATATATATATATATATATATATATACATATATATATATATTTATATATATATATATATATGTATATATATATACATATATATATATATACATATATATATATATATATATATATATATATATATATATATATATATATATATATATATATGACGGATGTTTATTTAAATAGATAGTCGGACAGATTAATTTCGGCCACCGATTCCGTAGTCAGGGGGTAGAACTGCCGACTGTCATCACGACGGTTCTAGGTTCGATCCTCGGCTTGGGATAGGTGTTAGTCTAGCGGCACTGATGAGTTGTGAAACAACGAAACAGGTCTGTATGTCGATGACTAAAATATATTACAAAATTATTTGACGCTCGGCTTAAAATGGACCGCTCGTCTTTCTGTCTGTGCCCGACTTTAGTTCGTACCTTGCAAGGTAAAGAGAGCAAGGTACGAACTAAAGTCGGGCACAGACAGAAAGACGAGCGGTCCATTTTAAGCCGAGCGTCAAATAATTTTGTAATCATCTCTATATAATAATTCTGTCGATTCTCTGTATATAATAATTTTGTTGATGGATTGATCGTTTAAAAAATTGTAAGTATAATGTATGACGGGTTTTGGGCAGAACAATTTGTGACTCACTCAGCTCCGATCGAAGATATAAAAAAAAATAGCAGGTAAACGCTAATAGACGTCTCCCGTATTACACATCTGCTGTTAAACTATAAAGCTAAGTGGTCGACTATAGCCGATGGCGATCCGAAGGCTCCCTTTTCATTAGCTGCTACACCGCTTAATTATCACGTTTGCTAATTCATATTCTTTAATAATCAGTGGTCATCGAAGGTTACTCGATGATAAGGGTTAATGAGACTTGTCATGTGGTGATGAACAACATTATTGAGGACATATGAAACGATGGTTTAAATGACCAGGATTTGATTACTAAATTTGTTAATATTGCACTTCAAATACAACCATGTTGTATTTAGCTGAGAAGCAGCCTCGCGATACTGTGTTCCACTGACAGGAAATTTTTAGAAAGATATAACTTTTTCAATGACAAAATGAAAAAAAATATTTATAAATACATGCGATTAGTGTCTATACGTTATCGCCTTGCTGACACCACTATTTCTCTCCGCCGCGTTTCATGAGTGGTTGTCAATCGTCTCGTCTGTTTACTAGATAGTAAAACTATTAATGAAGGAAGGCATAAGGAGACGTTCGCTGAGTTTTCTTCTAGGTTTTATTTGGGAGAGAATGGACTTAGGAGAGGGATAGACTAATGTTATTTTATCTAGTTATTTACTTTTAACTTTCTACTTAACGAAATGAGTGACTCAAATGGACAGAAGCATTGGTGACATCTGTTTTCTACATTATTGGCGTGTGCCGTTTGCATGGTTTCCACCAATAGAGGGATCAGAAAACCTTAGTTTTTGTCAACTCGAAAACGTGATATCATTCGTCATCGTTCAACTTTGTTTTTTTCTACCGTTTGACCTGTTGTGTCGGCCCTATCACCCATATTTCATTCAACCCTGGGAACGATTTTGTTTTAGAGATCAAGTTTATCATTATGCACTCAGTGTGGCTGTTGTCAAAATTCACACTACCTAACTTAATCACTACTGACATATGGTCTCTTGTATGTAACAAAAATAATCTGTTTATAATAGTTCCGTTTAGTTTTTTGTATACATAGAGAAAGAAAGCAAATTTCTTTACAGTAATTGACGTTAGACGAAGTTTTGCTGCGAATGTTTTACATCGATGAAACGATAGATTGGGGCTTGGTCAAGCATCTACTATGTAAATAATGATAGAATAGAGAAAGGCGACTAAAGTCTTTTCTGTGCGATTATGTTTAGTAACGTTATGCGCATGGCTGGAGTAAATATTTGGCAAAATAAGCACTTAGAGTATCAAGGAAAATGGAGACACCACCGATTCATCATTCAAAATTATACATATATGTGACACTAAAATCTTAGAGTATATAAGAGGCTTAATCCTGTCCCGATCATGCGACATGTTATGAGTTTGCTTAAGAGTTACGCATTGGCTTATGAAATACATCGTATACTACAAAGTGATACAATGTATTTAGGCCTTTATTCGGACACTGAATACTACAGTGCGTGTGCAAGGAGATTACAGAGAAGCCGGTTTACACAATCACTAACCGCGCATCTTCTGCACTAATATCGTTTAAGTCTATAACTAGTGTGACAGATATATGGATTAATACCTTTCTAAAGAGTATCAAGATGGAGGCACCTCCGATTCATCATTCAAAATTATACATATATGTGACACTAAAATCTTAGAGTATATAAGAAGCTCAAAACTACGCCAATCATGCGACGTGTTATAAGTTTACTGCAAGAAAACATTATTTGAAAGTACTTCCTTTAAACTCCTCGGCCTAACGTTCACAGGGAACATGAACTGCAATAGATACATTGAGAGCAATGCTAAGGCTGATGCGAAGAAGGTGAGCACTCTCTACCGTGCTAGAAAACTACTTACGCTTGAAAGTATCCTGTACCTCTATAACGCCACCATTCGCCCATGTACGGAGTTCTGTTGTCACGTTTGGGCCGATGCATCTGCTACTTGTCTTTCGTTCTTGGACAGGGTTCAAAAGAGAATCGTCAACCTGATAGGTCCTGAACTGTTATCTAGTCTTCAGCCTCTGTCCCATCGACGAGATGTTGCATCCCTCTGCCTGTCTTACAAATATTTTAATCGTGAATGCTTTGATGGACTAAAAGTACTTGTACTCCCTCGATGTAAATAACCCCGACAAACCCGACAAGCAGCTAAATCCCACCCCTTCACAGTAAAGATCCCCAGGTGTAAGAAAGCCTTCTACTCAAATAGTTTCTTCGCCAGAACTGCTAGACTTTGGAACTCCCTTCCGAGGTTCTGCTTTCCTAACTGTACTGACATGCAGAAATTCAAATGTAATGTGGACAGACATCTTGCTACTCATCTCCCTTCATAATATCCCTGAAACTTATGTTCCCGATAGTATCCCATCTTGTTTGGGGTTAAAATTGAATTAAAAAAAGAGTTACGCATTGGCTTATGAAATCCATAGTATACTACAAAGTGATACGATGTATTTAGGCCTTTATTCGGACACTGAATACTACAGTACATGTGCAAGGAGATTACAGAGAAGCCGGTTTGCACAATCACTAACCGTGCATCTTCTGTACTAATATCGCTTGAGTTTATAACTAGTGAGACGGATATATGCATTAATACCTTTCTAAAGAGTATTGAAAACAATACAGAAGCAGTTAAACGCTAAGGGTTGTCTTTTAAATATATATTCGCTGTTCAGTTCTAAGGACTCCAGATCGATTGGAAACAATGTTTGGATAAACAAAGAAAGGTTAGTGTTATTTTGAAGTGTTCCTTCTTCTAGAGTAAGTACAAGGTGTCTTTAATGAGTTGCTATACATTTTGTAAAAACATTTAAAGCTGTTATAGACTTTTGAAAATACAATGTTTTTGCTACGCATATTTTAGGATGAGTGACCAATTTTTATGATTACAGTTTCAAATGAACAGTTACAACAGGAATTGAATTACACTCTACTAAAGCCTGATTGTCATAGCTGGTTGATTTCAAAAATGCAATCTGGACGTGAGGACACTTTAAAAGAATGATATACAATAAAATTCTGTTTTAAACTTGGAAAAAGTGCCACAGAAACGTATGGAATGCTTCAGACATCGTGTATGAATCGAACATCAGTTTCTGAGTTACATAAGAGATTCAGGTAAGGCAAGAAGTCTGTCAGAGATTATGAGAGGCGCGAGAGGAGTAAGGAAGTAACAACACCAGAGTTGATTGGCCAAATAAAGAATTTCATGGATAAGGACCGTCGTGTGTTTATAGAGACAATAAGTGCACATTAGGTTGTCAGTGTGGAAACTGTACACACAATTATTCGCGAGGAACTGAAGATGCGGAAGATTTGCGTGAAGTTGCTAAAAGAAAATCAAAAGGAAAGACATTGTCATGGGAATCAAGATAGTTCTTCACCCTTTTTATAGTCCAGATATTGTTCCCTGTGACTTTTGGTTATTCCCTAGGCTCAAGGAAACCCTTAGAGGCTGTCGTTATGAGACAATTCAGGAGATGAAAGAGGCTGCAAAGAGGGTAATTGACACGCTCACACAAGAGGACTGCCATGGGGTCTTCCCAAAGTTGTTAGAACGGTAAAATAAGTGCATTGTAACCGGGGGATATTACTTCGAAGGCGACTAGAGTTTCATGCGTGTACTGACAATTAAAGTGCCAATATGAAAAAAGTCTGGAAGTATTGAAGGCACCTTGTACATAACCAAAACGAATCACTCAACTCATGCCGAATATAAAAATAGTAAAGGCTGTCTTGTGTATTGTCTGTTTTACTGCAATACTTGGTAATTTATTTCATCTTCTCTTCTTCTTCTCTTCTTCTATATAAATAAAATGAAGTCATTTTTCCCGTCTGAATTTAACCTTAATAGGATTAAAACTCAAGACATTTCATGCAAATGTAATATGCACAAACTGCAGCACATTATCTGAGGTGTGTTATAGACCTATTACCCTTACACTTCCTCGATGACCGTATATTCCTATATTTTTCTCTGGTGAGAGTTCACTGCCAAAACCTCTTTCAATAGAAGTGGTAAATTCTTTTCTCTCTATTACATTCATACTCCCCCCGCGACCACTTATCACCGTTGCGGATACGTCAACGGGGGAATTTAAGAGGAAACACCGGTTTGAGTTCTTAGTTGCTTAAAAAAATGGAATGGCATTTTACCGTCAGGTGAAACGCAACTTTCGATTTCATCTATTCTTTGGATTACTTATACCATTTCTTTTATTTCTTCTTTTTTTTACATTTCTTAATTTTTTCCTTTCTTGAAGATGCGGAAGATTTGCTGCGAGTCGAAAGGTTACTTAAAAGAAACAAACTAACCAAGTTTTATAACAAACTATAACAGTCAGCTGCTAGCATTCTTCAAATGTTTAAACGAGTACTCGATTTATATATTTTATTTACTGTGTTTTTACTTCTATTATGTTTTCATTGATTTTATACGCGATACTAGGGGGGTGGGAGCTGACTCCTTTTCGGATTAGTTACTCATTCATTATTTATTTATATACATTGAATTTCTGGTAGTTTCATAAGCCCAATTATTATTATTATGGAACCAGACAACATTCCACTTGGTAAAAAGCGAAAACAAAGAAAACAATACAAAAAAGAAAACAAAGCAAAACACATAACAACCGTTAGACTTACACCTAACAATTATACGGTAAAAAATACTTTTTTGCATAGAACAAACAAACAATAACAAAAAAATTATGACTAAAATCTATTGAACATATGTTTTCTTGGTTTTATTTATTCCTTTTTTTTTCCATTTGTATTTTTTCTGTTGGTTTTGTTTCTTGGATTTTATTGCAGAAAACAAACCAACAAAAAAGATAACAACAAAATAAAATAAAATAAACATAATTGCATTTAACACGGTAAGTTTTCTGGGAGTTTTTTTTTACATTTGTATTCATTCCAGTTCGTTTTTTTTTTTTGTTTTTTTTTTTTTACTCCCGTCATATATTAGCTAAACCAGGAGGGGCATCTATAAATATAAAAGCGAAAATGTGTGTGCATGCTCGCCTCTTCTTGTGTATGTTCGCGAATGATTTGGCTTGTAGCGCAAAAATCGGTCAGACTTCCTCGCACCTGTCCATTTAGCTTCATAAACCTTCATATAACGCCCCTATCAGTTCCTCTCCATCGTGGCACAGAGGGTTACGTGACTGGCTTTTCCCTTTTCGTTGCCACCTTCGCGTCAAGGCTTCGGGGTTCAATCCGAACTTCTGACCAAAACTTTTTTTTTTTTAACACACACACACCTTCAAGCACTCAGGAAACGCCGGGTACCCCCCGCTAGTCTTTAATAAAGTTATGCGAACTATTACGAGTTGTTTTATTGGATGTTTACATATCGGTTTATGAACTTCACAGTATGTGGCGACGTGATATATTTAGAGTTTCTTTCAGTGCAAAACGAAAATATATACTTCCTGTAATTGCACCTGAGTAAAGCAAAGGTTGCGCAATTCCAACCGTACATCTCCTGAACCAGTAATGTAGCAAGAAATTTATGACGACTGGAATCATTACTGAGATTAGCAAAGTTTCTTCTCCTGGACTAATTATTTAACCAAGTTTAAGAGTCTAACCTACTCTACTATTTAATCCGCTGTGGGGGGGAACTATATATAGATTAATGGCTTTCTAACGTGTATTAGTGAGTCATCATCTATGAATCTGAATATGAATCCTGTTGGCAGTGGCTTCCACGATATTTTTCTAGCTATAATTCTTTCCAGAAAGACATCGGGGATTGCTGAAGGGACCACCAGAAGGTTGTCACCATCCTAAGTGAAAGCTATTTTTGTGGAACGAACTGGATTCGCATTTGGAACCCCCATGTCATCAGTCCGTGTGTCGTTAACCACTAGACAACCGTCATCTCCCATTGGTGAAAGTAATGAAATAATAGCTCACCTCGATGTTTCTGACAAAGAAGGAAAAATTGCTGTTTTCTGGAATCGGAATTAAACACATCATTAGCAATTTTTTCTTTTTTTTTTTTTTTTTTTGCTTTAAAGTGGTATATTTTAACTTCTTACATATGGCCTTCAGCATTGTCTGGAGTGATTTTAATAAAAAATAAAAACTTTCTCAACTAACATTGTTTCAGTCTCATGCAAGGGAATTCCAAAACGGTTTACCTTAATATCACTAAATAAAACCATATGGAAACACTTTTTATCATTAGACAATTAAAAAACAATAAACAATTATTTTATACATTTCTATAAATATTTGTTTTGATATCTAAAATATACTCATACGGAAATATTTTATTTCAAAAAGTAATGCATCATATATGACAAAAATTCCATTTATTTATTTAAGAAAATTTTCATAGAAATGTTTAAAATAAGTTTGTTTGTGTTGTTTTTTTTTTATAGAATAAGTGTTAAAAAACATTTTTCATCCATTATTTATGACAAAATTTTGTGATAAAACTTGTAAAACATAATATATTATTTTAAAAAGACATCATTTATAGAAATGTAAATAAAAATTCTCATTAATTTTTTTCGTGATAACAGAAGTGTTAAAACAAAAAAAAATATGTATAGAAATTTAAAAATGAAAGTTTTTTTTTATTTTTTATTGTTTCATGATAGCATAAGAAATGTTAAACCTAAAATATTTTTTTAAATAAATTATTTCTATATGATTTCGTATTTCGTTTCATGTTTATTGACTTCCGTTTTATATTAAAGTAAAACGAGTAGACTTCCGGCGTCTTAACTTTGCGTACTGAATTTTTTGGGACATAACCGATTTTAGAGTTTTTCATCTCCTGGGCATGTTGTATAACCAAGACTTGCTAGTTTAGTCTACTGTAACGTTGCATTTACAACGAAAAAAGGGGAAAGAGAGAAATAAAAATCTGGGTCGGCATTTTTCTCTCTTTTTTTAAGATAAATTGCGTGTTTCTCTTTCTTCTGACCGCATGCTAGCTACAACCAGTCCATTCTTGCCTTCACTTTACACATCCATCTCCTTCGGCAACCGACTTTGTTTTATTTCCAAGCACGTAGTGTCCTTTTTCCTTTTTTTTCAGATGCAAACCCGAGCACACTTGCCAATTTGCATACACGTCCCAACGCTGCTACTGCTGCTAAAACATTTGCTTGCCATCAATAATTCGACTGCTGCTGATATTTTCATACGGGCTCATATGCTCACTGTTACACTATTTCTACTATTTGATCCATATTTGAAAGAGAATATATGGATTCGTACCTTTATGAAGACTCTTAATAAATATGAAAATTTGCATGAATTATTCTCGTATAAACTTTGACCGGCTTTATTGTGTTATTGACATTGATTTCATGATTGCTTTCTAGAAACAGATACTTACAGTAGAGACCACATGAGAGATGTTAACATTCACCGCGAAAAAAGTGCTATGTAACCAACAAGACTTGAACTTGGCACGCCAAAGTCGTCAGTTCATATTGCTATCAGCTTCACCACGGCCGATTTTCTAGACGCTGGAGAAGATCCGATACAGGCCATCAGATATTGGTCCGATTCGTTTTGGTTTTGAAACTGACTGTACCGATGTTTTTCTGATCTTCTGGAACAGACACACACCCGCGCGTGACTATATATATATATATATATATATATATATATATATATATAATCAATGATATACATATATATTGACATCATGATACACATATACATATCATCAATATATCATCAATATACACATATATGTGTCATCAATATACACACACACATGCGCATGCATATATATATGTATATATATATATATAAGGAAGTTTTAAACGCCAAAAACAATGCGAAAAAGACCCGAATCATGAGAGTAAAGAAAAGAAAAACAAACAAGTAGACGGGTGTGTTTGAGAAGATAAATGTCTAACTGTTTATTTATCTATCATTTCTCACATCGATGTATAATTATTTTATATCCAAGTTGGTTGTAGGCCCGGTGTATATAAAGTCCGTTGGTGGTATGGAACGTTGATTAATTTCGGGAGAAAGGTACCTCCCCTCTTCTAAAAAGAAAACAAAAGTATATTCAAGATGGTGAAGGAGAAAAGGACAGGACTGCAGAAATGGTCAGGACTGCAGATATGGTCAGGACTGCAGAAAGGTGTAATTAGTTTAATTGTATGGAGCTGGGTGGTAATTATATTCTATTTATTTATTATTTTTTTTATAAACATTGGCTATATATATATATATATATATATATATAATATTGTATAATTTATTATTATTATTACTATTATTATTATTATTATTATTATTATTATTATTATTATTATTATTATTCGGCTAAGGTTTTTCATTCTTTACAATGATAGTATCGCAGTAAAAATTCTCGTGACCTATTGTGTAAGGGAGGGGGTAATAACTTTGTTAGACCTTATTTTATCTCTTTTTCTTATTATTATATATATACACACATATATATATACACATATATATACATATATATTTTATACTAGTTTGTTATAAATATATATATATATATATTGTGTTGTCGATGTTTTTATTTTGTGTTCTTTCGTTTTTAGTTTTTATATTTGTATTCGTGTGTAAGGTGGGTAATTGGGTTTATTTTTATGTATTTTTATTTGTTTTATTTTGTGGCTTCAATATTCTTTCTTTGTTTACGAATATAGATAATTATTTATTTATCTTTAATTATATATTACCCAGTAAACGCCAGGTAAATTATAGTATAAGGGAGATAACTCTGTTTGACTTATTGACTTTTACCTTTTTTTCTTTCTAAAGTTTAGTAAATATATATATACTATATATACATACTACACATATGCAAACGTACATATATATAAATACATATACACACATAAATACATATATACCACACATACATAACATATTACTATATTCAGTAAATTATAGTATAAGGGAGATAACTCTGTTAAACTTTATTTCTTTTACTTTATTTTCTTTATAAAGTTTTACTTACTTGCTATAAATATATTTTATTTTCCTGGTTTGTATATATATTACACACACACACACACATACACACACACACACATATATATATATATGTGTATATATATGTATATATATATACTTAATCGTTATAATATTACTTCTCAGTTTATGTATGGTTATTACTTTATTTTCCATGTTTTGTATCCGTATTTGTTACTTGCTAACTTGATCTGGTCTATTCTACCTTACGTCTACCACAACCAATCGACACTCCTTTGCGTTTATGTCGCCATTACCTTTTATTTTCTCTTTACTTATTTTTTTATTATATTAAGTTTAAATGTTTCTATTTTTACTCATTTGTTTTAAATATGAGGTGATCTAAATACCTGATCCTTTAGTATGAATATGTTTGGTGTTATTGATACATAGAGTTATATATTTATATTTCTACCTATATACAAATTTACGTATATATATATATATACACATATATATATAACTGTCCCATCAAAGATACAGGCATATGTTTGCGCACCCACGTGGTCTATGACTTGTAATGCACTAAATAAATGCAGCAAATCCTACATAGGGAGTACCACTAGACCACTACACCAACGCATTAAAGAACATATAAACACTAGAATCTCCTCGTTCCACAAACATATTATTTCATGCAACAGCACACAACGTAACATTCACGCTTGTATCCTTGCCTCAGTTAGAAACCTTGGAAATCTTAGAATTGCTGAAGCACTCCTTATTTCGAAACACAAACCTTCCTTGAATAACAGGCTGGAACTGTGACCCCTTATAACAAGAGAACCAAAGCAACAACAATATACAAATTATAAAAGAAAATAAAATATAAATTTAACTATATATGTGTTGTATATATGTATTTATGTGGGTACATGTATTTATATATATGTGCGTTTGTGTATGTGTAGTATGTATATATAGTATATATATTTACTAAACTTTAGAAAGAAAAAAGGTAAAAGTAAATAAGTTAAGCAGAGTTATCTCCCTTATACTATAATTTACCTGGCGTTTACTGGGTAATATATAATTAAAGATAAATAAATAAATAAATGTCTATATACGAAAACAAAGAAAGAATATTATAGCCACAAAATAAAACAAATAAAAAATGCATAACAATAAGCCCAATTACCCACCTTACACACGAATACAAATATAAAAAACAAAAGAACACGAAATAAAAAACATCAACAACTACAAAAATATATATATATGTATAACAAACTAGTATAAAAATATAATAATAAGAAGAACAACAACAATAATAAGAGATAAAATAAGGTCTAACAAAGTTATCTCCCCGCTTCCTCACACAATAGGTCACGTGAATTTTTACTGCTATACTATCATTGTAAAGAATGAAAAATCTTAGCCGCACAATAATAATAATAATAATAATAATAATAATAATAATAATAATAAATTATACATTATATGAAATATATATATATAGTCAATGTTTATAAAAATAAATAAGTAAATAAATAAAATTACCCAGTAGCTCCATACGGTTAAACTAATCACAACTTTCTGCAGTCCTGGCCTCTTTCTGCAGTCTTGTCCTCTTCTCTTCCGCCATCTTGAATATACTTTTGTTTTCTTTTTTGAAAAGAGGCGGTACCTTTCTCCTAAAATAAATCAAAGTTCCATACCACCAACGGACTTTATATACACAGGACATAGCAGCAACTTGGTTTTAAAATAATTATACATGTAGGTGAGGAATGATAGATGAATAAACAGTTAGACATTTCTCTTCTCAAACAAACCTGTCTACTTGTTTGTTTCTTTTTTTTGTTTTTCTTTCCTTTACTCTCATGATTCCGGTCTTTTTCACATTGTTTTTGGCTTTTAAAACTTCCATATATTCCTTTACCAACAAAGCTTCAAGCAAACTACCACCTACTCATTCATATATATATATATATATATATATATATATATATATATATGATAGAAATTGAATGGCTGCTGGAGAGAACTGGAATGCCTACGGGAGAGAACTGGAATGCCTGGAGAGAACTTGAATGCCTAATAGACAGTATCCTCGAGTGTACCGGTGTTTGTCAGAAAAACATGGCATGAGGATAC
>NC_136484.1:33448647-33498647 GCF_053919585.1 Euprymna scolopes | reverse complement strand
ATTAGGGAATTAATTAAAATGAATGCTTAAAAGAATATGCAAATTAGCTAGATCTTTTGCCAGTGAATGCAATTCCACAACCCATATATAAGAAAGTTGTATTTTCATTTTAGTAAATAGATAGGAGATTGCCTTTTTTCTGTTGTTCTTGGCCTTCGGGCCCTGATCAAAGTATAGTATCTGTTCCGGCAGATACTGCAAGCAAAGGCCATATGCGGGGGTAACCCCACATATCAGACCTTGGTCAATGTAGGGGCAACCCTTCATACCAACAGTTAATATCCAGCTCCCATTTCCCACCTCTCGGGAGCTGGTTCCCTTTTTCCCTTCCTCCTCCCTCTCTCTCCACATTAAAAAAAAGCCTTGTGCCTAATTTGCTCAGTTGGGAAGCAAATAAATACATACTTCTTAGCCTTCGGGCCGGGATCACAGTGTAGTATCTGTTCCGGCAGATGGTGCAAGCTATGACTAGCAAAGACCAGATGTGGGGGCAACCCCACATGCCTGACCATTAACCAGCTCCCATTTCCCACCTCTCGGGAGCTGGTCCCCTTTTTCCCTTCCCCCTCCCTTCACTCCTCACATTAAAAATCGGCCTTGTGCCTAATTTGCTCGGTGGGGCAGCAAATAAATACCATCTGTTCCGGCAGATACTGCAAGCAAAGACCATATGTGGGGGCGACCCCACATATAAGACCTTGGTCAATGTAGGGGCAACCCTTCATACCAATTGTCACTACCCAGCTCCCCTACTCCCCGGGGAGTTGGTCCCCATTCCCCCTTCACTCCTCACATTAAAAATCGGCCTTGTGCCTAATTTGCTCGGTGGGGGAGCAAATAAATACCATCTGTTCCGGCAGATACTGCAAGCTATGACTAGCTAGGACTAGCTATGACTAGCAAAGACCAGATGTGGGGGCAACCCCACATGCCTGACCTTTAACCAGCTCTCATTTCCCACCTCTCGGGAGCTGGTCCCCTTTTTCCCTTCCCCCTCCCTTCACTCCTCACATTAAAAATCGGCCTTGTGCCTAATTTGCTCGGTGGGGGAGCAAATAAATACCATCTGTTCCGGCAGATACTGCAACGCCACATATAAGTTATTGGTCAATGTAGGGGAAACCCTTCATACCAATTGTCACTATCCAGCTCCCCTACTCCCTGGAGAGCTGGTCCCCATTTCCCCTTCTCTCCTCACATTAAAAATCCGCCTTGTGCCTAATTTGCCCGATGGGGGAGCAAATAAATACACTGTTGTTCTTGGCCTTCGGGCCGGAATAAAAGTATAAAAGTAAAACTATCTGTTCTGCAGATGCTGCACTTAAGGTAATTTGTTCCGATCAATACTCGGACAATTATTATTTTTGGTACCAACCAGAGTGCCCCTTTTGCCTTTTTTTTGGGGGGGGGGCTGGTTTAACCCCACATTAAAACGACCTTGTGTAACATTTTGCTTTGGTGGGAAAGCAAATAAATACTAATTGAAAAGAGGGTCTTTAATATGAATATTCATATACACAAAAGAAAAACGAATTTATAGGAGTATAGATATAGATGTGTGTGTGTGTGTGTGTGTGTGTGTGTGTGTGTGTGTGTGTGTGTGTGTGTGTGTGTGCAGAGACAGACAGAAAAGTGATATATGTGTGCATATGATAGTTTCCTTCAGTTATGACATACTATAGATACTCACCGTAAAGCTGCCTGCACGTGAATTATTTTTATTTATTTTTTGCAAGAGTTGCGCAATCTCTAACCGCGCATCTCCTGGGTCGGCGTTGTTAAATGCCAGTGACAAGTAGAGTTTCAGGACGACTTGAAACAATGCCGAGATTAGCGATGAGCACATACAACGTCTAGAATTTTCAAATAGTACTAGCCAGGTTCAACGTTGCTTAACTTCGGTGATCTGACGAGAACCTGTTTGTCAACGTGATTATGCAGTGTATATATATATATATATATATATATATATATATATATATATATAGAGAGAGAGAGAGAGAGAGAGAGAGAGAGAGAGAGAGAGATGACAGGAAAGAATAGACACTCATAGAAACAGTGTATATCAATAAATATAATTTATAGAACAAAATCCTAAATAAACGTTTACAAATTTAATAACTAATACTTGGTTGACATTTCCTTTTGCTAATTTTAATGCCATGACCCTTCTATGCATGGCATTGATCAATTGACAAATATCATTTTGAGAAATTTCTTGCCATGTCTAACGCAATAATGCTAAAATTTCAATGGCTTCTTTTCCTTTTTGCGAAGGTTATAGTAAAATATGCCCCAAAGGTTTTCAATTGGGTTCGTATCCGGAAACTGACTTAGCTATGGAATGGGATTAATAAACGTAATCCGATTCTTTCTCAACTAATGTTGTGCTGCCCTAGCAAAGTGACAAGGAACTCCGTCTTCCATAAATAGGGAGTTAACTTCATTTTATCACCTGAGAATATTGGTAGGAGTCCTTCGTATAATATTGAAACACATTTAACAGAATTGATGTTTCCTTCGTACTTCACAAAGTCTAAAGGAACCATCACGCCAAATTGCGCCCCATGCCATGACCAAAAAACCCTTATGTTTCAGAGTTGACTGCGTCATTTTTAAGTCAAACTCTTGCTGAGGAAGCCTCCATATTAATACCCTTCCACTGTCGGGAAATGATGCAAATCGTGACTCATCAGAGAAAATGACATTGGTTCAAAAGATCATAGGTCTCTCTCTACCATCTCACGAGTCCAATCTTTTCTGCGTTTGATATTAGCAGGACGAAGGAAAGGTTTCCTGCTCGCAGCTTCAACTTTTTAAGATACCTGACAGTTGTTCTGAGACTGACACCAGCTTGTGTTGTAATGTCAGAGACTTTGTACTGATGATCCTCGTCAACATTTTTCCCACCAGACACAAGGTTCTTTCAGAGGGCCCGATGCGACTAGGATAAGGTTTTGTGTACTCTTTGTCCTTTCATGTTAATTATGCGATAACTCTATTAAAAATAGAAAAGAGTATTGAAAAGTTTCCTTCTATTTTGCGTTGAGTAAGACCACCTTCATGTTGACACATGATTCGTCGTCTCAGAAATCCTGATAGGTTTGATGCTCTTTCAGTTCGTGGCATGCTTTAATGTTGTTAGATGCTATTTTAAGGAGATACTCTACATTATTTCTGTTACAATATTTTGGATTACAATGGGGTATGATCCCACATAGTCGGAAGATTCTATCAATGATGCTGCTTGGAACTGACGAATCGAATTAATTCACCTTCTGCTACCAACCAATCAGAAACCAGAATTGCTCCATAAATATTATACCTTTCTGTGGCAATTTCGCATAGGCTTTTTCCGTCTCAACACCGGAAGAATCTTTTGCTCTGTGAATTCCAACTCGAGAACTGTCTACTGCAAACCAGTCAACTCCCAGGACATGTAGAACAACGAAGCATCGGAAACTGCTCTGTCTACTGCAAACCAGTCACCTCTCAGGACTTGTGTAGAACAACGAACCATCGGAAACTGCTCTGAAGCTAAACATGGCTTACACTTCTAGAATTTCAGTACTATTATCTGTAAATATAAATAAGCATATATTAATCTTAGGAAAATATTTATCTTAGAGTCCATTCTTTTCTGTCATCTCTCTCTCTCTCTATATATATATATATATATGTGTGTGTGTGTGTGTGTGTGTGTGTGTGTGTGTGTGTGCGTGTGTGTGTGTGTGAAAGGATAATCCCAAAAGTAAGGCCTCCTATATTTTTTACTCTAAAACTAAAATGTTGCAGAGTTACAAAGAGGGGAGTGGTACTATTAAACGAGCGATCTTTTCTACTGCAGATTTTTTTCTACATAGTTATCGCCATTCTCAATGCACTTTTACCTCTTTTGATGCTTCGGTCGTAAATGTCCAGAGCGTGCTTTATCACTCATATCTCTCTCGCCATTCAGAAATCGACGAATCCATCTCTTAACTGTACTGACATCAACAGCATCGGCTTCGTAAACGTTCAACAGGCGACGGTAAATGTTAATTGGTTCGATTTTTTCTTCATGCAAGAATTCAATGACGCACCTCTGCTTCTGACGCACCTCCGTGACAGGGATTGTTTACTTAGCTTCACACCGTCAATATTTGCAACAGAGAGATGAAACTTCCAGGTCATGCGTGCATAAGTTATCATAACAATACATTTTTCAATCAACTGTAGTAGTCCATTCGGGCGTAATAAAAACAATAGGCATTATCTTTGGAACGTCTCTTGCATATATATATATATATATATATATATATATATATATATATATATGAGAGAGAGAGAGCGAGGAACAGACGGAAGAAAGTTAAGAGAGCACTTCCTTTCTTTCACTCTCTCCGTATATCTTATATTTCGCGCCTAAAACGAACAGTCTAGAGTGCATATACAAGATATTACCATAACACTAAAATAGAGCTCCATATCAAGTGTATAGAGTTCGATATTATCTATAATATAAATCTGACCTGCCTGTTTAAAGGTGTGTATGTATGTATATATGTATGTCTGCTTAAGATCTTCGACAGAGGCGACGGATTTTAACGAGATCGGTATCGTTTTGAAACTCGACCCTTCAGACGACAAATATCGAAAAATTGTCCCAAAACATTAATTCCTTCACGCTCAACTGAGCACTTTTCTACAGGGAGTAGTCGCTTTTTTAGCCGATGTTTTCGAAAGTCATCCCCTATTTTCGATTGTCCAGCCTTAATTTAAACCTACGTCACTTCTGGTTTGGCGATGGGCGCAAAAGCAAACACATCAAGTTTGTTTTGTTTTTTCATGTTATTTTCCTCCTTTGCGGTACGCGTTCGAGTCTGCCTGCCTACTACTACTTTTTTTTTTTGTTTTGCTTAACATACACCTCTAAACAACCGGGCAACGCCGGGCCCCCAGGCAATTAACAAATAAAACATTTTTAAATACGGTGGTTTTATCAGGAATGGTTAATAGGATTGCTGTCTGTTTATGTAAAACATGTGTTTGTGAATTTATACACATATATTTACATATAAGTGTGTATGTTTATATATATATATATATATATATATATATATATATATATATATATATATATATATATATTAGTGTTGGGACGATTAATCAAAATCAGGATCGGAAATTGGAAAAATCAGAACTTTTAAGAGTATTAGAATCAGTGTCGAAATCGGAAAAATATGTGCCTATTTTCCGATGAGAAAAACGATTCTTTTAATTGTGTGTGTGTTTTTTGTTTGTTTTTTTTTTTTTTTTGTTTAAAAAAAATTCTCCCACGACTGGTAGTAATGATAAAATAATAAATATTTACTAATTTTAAACTACCAGTAAACCAAAATCGATAGATTACCTTCTCCCACAAATGTAGTTTAACGTTTGAGAAAATATCTGCAAAATTAACATGTGTTTTACTGTAATTTGAAAAATATTTCTCTACAGTTAAATATTTAGAAATTTATAAAGAATCGAAATCGGTAATTGTATCAGAATCAACAATTTAGTAAGGAATTAGCAATTGCATCAGAATCTGAAAAAATATCCCGTTGACAACCATAAGAGCATTTTACAACTGCGATTTAGCCACCGCCTTCCTTCGTTTTAAGTTATACTCCATTTTTTAATACACCTTTCTTAAAAAACATTCATGCATTTTCTTCTACACTACCAACATAAATAAATCACCCCGAAAATATGTTTTTTTAATTTGTTTTACAAATAAATTATTAATGCGACAATAAAACGTATTGTTTTACTGTGTACGTTTTCAGCGTCCCAATTGTTTTTTTTTCTCGTTTAAATTAAAAGATATAGCAAAATTTGAATTGAACTTAAAGTATTATGGTATCTGTTCCGTGCAAATTTACCTATAAGTATGGCAAACCACTTATAATTCAATGGCTGTTATTTTTTTTTTCAAAAATAATCAATTATAATAAACAGAACGACTCATCTATCTATATTCTTTTTTCATTTTAATATACTTTCATAGAAATGTTTCTCTTATGTCACAAAAAAATATTTTCTTTACGTCACAAATATCACGCTCATACATTAATTCCATATCTAATATAACATGATTACCCAACGGGTCACGGGTAGTCTAGTCGTCGGCTCCTACTCATATCCGAGCATTGGGTCTTGTCGTCAGGTGGGTGGGTGCCTATGTGATACATGGCTGTATAGTCCGATTGTATGGCGGAAGAGCCGCGGACAGTGCTCACAGGGGAGGGGAGGGAGATGGGTTTGCTCTCGTTTCCTTCTCCTTCTTCTCCCGGCCTCTTCCCTTCTTCTCCTTTCCTCCTCAAAGTAAGCACTGCCACGGTGTACAGCGTTCTCCACGCCTTCCTGTCCCTGGCAGCCTCTTCCCACGAGGAGTGGTCGATGTCAGTTTCTGCCAGAGTGCACTTCAGCTGGTCTTTGTAGCGCATTTTTAGTGCTCCTTGTGGTCTAGTTCCTTTTGCCAGTTCTCCGTACATCATTCTCTTGGGAAGCCTTGAATTTTGCATTCTGTGGACGTGGCCTGTCCAGCGGAGGCGGTGGCGGATAATAGTGGCCTCAACACTTGTCATTTTGGCACGTTCCAGTACCCCAGAGTAGGAGGTATGGCTCTACCAGGGTATTTTCATAATTTGCCTTAATTTTGTTTGTTGGAAGCGTAGTCTAGTAATATGTATATATATATATATATATATATATATATATATATATATATATATATATATATATATATATATATATAATGGGAGCTCCTTCAGTCTTTGACAGACTATGGATACCCACGAAGGGGTGCCTACGCGTGAAATTGTTGTGGTAGGAGGCGCGCAATCTCCAACCACACCTCTCCTGAGTCGACATTGTTAAATACCAGTGGCAAGTGAAGTGTATGTACAGGATGTAAATGTCGAGATAAGCGATATATATATATATATATATATATATATATATATATATATATATATATATATATATATATATATATATAACTACTTCATTTATTCACATAAGTTTAATATACGAAAGTATAGATTTATGCGTAAACTTTAAGTATTTACTTCTAAAGTGCTCAATACGTAGGTAGAGCTAGTTAGTAATTTATAAAATATATATGGCGATTAAGCTACACTGAATATTCTGCGTTTCATCCAACTATAGGATTCGTCAGGCTTATGCGCATAAGCCTGACGAATCCTATAGTTGGATGAAACGCAGAATATTCAGTGTAGCTTAATCGCCATATATATTTTATAAATTACTATATATATATATATATATATATATATATATATATATATATATATATATTCGTAGTTGTTTATTAATTTATTTACTGCGGCTTATTATCCTGTTTTTTTTTGTTTTTGTTTTTTTCACGGCGTTTTAGTCAACTATCTCTCTGGCCTTCGTCAGGTGGTAACAGCGACGGTATAGGAACTCAGAATCCCCTAACTGCATCCTCAGTAATTACTGCCTTCCATATTTGTTGTCGTCTCGTCTTACCACCTGACGAAGACCAGAGGAATAGTTGGCTGAAACGTCGTGAAACAACAACAAATAATATTCATTGTTGTTCTTGTTTTACTATGTTTCGGCCAACTATCTTCCGGCCTTCTGAAGGTGATTAACTGCGACAGGACAGGAATGAACAACACCTATCATGAAGGTGCGTCAGAAGCAGAGATGCGTTATTGAATTCTTGTATGAAGAAAAAATCGAACAAATCAACATTTACCGTCGCCTGTGGAACGTTAAGCAAAAGGATTAATTAACTGAAATTAGTTATAATGGAATATAGTACGGTGAAATGGATAATAAACGGCTAGGAGATGTGTTGTAAGGAAAGCGTGAAAATATGAAAAATATCCTGAGACGAACATACTTTTTGGCCTCATTGTAGACATACATAGAGGACGAAAGGGGAATTATTTACAATGGTTGTGGCATGAGATAAGACTTATTTATTTATTTGTGGACTGTTATCCTCATCTTCATAGTTGTTTTTGTTTCGGCACGTTTCAGCCAATTAGTCCCCTAGCCGTCTTCAGATCATTAACCGCGAGTGGGAGAGGAATGCTGGGTCTCATAATTGTATCCCCAGCAAGTATTGCCTTCCTTAGTTGTTGCTGTCTCACCTCGTTTTTTGACCAACTAAACCTCTTGAAATTGCTGTCTTCAGACAATACTCACCTGAAACCGTAAAGCTTCAATGCCTCTCTCCGCTGCGCCACGGACTCCGAAGGGGGATCAAGGTTGGATTTTTTAGTCTTATATATCCAAGTTTTCGCTGGTTTTCCATTGTCGCGTTCGTACTGAATGGTATCTATATATTATCTTTTTTCATTGCCAAACCGGAAGGACGTAGGTTTAAATTAAGGCTAGTCAATCGAAAAGAGGAGATGACTTTCAAAAATATCGGCGAAAAAAGAGACCGCTCCTTGTAAAAAAAGTGTCTAGGAATGGTGAAGGAATTAATGTTTTGTGACAATTTTTCAATATTTGTCCCCCGAAGGGTCGAGCTTCAAAACCATATCGATCTCCTGAAAATCTGTGACCTATGTCGAAAGTTTTAGACATACATACATACATACATACATACATACATACATGCATACATACATACATACATACATACATACATACATACGTACGGTTATAGCTGAAGGAACTGAAGATATATATATATATATATATATATATATATATATATATATATATATATATATATATATATATATATCAAAAGTATTTTAATAATAATAATATATAATAGACAAGCTTTGTTGTAAACATTTTAAAGGGTGATGAGCCATGAAAATAACGACAGAGTAAAGGAAGACTAACCATGTCTCTCCCATGAGAAAGAGGCTACCTGAAATAAAAGAAAATCTCCGGCTAGATTTTATATTCTGTCAATACAGGAAAGATGGTTCAAGCGGCACCTCCCAATGTGTGGCAACAATATTCCATAATAGGACATATTGACTCGTATACAAGTTAAGGATTGCAACAGTAGTGAGATATCTTCTATAGTGGTAGGATTATCTACCCATCTTTCCAGCGACCTTAGCAGCAGATTTTATGTAAATCACTCCATTTGAAATCTGCAATTATGTTCAGTCCTAAAATCTTATCAAAATAAGGAGCGTCTTCGACGAGAGAAAGCTATTCGTTTTAATAGGAAAAGGTGATGATCCGAGCGTTAATGATGAAAGGAGAGAAGCTCGATTTTAGATGTATTGAATGTAATCATCCACCTCTTCATCCATTGCACGACTGCGAATTCGTGTTAATAAGTTTATGTGGCTGTATCAGACAGTGTTTTCAATGGATAAAACATTTCTAATCTGGTGGGATTCGGACCGAATAAGACAATAAGGAAAACGATGTCAGTATATATCAACAATGCATTGATGTTCATCCATCGCTTGCGAAGATGATCATGATCATGCAATTGTTCTGTGGGTTCGAAGATTAATTGTTAGACCGATTCGAGCTCTGAAGTATTTCCCATATATTGGACACCTTAGAGATAATTCTGTAGCAGAGTTGTTGACTGTTTTCTTTTCTAATGTCACTTTTCTCTTGTGTTTTTCAGTTTTTGTGGATTCAGTAATTGTAGCCCCTTTCTGGGTTGCGGCACACCAGGAACATCTGCCTTGGGTTTATTTTTTCTCATGAGTTAGAATACAAACCGAACTGAGGGAAGCCTTCAGATTGTCCTTGAACTGTTTCCGCTGTCCTCCTGCAGGTCTTTTTCGTTTGGACATTTCACCATAAAAGAGCTGTTCTGGGAACCTTGAATCAAGTATGCGGCATATACGGCCTGCCAACAAACCTCAAACTGCTGTAGCATGGTGTTTACTGACGGAATGTTTGACATGGTTAAAACCTCTGTCTCATATCTTGTCTTGCTACTTGATTTTTAACAATCTACGAATGTAGGTCATATGGAAATGCAGTCCAAGTTTTACAGGCATTATGTGGCGTTTGCAGAATCCATGAAGAGGCAGCTCAAACTACACAAACTAACTAGCAACGATGCTGAGAGATTAGGGTGCTCAGATTGGAAAACTTGGGTGAGCATGATGAATAACTATAGCAACGAAGATGAGGTGTCCCATTATAAGATGGAAAAGCTTTTTTTAGTATGTTTAACAAACTGATGAGTAAATCACCCGTATGTGAATGACCCCGGGTAGCAACAAGCTTCATTAAACCTCGTGCTACCTTCATCACGAAGTGGGATAACAAAGTTAGCGATGACATTCTCGCCCGGGTAAAACCAATTTTATCCCACTCAAAGAGACGCGAAGGAGCTGAATGTATCTGTGAACGAAAGCTATCATCGATGACACATGCTGATTGTGATCGACAAAGGATACCTAACACTTCAACGTGGCGGAGCTTGAAGCCATATTTAAAATATTGTGCATATAAAAACAGACCTTCTTTGCGTGTCCTAGTAAGTAACCAATACTATTAAAGGAGAATTTTGGTTGAACACCACGGCTGCAAACTCAATATTCATACAATGACGACTGTTAATCGTATTTGTAAAGGAGTACTACATGTCGATAGTAGTTAGATTTGATCAGAACCGGACGAAATTACTGACAAAAATTCCTCAAAGTTTAAACAATAACGTGCAGAGGGAATTCTGAGGTGTGCCAGTCTGTCGACACGGCTCAAGTGCAATTGTTCCATAGTCGGAGGTGTATATAAGTAGTGTCTATTTAACAGATGTATGTAAACGTCTATTTAACAGATGTATGTAAACGTCTATTTAACGGGTGTATGTAAACGTGTATTTACGAGTCCATTGTGTTTGTAACATCTATATTAGATATGGGGGGTATATAAGTATTCATAACGAGTGTATAAATATTTAGGCGTATCAGTGCATAAAAATCGTTTGTGGTTGTATATGCATTCAATACATTTTGACATTGTCGGTGGGGACACCAACAAAAGACACATATCTTTACAAATATTGTTCTGTGCTTTCTACACTTAAACCTGCTTTTTCTCCGAAAAAAGGAAATGCCAATACGTGAATTATATTTGGATAAAATCATTTATTTCCATGCTGGGTTCCTTTCTTGAAGTAAGCACGTTTCGTATAAGTCTACATTCTGCTATCTCGCCCCCTTTATCATCCACGGGCGTCAAGTCCAAACTTTGAAGCGGAAAAGAATCCGTTCGCGTTGAGTACCGAACTGAATTCTCTTCACTGCCTACGTGTACACCAAATCCTTTCTTTCTTTAATTACATTTTACCAAAGATGGATGACATATGTTTTTATTTCATGCCACCATCCAGTTTTCTTTAATATAATTCGTTAAATTAACACGCCCCGTTGAATATGGACGCACTGCAACAGTTGTTATTATTTACACTAATCGATTGCGGCCTCGCGTTGTTTTCGATCTTGTGGTGGCTGCTCGGGTAAGACATTAAACATCTGGTCCGGCAATTGGCGTGGCTATTTTCTTAACGTGCTTCATCCTCAAGCCGAACTTCTAGCTGACAATGACACTGTCTTCCACAGTAAACAATTTACAAAGTTCGTGGATGACGGAGCATTATGTTCAGACTGCGCTGTGTTTATAAACTGTCTGGAAATTATATGGTGTAGATGTGCCATTGGACAACAGAACGAATTGCTACATGGAAGAAATTGCTTTATCACGACGGCTGTATGCTGATAAAACATCACCTTGATTTCTTTCTTTTGGTTTCTTTTTCTTCTCTTACTTCCGAAGATTTGCTGTCATCTGTAAAATTCAAACTTTGTTTTATAGTATGGATAAATGGTCATATAAGATTGACTATATATATAATATACGATTTATTAGCCTTGTTGGAATGGAACAAAAACCAATTTATAGTCACATTAGAAAATAAAATATACATTGAGTTAAAGCATATAAGTTTGAAAACAGACCTTATACATATACATATACATATATATATATATATATATATATATATATATAACAAATAAATGACAAAAGTATGTATTCCAAATTTCATGATGTTGGCCATCTTACAATTTATTCCTTTAATTCCGTTGGCACTTATAATTCTTGATAGTAACTGTTTCGTTAATTGATATAATAATTAAATGAATGATTTTGCGCTAGGAAACAGTTTCTGTCAAGAATTGTGTCAACGAAATTAAACAAATAAATTGTAAGATGGTCAACGACATACAAGTTGGAATATAGACTTTCGTCATTTATTTGTTATATGTCCTGTAATCACATTGAGCTTCTTAAATTAAGAATCTGTCTATAAAAAAGTGAAATATAATTGAAAAAAATATCATATTTACGCATAAATAAATAAATGTGTGTGTGTGTGTGTGTGTGTGTGTGTGTGTGTGTGTGTGTGTGTGTGTGTGTGTGTGTGTGTGTGTGTGTGTGTGAATCTTGATACAGAAAATATTCAAATTTCGGAAAACCTTTATAAACCTGTAAGGAAGGCATACAAAATTTTAAATATTCAAGTACAAATAAAACAAGAAACCCCCTTATTCCATGGAGTTTAGAAAAAAGCAAATCTTCGCATCAGAGGGAAGAGGTTTGCAAAATATACAATGAATTTTGGAGGTTGATGCAGCAGGGGAAACAAGAAACAATCAATATGAACTTTTTCATATTTGCTTTAAAAAAAAGTCATTTAACAGTTTTTAGACAGTTCATAAATACTCATCTGATGTATATATATATATATATATATATATATATATATATATATATATATATATATATATATATTAGATGAGTATTAATTATTTATATTACTTGGATTATTTAGACTACTATTGTCATCTTGGATGTTATTTGCGCATTTCGATGGATGTAACTTTCGACTTTCTCCATGTATACATTGTCGAACTCGGAAATCTTTCTGTCGAACTCGTAACTCTGCACCGAATTCCGAACGAAACCCTTTGTTCAACTCATGCTCTCGTTCCGTCAGCCACTATTGGGTAGAAGCCTTAAGTAATTCGCAATTATATTTTGACTGTAGCCCGCACTGAGGATTGAACCTTAAACCTTCAGAAGAGTGTAACTTACAATGAATTTTACCAAATATGTTATCCACTACGCCAAGGACGCTTGCGGAAAATCCTAGTATGAATTTTGGCAGATTTAAGTATATTTTTGCTTTTTGACGTACATTCTTACGACTCATCATTATTTATTACTACGGATTAATATATAACACTGCACATGAGAACAGTAGCAGTTGTTACACGGAAAACTAACTCTTCTTAACTAACACTAAATATGTTCAAAAACCTAACACTAACCGCAGTTTCGTATCTAACAATTCAATGATATCCAGCAGTTTATAAACATTATACCTTAATTTTTAGGATTAAGAATATTTTATAGATATTTTATAAATAGGAATTTTCAAATTTTATAAGAATATTGTCCGGGTTTGAATTTTGCAATCTAAAATTCACGAGCTCAGCTTTGTCAGTCAAATTAAAGATGGCTACTTGGGAATTTCCTAACGTAAGATCAGATGTCTTATTTATTTATTTTTTTTTTTAGAAAGGCGTTTTTTCTCTGATTATCCTCTTGAAAATGATTTTTTTCTGTTTTTGACTTCTAATATTTCATAAGCATCTTTCTTCTTTTTATTTTATTTTGAAGCACTACATCGGATTTTACTTATATTTGATCGCCTCTGACTATTAGTAAGAGAGACTAAGTGACTGACTTGTGTTGTTTTTTTTTTTTGTCATTATGTGCTGCGAAACGTGCGTAAGACAGAAAAATGGAAATATATGTATTTGTCGAAATAAAAGATAAGCAATGATTGTGGACTGATTCGTTGTTTAGTCATCGAAACGCAACCAACTAATTTACACACATATACACACACACACACACACACACACACATATATATATATATATATTAGTGTTGGGACGATTAATCGGCATCGGAATCGGGAATCCGAAAATCAGAAGATTTGAGGGTATCGGAATCGGTATCGGAATCGAAAAAATTTATGCCTATTTTCCGATGCCTAAACTATTCTTTTAATTGTCTTTTGTATTTGATTTTATTTAAACCAAAACCTTCCATTGCTGGTAATAATGATAAAATAATAAATATTTATTGATTTTAAAATACAAGTAAAATCGATAGATCATCCTACGCAAGTGTATTGTAATGTTTAGAAAAAATATCTGCATATTTAACATGCGTTTTTACGAAAATCGGGGAAAATAACAATCTTATAGTTAAATAATTAGAGATTTATAAAGAATCGGAATCAGAATCGGTAGTTGTATCGGAATCGGGAATTGAGCACGGAATCGGTAATTGTATCGGAATCGGGGAAAATATTGGAATCGTCCCATCACTAATATGTGTGTGTGTGTGTGTGTGTGTGTGTGTGTGTGTGTGTGTGTGTGTGTGTGTGTGTGTGTGTGTGTGTGTGTGTGTGTAGTACTCTCCGTTCAAACGCATTGCCTACAATGCGTTTGAATGGAAAGTACTCTACTCTACAAAAATAATCACCTTGACACATTGGATCTCGTTCTATCACCGAAGTTAACACTGGTTCTCGAAGATCACCGTTGAGCCCGTTCAGTACCAAATGGGTGACCAACTTTGGAATTCCAGGCGCTGTACGTAGGAGGGCGTCGAAACCTCCCTGCAAGAGTTGCAAAAACCTAACGTCTTCATTTCCCCTAACGAGGATATACATGTGACTGGGGACCGCTTGTGAATTTCATACTCCCATGGAACCGTCTCCTTTTAGGGGACCCGGTTAAATCCGCATAGGGTTAGTGCCGTTTTCATTTTTTACCCTACAAAAAGTGATAAGCTCGGTATTCAACAATTAAACAGAGCTTATAAATGTATTTATTTTAAAAAATATTATTATACCATCTTATTAAAGTTAATACTCAAAACAACTCCCGGATGTACAAGTGTTTCCAGAAAACTGTTCATTAAACAGATTATCGATGTAGATTACCATAAAAGACATATTCATGTGTTCGGAATTCTTAAGGTATAAAAACAGATAATAGGGTTTCTTACATGGAACGTGTTTGAACAGAAAACACCAATATTAAAAACATGCTTATGGGTCACTCCAAAAAGAAAAAAAAGATATAGTTACGATATAAACTACAAAATGATATTTAAAAAAAAAAAAAGTCAAGAGCAGCATGCCACTGGAGAACAATTTTCCATCCCAGTGTAAATTCTAAATCATCAAAGATTTTCGAAAGGGGAGATAATTGAGTCAAATATTAAGCTCCATATATTAATAGAAGGAAAATAATCAGAAATTAATTTACTCAAAATAAGAAAAAGTATAAAATATTTACTAATTAAGTGATTATATTGTTTAGTTGTAAAATCAAAACGTTTTCAAATCTAATTAAATTTATAAATTCGTTACCAAATTTAATTAAATTTATGAATTTGTGAACTAATTTTCTTTTAATTTATGAATTTGTTAACTAATTTAAATGAATTTATGGATTTGTAAACTAACTGAAATAGAATTATAAATTCGTGCACTAACTTAATTAAATTTATGAGCTTGTAAACTAATTTGATTAAAATGTATAAATTGTTCCTAATTTAATCGAATTCATGATTTTTAAGCTAATTTCATCAAATTTATAAGCTTGTTACTTGATGTAATAAAAATTTGTAATTTGTGAACTAACTTCATTAAATTTATAAATTTGTTAACTAATTTAATTAAAATTAAAATTTTTGTTGACTAATTAAATTCATAAATTTTTTAACTAATTTAATTTGAATTTATAAATTGTTAACTAATTTAATCAAATTTATAAATTTGTGAACTAAATTAATTAAAATTTATAAAATGGTTTACTAATTTACTTAAATTTAAAAATTTGTTAATTCATCAAGCTTTTTAAAAGGGGAGATAATTGAGTCAAATATTAAGCTCAATATATAATTTATAATTAGTTAACTAATTTAATTAAATTTATGAATTTGGTAACTAATTTAATTACAATTTATAATTTTTTTTAACTAATGTAATTCAATTTATATATTTTTAACTAAATTAATTTAAATTTGTAAATTGTTAACTAATCTAATTCAATGTATAAATTTAACTTTAATTTAAAATTATAAATTTTTAACTAATTTAATTAAATTTATAAATTTATTAACTGATTTAATCAAAATTTATAAATATACTCTACAAGTAGAAGCAAATTGCGAATAAAAATTCTTTAAAAACATACTTCTATCAAATGAAATTTCGAATGATCGCTCGTTAACTTCTATTGTTTCTTGCAAACAACTGGACATCATTTTTGCAATGAGGAAAAATAACACTTTAAATAGCCTATAGAATAGATATAGTTATGTGTGAAATAGAGAGTTTGTGTGTGTTTTCTGTCTTAATCTGTAACGGTAACTCGAGCGTGATGAATGTGCAGGTGACAATGTGTGCTCAATATTCTCCTCAGCATCACACAAACAATGATAAAATTGCTTTGGTCAGAATTAGCAGTCCCTGTATTATGTATTCAGAAAATGGGTGTCTGTGGAACTTTGGATATATTCGGCCGAGATGCAGCCGCAGTGGGACTGTCAGCGTGGGAGAGAATAGAAAAGGAAGACGAAAATATTCTGGGCGGCGTCGGAAACAGAAGGGTGGGGTGGGTGTATGGTCTGAATGGTGACGGTCGGCTGAGATGTTGGTTAGAAGAAGGATGAAAAAAAGATTTATGTTTTACAGATGGCCTCGTCCACAATGGAAGGACCTACTCTACCCCCATCGTACGTCTGTTGAGATGAACAAACGGAGTGCGCATGCATCACTGATTAATAGAAGAAGAAGAAGAAGAAGAAGAAGAAGAAAAGGAAGAAGAAGAAGAAAAAGTCTACGACGAAGAAGACGATGAATGAGGAGAATGACTATCGCTATACAATTATAAGAATCGATATATTTACATTGATTTATTTAAATTCTTTTATTTCTTATATATTTATGTAATTATTTTACTTTACAGTTTATTTATTCTGTTTTTTTAATTACCTCTTCCATTCACATTTACTGTTTTTTTTCTTATTTGTTTATCTTCATCGACACCATATCACTTTTCTTCAAGTTTCTACATTTTTATAATTATATGTCTTTTCCTAACACGATTACTACTACGTATAATAATAATAATAATAATAATAATAATAATAATAATAATAATAATAATAATAATAATAAGTAGATGAAGGGAAGGACAACCGAGGAAGAAACATAAAAATCTAAAACAAAAGCTACTCCTACTCTAAAAGAGACAGAGAAAATGCATATACAAATCTGACTAGTAAAACCAAACTAGAACGTTGAAACAATGAAAGATAGTTTCAGCTAAATATGATAGAGGAAGTACAAAGGCAAAACAACTTGACCGAAACAAAACAAACCTAGAGCAATATATGGGGGAAGCGACAAGACTACAACAGAAATTCCTAATAGCGGAAAACACGAAAGAAGACTTTCAGGAAATTTGTAAAGAATCAGAAACCAAAATCGATGAAGAAACACTCAAGAGGACCCTAAGAAAAATAGTAGACTGGAAAGCACCTGACCGCGACGAAAAATATGCATCTGCTTTTTTCTTTTTTTTTATGCATTACCTTGCATCAAAATTAAGACAAAAACTAAGCTGTAAACACTAAACGAACATACTAAAATGGGTGACTAAAAGATGAACCATAAAAAGAACGATTCAAAGCAACTACATACCAATAACCTGCATACTGTGGGGAAATTTTCAAAAATGAACAAATGAACTTATTACTCCCTTAATACCGTGGATTATTTCCTGGATAACAGGAAGGATGCTGAAAAGCGACGAGAGCGACGTGTGGTCTTCTATGCGTTGACGAAAGGATAATGCAGGAGGTAATAAAACATACAGTATAATATAACCGTTAATTGACTACAAAACAATCTACAACACAAATAAGCATGGGAATTCAATGCCATGCCTATCGTCAGCGCCCACTCCTGTCCGAGTATCGAGTCCATCATTTGTCCCCTATCTTCTAGGATACATATGTTTTACATGGCTTGCAAGGCCAAACCGGTGGTAGAAGAGTCGTGGGCAGTATTTGCAAGTGTGTGTAGGCGGGGGGGGGCTGTTCTTCTTGCTCTCTTCTTTTCCTAACCTTTTCATATTGTCTTCTGTTCTCCTCAAAGTCCATGACACCTTTGCGTCCCAGGATCCTCTATTTTTTCCGGTCCTCGGCAGCTTGTTCCAACGAGGAAAGGGTCGATGTTAGTCATTACCAGGGTGCGCTTTAATTGATCTTTATAGCGCCGTTTAAGCGCTCCTCGTGGTCGAGTCCCATTGGGAAGCTCGCCATGAAGTATTTTTTTTTCGGCAGTCTTGAAGAATCTATCCTACTCATGTGGTCTGTCTAACGGAGGCGATGGTGAATGATGGTTGCCTCAACGCTGCTTATTTTAGTCCTGTCCAGTACTTCCATGTAAATGGTGTGGCTCTCCCTGGTGATATGCAAGCTTGTGTTGCTGGAAGTGATCCAGATCTTTTGTATCTCTTCTGTATAAGGTTCATGTTTCACAGGCATAAAGGAGTGTGGAGAGTACTACTACTTTTAAGACCATGATTTTAGTGGTCAATTTCAGTGCGTGGTTGTTAAATACGCGTCTGTTGAGGCGACCAAAGACGGAACGGGGCGCCCTGATCCTGTTTTCCAGGTCCATGTACAAATTAAATAGGCAGAAAAATCCAGACCATATATTTAAAAAAAAAAAAGACAGAAAGGAACTTGAAATAGAACCACGTAAAGTATTCTCGTTCCTTTACAGAGTGGATGAGAGGAAACTCAGGCATCTAAATCAAAGAACTATGAAACTAATGATCATGCACCATGCACTGCATTCAAATAATGATCAGGATTGACTCTATATGAATAGGAGAGAAAGCGAAGAGGGGCGGAAAGCATAGAACACTGCGTGGTTAATATGACAAATGAAATCGGAAACAAAACATAACGTAATGTAATTACCTACTGATTACCGTTGCAAAAAAATGAACAATAAAAAATAGCAGGAAAATGGAAACAAAAAGACAAAAAAATAAAAACTGGAACCACGGCAGCTACATTGACGATTTATTAGACAGATCAAAGAAACCTTGACTCCAGTAAAGCAACTGGTCCCGACGGTATTCCAATTATAGTGTTAAAAAAATTACAACCAGAACTTGCCCCCATACTTTTCAAACTGTTTAAGCGTTGCCTTAAGGAGAAGTGCTTTCCAACACCCTGGAAAACCTCATCAGTATGCCCTGTATTTAAGAATTCAGGTGATAAGTCATCCCCCTCTCAGTACAGACCAATAAGCCTCCTGTGTGTCATGAGTAAGTTGCTGGAATCCACAATAAATAGAGAAGTAGTCAACCACCTCAGCAGAAATAACTTTCTTAGCGACACGCAATATGGTTTCCGCTCTGCTAGATCTACAGCAGATGTGCTAACGGTTATATCTCATAGGATTAGCGAATCTCTCGACAAAGGCTTCATTTCTAGGTCAATCGCTCTCGACATATCAAAGGCCTTTGATAAGGTTTGGAATAAAGGCCTACTACACAAGATTTCCAGCTACGGTATAACTGGAAATGTTTTCTCTATCATTAAGTCATTTCTCTCAGATAGGCTCATAAGAGTAGTTGTTGATGGGCAGAAATCAGAGGCCCACAGTATTAATGCTGGAGTCCCTCAGGGGTCCATACTGGACCCAACTCTCTTCCTGATCTACATCAATGATCTCCCAAAACACATACTAAAATCTTTCGTTGACATCTATGCTGATGACACGACCATCTATGGCAACACATCAAAGGCCGTAAATGATGATGTTCTCTCTGATTCTTTCTCCTCTGATCTTGAGCGCGTGGTACAGTGGGTAAAGAGGTGGCTGGTTGCCTTTAATGCATCTAAGACCAAGCTCCTATCTCTACATCATAAACGCTCTGATCCCCATCTGGCATCAATTGAAATGGATGGCTCTCGTCTAAGGGAGGCCCCAGGATTTGATAAGCTCCCGGGTTTGACCTTTACACCTGATCTTAAATGGAACACATACATCGTCTGTGGCCAAGGTCGCTGGGAAAATGGTGGGATCCTTCTACCGCTCTAGAAGATATCTCACTAATGATGCTATTCTCTATCTATATAAGAGCCAAGTACGTCCAAAGATGGAGTACTGCTGCCACATGTGGGCAGGGGCTGCAAAAAACAGCCTATCCTGCCTTGACGGAGTACTAAATAGACTCCGTGGCTTGGTGGGGGTGCCCTTTTCTCTACCCTGCAACCTTTTTCCCACAGAAGAGACTTAGCGAGCCTGTCATTGTTCTATCGTTATTTCCATGGCAGGTGCTCGTCTGAGCTCCATTCTCTGGTCCCCCCTCGCCAATCTTTCTCAAAAAACACCCGACTAGCTGAAACCACCGTCAATAATTTTCCCCACTCCCTATCTGTGCCTAAATCAAAACGTAGATACCATGAACAAAGCTTCTTTCTTAGAACTGCACGCCTGTGGAACTCTGTTCCGCTTGCCTGTTTCCCTCCCGACTTCAACCTGGATGTCTTCAAATCCAACACAAACAAATTCCTGATGAACCGCCTTCCCCCTAAGTAATGACACCTTACCAATTCTCCAATACTATTGCTACACTATCCCTTTGATTACTGTACACACAATAACTCTTATCCCTGAGTGGCTATTGGGCCTTGATAAGTGGTGTAAAAAAAAAGAAACGCGAAAACATCTGTGAAAAGGATACTTGCACAAAGAAACGGAATCTCTTCTGACAAGATCATGAAACAACACCATAAAGCAATGCATTCAAAAACTGGCAAATATACCCGGTGAACTAAATGCAAGAGAGGTATAAGGGACGATTAGAATCTTTAAAATATCCCTGGAAGAATAGCTGATTTGTCAATATTAACAACACTCCAAACATCACGAGAATCAAACTTTTGAATGGCATAGAACCACGAACTTTTTGACTATAATTATACATAACATCAGAAATTGCTCTCTTGTTATAGGATTGTCTGAAAGCCTCAGAAAACTCTCAGCTATATATATATATATATATATATATATATATATATATATATATATATATATATAAGTTAAATTGTCTGTCTGTGTGTGTATGTGTGCATACATTTCCCTTCCCAAACTACTTTGTCAATTTTCAGCCTACAGACTCGGGATTTGACTTATGGTAAAATCTTTTTAATCGGTTTTCAGACAGAAATTTGGCTGTCAAGGGGTCAAAGTTCAACGATTTGACCTTTGAAGACTCTACTAAACTTCTCCGCCAATTTTCGGTCTAAGCACTTGAGATTTTAGATGTAGGTTACTTGAACAGTGATCAAACTTTTAATTTAATTTGAGCCCAAAACAATAAATATTAAGGGGTCAACATTGGGGTCAAAGTTGAAAAAGTTTGACCTCTGCGGTCTCTACCAAATTACTCAGCCAATTTTTGGTTTGAACGTTTGAAATTTTACATAAAATGTATTCAGACATAGAACAAGATTTTTAATCGTTTTTTTTTTTTTTGCCTAACATTTGGCTGCCAAGGGGTCTACGTTCAAAAGATTTGACCTTTGTGGTCTCTAGAAAACTATTCAGCCAATTTTGGTCTAAACATTTGAAATTTTACATAAAGGGTATTCAGACATGCAACAAGCTTTTTAATCAGTTTTGGGGCAAAAATGTGGCTGCCAAGAAGTCAAAGTTGAAAGAGTTTACTTTTGCAGACTCTATCAAACTCCTTCACCAATTTTGGGTCTAAGCATTTAAAATTTTGGATGTAGGTTACCTGGAGACTGTCTGGTAATCAACACGTTGCTCATGAAACTCTTATAAAACGTATATATATATATATATATATATATATATATATATATATATATATATACAGACTCACCTAAAGTTATGAACAATACATAGGGCCCGAGCAAAGCCGGGGTGAACTGCTAGTATATATATATATATATATATATATATATATATATATATATATATATATATATATGAGACTTGGACAACATACAGGAAGCATTTGAGACGTTTCGAACGGTTTCAGCAGATGTGCCTATCGCGAATCTTAGGTGTGGGTTGGCAAATGTATGTCAGTGATGTTGAGGTTCTTGAACGGACCCAATGTCTAAGCATTGAAGCTCATGTTATCAAACCTAGACTGAGATGGAGTGGACATGTGGTGAGAATGTTAGACAGTCGACTTCCCAAACAACTCCTTTATGGCGATCTCGCCGAGGGAAGATGTCTGGCTCAAAAACCTAAAATGAGATTCAAGTATTGTTTGAGGTCCACCTTAAAAAAAATGTGAGATGGATGAAAGAACCTGGGGGAGTCTTACTTTGGATCGTGGAGAGTTGCGAAGGACATTGCGGGGAGGTGTGGGCAAGTTTGAGGCTGATCGAACCCAGTATGTGCGACCGAAACGTGATATTCGGAAAGGGAGGGTGGAAGGAGCAGTGAATGGGCTCGGGCGCCAAATTGGTCTGGAGTGTAAGGTATGTCTGAGCAGAGTTGGGCTGATGAGCCACCAGACTACTCATCAGCGCAGTGGGCCACAAAGCAGTCTTGTGTTGCCAGATCTAATCTGTGTCAACTGCGGGCGGGCGTGCAAAACAGCAGGCGGTTTGAAGCGGCATTTGCTCATAGGTAGAAGTGACCATCAAGAATGTGCTGCTATTGGCGCACATGTCTACAAAATGTGTGCCAAAGAATGCCAGAGTATGATAGGGCTTAAAAGCCATCTTCGTGTGGCCCATCATTGATTTGGTTTCGTGTTTCTGTATATCTATTCTTTTTTATATACTTTTTTTTTTTTTTACTTCAGTCGAAGTTCTCAGAAATCAAGGGGCCCACAACCTGGGGCTAACACTTGAAGTCTATATGAGATACATAGATATTCGAATGTTCCATTTAAGTTCTTTATCTTTCAAACACTGAGTTAGTAAAGAAGTTGAGAACATAATTTTCCTCTCCCCAATTAACCATTTTTATAAATTGTAGTATATCTTTCGTTTTGGTCTCTTGGTCTTACTGGATTCCAGGACAAGAATTTATCTAGTCTGGTGGAGTATCCAGCTTCGTGCTATTACTTGAGGTAATATCACTTGGAGAAGGTGCACCATTCCTCGGAAAAGCTGTGGGATAGCCGTAGTGAGGATATCTTATTTGGGCTGCGAATACTATGTGATTTTGAATATTTGGTCAGGGCTTACTTCTATGGAAAAAGTATCCTCATGCCAGATTGTTCTGACAAACCCCTGTTCTGACAAATGGCAATGTTCGAAAACGAACTTGCTGCCATCACACACACACACACACACACACACACATACACACACACACACACATATATAGATATATATATTCTTGCAACTGGAGTTAATACATTGCCGAATCAGGAGAGGTGTGGTGGTTCGAGATTGCGCAACTCTCGCCACAAAAATATCACGCGAAGGTATCTTTTAGGGGGTAACCATAGTCTGTCAAGACTGAACAGAGCATATATATATATATATATATATATATATATATATATATATATATAAAAAGAGAGAGATTGATAGATAAATAGTTATGTGTGAGGGAGATGGATCATCACCAGTTGTTATGCTTTGATTAACTAGCACTCTGTAATGAATTAGTTACTAACATAGACGAAATATAACACTTGACACATTTGTTGCCATGGTAGTTTCTCTCTCTCTATCTCTCTCTCTCTCTCTCTCTCTCTCTTCCATTCTTGTACTTAATGGCGAATTTGTATTCTGTCAAGACAAAAATGAGTGTTTTGAGCGATACCTCTAGTCATAGCAGCAGCATACTATTTTATGACGTATAAAAAGGTGCACTTCCAAGAATGGGTGATTCATTTCAACTGAGGAAAGACGACGATCTGGGCATTGGTAATGAAAAGAGACAAGCTTGTTTTAGAGGTATTAAAAGTAACAAACCACCCTTTTCACATTGCATCACGTCCTCCGGATAGGGGGAGAGAGAATAAACAATATATTGATCACTAATGCTCTTCGAGGTGCTACCAGAGGCAATTGCTTTGTTTGCATAGATGTCATGAAATGATTTCAGGATATGATTATATAGATCTTATATAGACATTTATAGACAGATTTGTCAGTTGGTTGCTTAGTTCATTTCCCCATCTGCTCCAAGTGACAATATATCTTTAACTGCGTCCAACTTTCAACTGTCGTCAAGTGCCCAATTAAATTCCCGTCAACTGTAATGTCGTAAACTGAACTTTGTCGTTCGTAAATAATTTCTATTGTCATTAAAAACTATTTGATTGTCGCAAACTAATAGCCACTCCCGAGCGTCATAAAAACTATTGTTAATCCTAAACTACCCGCAAACCAAATCTAAATATATATCAGGTTCATTGTTCAATCCGTTTGTTCTTTTGTCTACCCTATGTACAGCTTCCTATCTATTGTCTACGAATAAATTTCTGATTTTCTTCTTTTTTTGTTAATATATTTTTCCTCTTTTCTCTTTTACTTCCCAACGCCTGGAGGGGTCTATAGTATCACAGAATTATCTAACCATTTTCCTCCAGAGATCTTAGCAAAATAACTGATGTAAGTCTTCCATTTCAAGTCTGAAGTTTAAAAAATATCCATCACCATCAGCTTATCAAAACAAGGTGCACTTTCAACAATGGGTGATTCATTTCAACTGAGGAAAGACGACGATCTGGGCATTCGTGGTCAAACGAGAGAAGCTTGTTTTAGAGGTATTAAAAGTAACAAACCACCCTTTTCACATTGCATCACGTCCACCAGGTCGGGGGGAGATAATAAAGAATATACTGATCACTAATGATATTCGAAGTGCTACCAGAAACAATTGTTTTGTCTGCATAGATGTCATGAAATGATTTCAGGATATGATTTGGAATATTATTGACTAAGAAAAGTAATGAGCCGAGAATAGATTTGGATGCATGCTGGCGTTGATACTATTTATTTTTAACGTCTATCAATTAACAATTACTTTTATAGATCTTTACTCACTCATCCACTTATTTGATGGATTTGTTTGTATACTCATTTAGCTGGTATTTATTTCCTTCCACCCGCACGAAGATGGGACACAAGGTCGGAAGATGGGAAAAGTAAAGCCAGCGTCTCTAAATGAAGAGCCCTCTAGCGTTTTAAAGACAGCCTCGTCGGAATTGCTCAGTCAGATGGCCTAAGGCGGTAAGCAATAAATTTACTCCAGCCGAAATACGGGAGATAAGGCATGGGAGTTTGAATCTCCTAGAACTGCACAGAACAAGAAGCATAACTTAGATAACTGGGAACGACACATGTGCTCCCGTCAACAATGGACTACACTAGGCTTTGGTGCTGAGGGAAACGCATGTGTTTTTGTCTTGTTTTTTTTTGTTGTTGTTTTTCTTACTGATTTCATTTTTTTTTTGTTTATGCAACCATTTGCATTATTTTTGTTCATTTGTGTTTTTTTTTGTTTATTCATTTTCATTCTTTCATTCATTCGCCATTTTATATTTCATATTTTTTTCATTCAATTTTTTTCTTTCATTCGTTTTAATAATTTTGTCCATTTGATTCTTTCATTTAATCACTTTTTTGCGTTATTCATTTCTGTTTCGTTCAAGCATTTTAATTCTTCGTTCCTTCATTTCTTTAGTTTATTCATTTTTTTTCATTCGTTTATTTTCATTCTTTTGTTCATTATTTTTCTTTCTTTCGTTAATCAATATCTTTCTGTTCAATCTATCTTTTATTCGTGTTTATTTCGCTTGTCCATTCTTTTTTCTTCATTCATTTTCATTCAGTATTTTGATCTTTCCTTTTTTTTTTTAATTCGTTCAAGTTCCTTGCATCGTTCTTTCATGATTGTTTTGTTAATTCATTTTTGTTTTGGATATCTTTTTCTATCTTTTATCCGTTTGTTTTAATTTCATTCGTTTCTTTTTATTCTTTTGTTCATTCATGGTGTTTATTTTTTGTTTTTATTTGGGGGGGGTCTGCATTCACTAATTGTTTCGTTTTCATTCTTGGTAACATTTTGCACACGTTTTATTGGCTTTGCTGATGCGATTTGCAGTATGGAATGGTAACCCTAACAAGAATGCTTTTCAGTTGTACACACGAGGGACGGTCCAACAGTAATGCCTCATATTTTTTTTATTCCACTGTCATTGACCTGCGTCAGAAGCAGAGATGCGTCATAACATTCTTTCTTGCAGAAAAAAATTCAACCGATTACATTCACCGGCGCATGTTGAACGTTTTACGAAGCCGATAGAGTTAGTATCAGTACAGATAGAAGGTGAGTTCGTTGATTTCAAAGTGGCGACAGATGTGAATGACAAAGCGTTCTCCGAACTTTTGCGACGAGGCATCAAAAGAGGCTGGCAAAGTGCATTGAGGATGCTGGTTACTATGCGGAAAAATAAATTCTAGAGAACAAAAGGTCGCTCGTTTTAATGGTACCATTCCAGTCTGTTCAGCGTTTTATTTTATTAAAAGTAGATCTTACTTTTGGAACGACCCTCGTATGTTCTTATCAATTATTACATAAAAGAAAATAAATTAAGTGGTCGGCCATAGTCGAAAGCGACCGTAAGGCTTCTTTTCATTGGTTACTACATCGAAATATAGGGAAGTGCGCCACTCCTTTCACTGGTTTACTCCATTTACCTATGATATTTCATCTTATTATGCTAACTGTTCAGGAGGAATCGTACAATTTTTGGACTTAACCTAGGATTGAACAACTGCTTCCCAGCACATTAGCAAAAATTCTTGTGCGAAATGAACAAGTTCATCTCCATATATAAAAGGACTCCATATGTGTGTGTGAGATAAACCTAGTTCTTTATAGACTCCAAAACGGCTGGACCGATTGTTTTGAAATTTCACACAAATGTACTTTATGTGTCTTGCAGTGTTCTCGGATTGGTTTTGTATAGAAATACATCTAATAAGTATCGAAAATCGATAGTCAAACAAAAGTCTCGTTAAAGAAGGGACAGCCCGATTTTGATCAAAGTTTAAAATGTTATATGTTTCTATCATTATACAATCCGTCATTCTTGAACATGACTAGTTGAGGCCTCAGTCTTTTATCCTTCGGTGTTGGGTAGTCTGGTTAGGGTCACTCCATCACAACAGGCCTTTCCACCTTGGCTCCAAACTTGCTTGAGCAGTTTAGGTGCAGTATCTGTTGCGCATCAGATAGACACCCTCCTAACCTCCAATGCTCATGTCCAGTGGAGCGAACCCGCGACGACTGGCAGCAGAGAAGGACGCAGTTTCTGACTGAAAGTAATCTCAGTGAGGTAAACAGTCACCCTACTGTGTCCGCTACTACGCCTTTTCTTTCTGGATGAGGTTCCATAGCCTTTTAAGGAAAACTGCAAGGCAGCAGTAGGATTTGAAGTCAGAGTTCCGATCTCTTAGCCTTTTACTGTGATAAGACCAACAAGGCAGTGGTGTTCGATTTTGGGGTTAGTTCCCCTAGTCTTCGCTCAACCAAGGTCACCCACAAGACAGTGGGGTAGGGTTGGGGCATGTCCACACATCGGTGGGCCATAACGCACTATCTCTGGGGTCCCCTACTACTCCGAGATCTCTTACAAGTTTAACCTGGGGCCGCAAGACACCCAGTTACCGTGTGTGGCCAACAGTGAGACACTGTAGGAGTCTTGATGATGGAAATGCTATGTACTGGCAGGGAAGACTTATGCATAACTGCTCCCTTTTCGCCACGAGGTTAACCAGCGGTGTTAGCTGGAAGCGAGAAGGCATGCAAGCATGGACTTAACACTAACTTATACCTAACACACTAGACGCATCACATCCCCCTGCCGGATTAAGAATCCAAACGCACACACACCAATATATATATATATATATATATATATATATATATATATATATATATATATATATATATATAATTATAAAACTCAAATGACCTTGTAACGAGGTATGTAACCCACTTTCCTGTTGCGCATACGCGCATGACCTGCGCACTGAAATATTAACGTTATTATTTCGGAATTATTATTTAACATGCAAAGAGTGGGGTTTAAAATAGCTTAAACGTAATACAGAAATGAACGATGTAAAAATATTTGGATAATTTAAACGCGAAAAAAAAACAATTGGGACGCTGAAATATTAACGCTATTATTTCGAAATTATTATTTAACATGGGAAGAGTGGGGTTTAAAATAACTTAAACGTAATAAAGAAATGAACGATGTAAAAATATTTGGATAATTTAAACGCGAAAAAAAAAGAACAATTGAAACACTGAAATATTGACAATAATATTTCGAAATTATTACTTAACATGGGAAGAGTGGGGTTTAAAATAACTTAAACGTAATACAAAAATAAACGAAGTAAAAAAAAAGCAGATCTATCAAAATTTGAATTTAACTATGATAAGTATTATGGTATCTGTTCAGTGCACATTTACCTATAAGTATGGCCAACCACTTATAATTCAGTAACTGTAAATTTTTTTTAATTATCAATTATAATAAACAGAACGACTCATAGAAATCCATCTATATTCTTTTTTCATTTTAATATACTTTCATAGAAATGTTTCTGTTATGTCAAAAAAAAACTATTTTGTTTACGTCACAAGTGTCATTTCATACATGAATTCCATAGCTAATATAACATACTGACCCAACGGGTCACAAGTAGTCTAGTATATATATATATATATATATATATATATATATATATATATTAGTGATGGAAGGATTTTAATATTTTTCCCGATTCCGATACAATTACATATTCCGATTCTGATTCCGATTCCGATTCTTTCAAAATATCTAAATATTTAGGTAATGAGTTGATGTTTTTTATCTGATTACCGTAAAAATCCATCAAATATATGCATATATTATCGCAAATGTAAAAAATACAATTGGGGAGAAAGATAATCTGTAAAGTTTAGTTGTATTTGGTAGCTTAAAATTAACAAATATCATTTTATCATAAGTAACAGTAATAGAATGCTGATTTTTGCTCAAACATAGATTTAAAAAAGACAATTAAAAGAATCGTTTTTGGCATCGGAAATTGGACTAAAATGTTTTCTGATTCCGATACTCCCAAAAGTTCTGATTTTTCCGATTCTAATTTATCGTCTCAACACTAATATATATATATATATATATATATATATATATATATATATATATATATATATATATATATATATATAATCATATAAATTATAGGATAAGTGTACGAGGCAAATGCAAATGTAAGCCTTAGTCTAATAGAAGTATTAATGTTTATAATTATCACTGGAAAAATACTTAACATAATTAGATCCTTCTTAGATAAGAGAAAAATCCAGGTTGTCCTCGATGGTCGTACATCTAAACAATATGATATAAATGCGGGAGGGCCCCAGGGGTCTATCCTTGGACCTCTATTATTACTAACATTCATAAATGACCTCTCTGACAAAATTGTCTGTGAGATGGGTATATACGCTGATGACACCACGCTCTATAACAGACACGACAGGAAAACAAATGAACACATATCTAAAGAAATTGCAGAAACACCAGAGGACGACCTCCAATCTGTAGTGGAATAGGGACAAAAATGGATAGTCACATTCAATGTTGCCAAGACTGAACTTTTTTCCTTCAATAATTACAAGAAACCTTCTCTACCACCAATAGTAATGGCCAAAGACTCTTTATCTGAAAGTACATCTTTTAAACTTCTCGGCTTAACGTTCCCAGGAAACATGAGTTGGAAAAATTACATTGAAAGCATTGCCAGGGCCGCTGCGAAAAAGGTAGGTTCTCTCTACCTTGCTAGAAAGCTACTAACGCCCGAAAGTATTCTGTACCTCTACAATGCCACCATTCGCCCATGTATGGAGTATTGTTGTCATATTTGGGATGGTGCATCTGCTACTAGTCTCTCACTCCTAGACAAGGTTCAAAAGAGAGTCGCCAACCTAATAAGTACTGAACTGTTATCTAAGCTTCAGCCTCTGTCCCATCGACGAAATTCGGAATACTATAAATAAGACTGACTAAATATATATATATATATATATATATATATATATATATATATATATATATATATATATATATATTCTAAGATTAATCGTCCCAACGTTTATATACTTCGTCATGGCTAGTTAATATGTTTATCAATCTGTACCTATATCGACTTGTCCACGTACCTACGTATGAAACTGCAGTGATACAATGGAAGAAAATCAGTTATTTAAAATAAACTGCTTCCGCTACATCGTTTTTCTTATTTGTTTTCAATCTGCCTACATATATTAAACCTAAAATAAGATGTCGAAGCATTTTAACTTTAACTAGCAAGACCAATGTCTCACCGTTGTCCGGGAGATCACTGGGTGTTAAAAGGAGAGGGTAAATGTTTTGGCACATTTTAAGAATATGTATTCAGCAATTTGCAGTCGTGACGTAAGCAATTTTGACTTTCCGGAGAAAGTCGAATAAATTTCCGATGCTCATGCACAATACAAACTGAACTAAACTTGCAAAGTGAAACTAAAAATTAGTTTACGATTAGCTAAGAAAATGGGTTTTAAAAAGTTTTCGTATTGTGTAGATTATTCGTTGAATTCGTTTACCTTCGTTATCATCATTTTTACTTAGTCAAACACGGATATTTTACATCATAGCCGATTTCTTTTTGTGAAGTAAACGCTAATTTTAGAATTAAAAATATCCCTCTCCTAAAAAGAGTAAAAAATAATGAAAAAAAGTTTTCAGTAGGACCCTCTCATTTATATTAATAAAAAAAAGCAAAAAGAAAATTGAATAAGAGAAGAAATGCCACCACCAAATTTTCTCGCCCAATATTAGGAAAGCATCTCGATTTATCGCTAACCGGACACACAGTGCGTACTCATTTTGATTAAGCTCGAAAAGTGATCCTCTACCTTAAAATCTAATATATATTTAAATTTTTTGCAGTGAATTTTTCCAAGTGTTTATCGACAGAAAATAGAATTTGAATATTTTGTGGAGTTAAACTACACCAGGTGTGTAAATCCTATGTCAGTCGTGTACATTATTGAAAGCAGATTCTATTTTCATTTTTTTTTTTTTCCAAAGTGATACTCTGATAGACATTTTCTTTTAATAATTTAATTTAAGGAAATTATGAAATCAAATGAAATTGATTGATAATCTCCGGAAACTCGCATCAATTTTTGGCATAAAACGTGATAATACTGAAAATCTATGTAGCGCCTATATTTATCGTCCTAGAGTGGCTGAAGTTTTAAGGGAAAATTTGAGATCACTTTATTAATATAGAAATAGAGATATAGGACAACATTGGTTACGCTTTAGAAGAAGACATGTATTTTACAAGCACTTCTCCATCTGTTTCTTAGACTGTTTCTTCGTGAGATCCTATTCCTAATGATATACATACTCATCCATGACTTGATAGATACGTTTAATTAACTATACACATTCGTACAAATTTGCCCACCCACCAAAAGTAAGTCTTCTTACTCAGGTAATCCTTGGCACATTCTGATACTAGGGTCTGACTCGTTAGGAAGTTACCTCTTTTGTCTGATTAAAATACCGGTCGGTTAAGTCATACGAGACCAATCGCCCAGGCATTACCTCTTCTTTTGAAAAGGGGGTTATTATCGGTTGTCCAAGTCGACCCTACCAGAGTATACCGACAGGTTCATTCTCAGCTATTTTTGTACCCTTCCAGTGCCCTTCCGGAGATAGCTGGAGCGCCGCCCCTTTACTATAATGACCCACAGATGAACACGGCTTAGTACAAGGAGAGTAATTTAGTTATTTTAAAGTTAATCAAATGAACTAATTCCGACATATTCTCCATAGATTAAAGTTAAAGTAGACGTTTGTATAATTTGATTGGCAGTTAGGTTCTTATGTAGGCCTTATGGAAGATATGCCCCATCCAATCGCTCCTAACTATATATTAATTCATCTATTTCTTAGACTGTCTCTTCATCACATATTATTTCTAATGTCTGCATACTTATTCACGAACAGATGTGTACATATATCGATCTGTACGCCTACATATCTACTTACCCACCAAACTTTTACGTATTCTGTTTATCTATTTTGAGAATGAAGGAGGGAAGATCCTGTCATATTCCCATCGTTCATCTGTTCGTTTGCTCGCGCTTCGAATTCGACAAGACTCGAAATAATGGAGACGTCACGACATTGGGCCCGTCGATGCTTCCAGCATTCATAAACAAATGATACCGTTGTTGAAACGGCCAATTTTACATGGACGTAAAGAAAGACAGAAGTTCCCCCAACCCTCTTCCAACCCGCAAAAGAAAAAAAAAATTAAAAAGAAAAGGACGTAAATAATAATACTGGATAACAACGAAACCGCAGAAATGGACGGTGGAGGTGAAGGACAGGAATAGAAAAAGAACGAGGCCTAACGATGTGCTCTAGTTTTAGTTACAAAGGACGGGGGCCCTCCGTTTCACTCCGTACGTCCCGTTTCATGCGCGTTCTATCGTTGTGGCCGATTTTATGAGATGTTCTCGGACCCAATAAAAAGAAATAATCGCTTGTTCATTTGTCGAGTTGTCGCCCCCTTCCGTGGCTCTAATTATCTTCTTATTGATTGATAGGGGAGGGGGTGAGAGGGTGCGTTATAAGGGAGCAATGGCAGAAAACTTGCGAGGTGCTTATGAATGTTCAGAGCCCGGATGTCGTTACCCGGATGTTGACAACATGAGACGTTCTTTTGCGCCGATCTTTATTTATTTATTTATTTATTCATTTATTTATTTATTTATTTATTTTACTTTCTATATTTCAGTTGGACTTTTTTTTTATATCTTATTTTTAAATCATTTTAGGTTCTTATTATTTATTTATTTATTTGTTTATTTATTTGTTACCTTATTTTATTTTATTTTTTTTATTAGTTTTCATATTTGCTTGTTTTCGCTTTTATTTCCCCCAAGAATCATTACTCTTTTATGGCTTTCATAGTTTTAATTTATTTCTCCATAGAAAATTTTATTCGTTTTCACTTTCGTCAAGAAGGAGATCCATCTTCTTATTCCTTCTCATCATCATCCTCATCCTTCTTTATCTTCTCATCCTCTCCCATCTTCCTCTTCATGTTCTTTTTTTTCTTCTTCATCATCTTCAGCATCATTTTTCTTCATGATTTTTATTCTTATCAAATATTCTTCGTCGGTATCTTACTCTTCATTCTTTTCTTTTTTTTTTTCTTTTTTTCTTTTTTCATTTTTGTTTTCCTGATTTTTATTCTGGTTTAATCTTCTTCCTTATTGCCGTACTCTTATTTCTTCTCCTTCTTTTTCTTTTGTTTCGTTTTCTTCGGTATAACTTTTATATTTATTCTTTGTCGTTGCCCTACTATTCATTTTCCTCACATCTTCTTTGTCTTCATTTTATTCTAAATATTTATTTTAATCCGTATTTAATTTTCTTTGTCGTTGTTCTACTCTCATTTTTCTTTTATTATTTCCTTCTTTATTTTCTTTCTCCGTGATTTTTTAATATTTTTTTTTAATTTTATCTTCATTATCATTGTCTTCATTCTTTTATTTTTCTTGATTTTTTTTCTCCTCTGCTGTTCTATTTCTTGATTTTTTTTAATTACTTATATTTTTTTTTTACTATTACTTTTTCTTTTTTATTTCTCCTTATTATGCTTATTTTTCTTTTAATCTTCGTCAGCTTACTAATCCACCTGCTTTATTTATTTATTTATTGCGTCCATTCTTTTGCTTTATCTACATTCTTCACTTTCTTTTTCGCTTTTTTTTTTCTTTCGTATACTTCAATCTTCATCATCTTACTCATCAATCTGCTTTCTTTCTTTCTTTTACTTCGTTGTTCTTTTTTCCTTCTTCTTTCTGTCCATTCTATTGCTTTTTCTACATTCTTCGCCTTCTTTTTCGTGTTTGTCGAATCCTTCTTCATCAGAATTTTTCATTATAATTCTCCTGTACACTTTCTTTTTCTTATCTTTTTTCGTTATTTCTCCCTTTTTCTTTGTTTTATTCTTCCTTAATACTTAATGTTATCCTTTTTCTATTACCTTTTTCTTTCCTTCTTCCTTTTTTTCATTCCTTTAATTCATTTTTCTTCCGTCTACACCATCTGACCCATCATTCTCTTTTCATTTCTCTTCCCTCTTTATTATCCCACTTTCTTCTTCGTCCTTAACATTTTTTCTTCTCTTTTATTTTCGTTTTTCGTTCTTTTTTCATTTCTTATATTTCTCTCAATCATATTTTCTTTGTTATTATTTATCATTTTTACACTTCACTCTTTTTATTCTCCCTCTTTGTCCTTTTTCTTCTACGTCATTCGTTTCCTTCTTTTTCGTTCTTATTTTTTATCCTTCTTGTTTATCAGCAGCAGCTTCCTTTTTTTTTCGTTATTCTTCCTTGACATCTTCGCTTTCACTTTTTTCTTCTTTATCTTCATTATTTTTCTTCTACATTGTTTGTTTCTTTCTTTTTTGTTCTTTGTCATATTTTTCTCCTTTTTATCATCATCATCATCATCATCATCATCATCATCGGCAGCAGCAGCAGCAGCAGCATTGTCTTCATTATTCTTTACCGTTATCTTCTTAACTATTTATCTTTTTTTTTCGTCTTTTTTTTCGTCTTTTTTTTTTTTTTTTTTTTTTTTACTTTTCCTGTCATTTCTCATTTCTCAAACGGCCATCAGTAATTAAAGAACCGAAGAGAAGGAAGGGCTACAATGGGCCCTTTTTTATGATTCAGAAACATTATTAATTGTGTTGTTGTTCTCGCTTCGAATGGACAACAGGGCGGAAGTGGGCCACCGTTCACTGACAGAAAAGCGGGAAAAGAAAAAAATAATGGTCAGCCGGAGAGGCAATTTATTAAAAATAAATTCCCATAAAATGTGTAGTCACGGCCGCTTAGAAGTTTTGAATTCATTACCAAAAACTTCAAGAGACCAAACGTAATCGTAAAATCCAAGACATTTGTAGGAACGTCTTTTATGCTAAATCATAATAGGCAAGCTACTCTATTACTAAAGTCTAGCTGTTAGCTTTAACACTATTTTTGTATAATGTAAATCCAAACAGACATACAAATCTAATGTTTAAAATTATCTCAACCAGATCTTAAAATTTAGACCTAAATAGCATTTAAGTTGTTATTTTAAACTTTCATTCTTATCAGCTAATTTGTATTTTTTTAAATATACTAACTAATTTCTCTGCCATTTATTTGAACAAAAATACTTAATATGTTTCAGCAGTTTAATAATGTGAGGAAATTGTTAAATATTAATATGTAACGTGCAAGGATAAACAAACAAAGAAAAATAAATAAACATCCGGGTCGGCATTTTTTCTTTTTTAACAAAAGCATTTATTACCGTTACTCTTCCGTCTAGGTTTCTAGCTGCCACATGTCCATTTAACATGGTTCGCGTTTCTCTTTCTTCCGACCTCACACTAGTTACAGCCAGCCCATTCTCGCTTTCACTTCACACATCGGTCTCGTTCAGTGTCGACTTTCTTCTCACGTGGTGTCCTTTTTTTTCTTTTCCTTCAGACGCCAGCTAGCGCTCACTTTCTAATCTGCATACGCGTTCGCACGCTGCTCCTGCTGCTAATACAATTGCTTGTCATTCATCCGTCGACTGCTGCTGATATTTTCATACGCGTTCCTATATAAATTGTAATAGAAGTAGAAATAATTCGATCTTGTAAAAATTAAGTTCTTTCTTTACAGATGTAAAACATTGTAATGTCCTTTTGTTGCTGTTAATTAGCATTCGCCTCGTTTGTTTTGTTATTTCAATAAGACCATATTACGTCCCAATTAAATGTGTCCTTCTTGTGTTACTCCAACTTCGGCAAGAACACCTCAACTGCAAAAACTAGATTTCAATATTTTCAACTATGGAACACTATAGAGGCTAAAATTCGTAATATTAAAGAGTCACTAAAACATTCTTAAATAAACACATAAAAAGAAAAATCATTTAAAGGGGGAATAGCTCTTATACGTTTAGGAAAACTTGGTGTTCTTTAATTTCTTTTTTATTTTTATGTTTTATTTATTTATTTGCTTTAGATACTGAATCAAACATAAATACTCATAAAACATATTTGAAGTAATGGCTACTAGACAACATTGGATCGGTTTTTCAGTACAATGCTACAATCTAAACCTTATTTAATTTTTAACTAGCTGTCTCAATCTGGTGTCGATTAGTTAAGTTTTATGTTTTGCCTGCAAAGCTCCATCCCATGTCGCATTACTGCATATTTGTATCCTTTACAAATTATGTCAGCCAGATTTTAAAATTTAGACCAAAATAGCATTTAAGTTAATAAGTTCCAACTCCAGCAAGAACTTCTCAACATCAAAAACTGATTTTAATATTTTTATGTAGAGGTTAAAATTCGTAATACTAAAAAGATCCTTGAAACATTTTTAAATAAGCACCTAAAAGAAAAATCATTTAAAGAGGAATAGCTCTTATACGTTTAGGAAAACTGTGTTCCTTATTTTCTTTTTCTTTTTTTTTTTACCTTAAATACTGAATCAAAAAAGGTGCAGTTATAGAACATAAATATTTATAAAAACATATTCGAACTAATGGTTCCTAGATGGCGCTGGATCGGTAGAATTAGTTCCGTATTAAAAATAAAAAATAAAATAGCTGCTACAAGAAGTGCTGAGTCCAGTCAGACTCTCCAGTGTTTTTGGAGTGCAATGCTACAATGTAAACATTATTTAACTCTTAACTAGTTGTCCCAACTCGGTGTCTATTAGTTAGATTTTATGTTCTGTCTACCAAGCTCGAACCCCTGTCCCATCACCGCAATGTTGCATCCTTATGCTTGCTTTACAAGTTATGTCAGTCAGATTTTAAAATTTAGACCTAATTAGCATCTAAGCTAATAAATCAAACTTTCAATCTAACCAGCTAATTTCATCTTTTTGTTATACCGTGTTAATGGCAATAAGCTAATATACTTGCCTACAATGGCTCGGTTCAGTTTTGTCAGATTATGAATACCCACGAAAGCGTGCCTGCACATAAAATTATTGTGGCAAAAGTTGCGCAATCTCCAACCACACCTATAATGAGTCACTATTTTAGTTCCAGTCGTAAGTATATTTAAGTTCAGGACTAATGGAAAATATGCCGAGATAAGCGGAAAGCATGTACAGCGCCTAGCGTTCCTAAATGGTCACCCATCTGGTGTTGACCAGGGTCATCATTCGTTAACTTCAGTGATCTTGCGAGAACTGGTGACATGATTGTGCTGTACTTTGGTACAATTTAGATGCCTATTGACATTGGTCTGCAAATGTTAGGCGGAGGAGTTTGAATTGTGGCCTTTCTTATCTATTAGGCATGACAATCAGTGACTGGAAACGTTTTTATAATTGTTTCTTATAATTATTTTCATAATTGTTTCTTATAATGTTGTTTTTTATAATTGTTTCTTATAATTGTTAAGGGAAAGGAGCTTCAATTTAGTAGCATTAAATGTTAACATCCATTTATGTCCCATTCCACTGCAGACTATACGTCATTTTCTAAAGATTTAGCCATTCAGCCGTCTGTGAGTGTTCGTTTGTCCACGTGTCGAGAATAGAACGTGGTGTTAACAAATAAACCCATCTCAGACACAATTGCATCAGGCAGGTCGTTTGTGAAAATCAGGAATATTATTCCTGGTGTTTTTTTTTTAAGTTCCAATGATTGACCTCTGAAGCACATCCGTATTTATGTCATGTTTCGATGCAAATAATTTGGACAGTATTACTACACGAATATTTAATATAAACATATATTTCTTGGCACAAAGAAAGATACAGGTTGTTCGCAATTGTCGCGATCAAGAAACCTTAATCTTTTTTTTTAGGGGGGTAAGAAAGATCTGATTATATTAAATATTAGTCAATAATATTAAATGAAAAATAAGGAATAAAAATAATATATATATATATATATATATATATATATATATATATATATATATATATATATATATATATATATATATGTATATATATATATATATAACTTTATTATAACATTAGAACAATAAGAAAATGTTAAGGAGAAATTTAAGAAAAAAAATCTTTAGGCCATGATATTTTGATGCTAAATGCTTCTCGTCAGAAGAGGAGAAGGATCAGAATTATACAAAATGCATTATTTCTCCAATTTTCTTCACTTTCTCTTCTACCTTCCCTATCTTTTCTTTCTCCTTTTATTATTGTCCCTTCTTTAATGATCCCAATTATTACATAATCGCCTATATTTTTAAAATATAATTTTCAATGTTATTTTCAACATTATTTTGAATATTATTTTTAATTTTTTTATTTTATGCTAAATATTATTTTAAATATTATTTTAAATATTTATAAAATATCATTTTGAATATTATTTTGAATATTACCTACATATGTACTACTCTTCTGATTTACCCTTATACGTTGTACCGGGTTTGTATTACTGTACACATAGATTCGAAAAAGTTGTAAAAAAACAAATATATAACAAATAAATGTTATCAAAGGCAAGATAAGTTACTTTTCTACCAAACTGGATATATTTTTTGTGTTTTTATTCAATGTAACATATTTATTCAGCTCGAAAAACATGCAGTGTTTACCGATGTATTGGAAAATTCAAAATGGCGGCCGAATCTCTCTTAAATACGGTAAGTTCGAGAAAAGGTGTTATAAATAATAAACTAGACAACATACTGTTAGAAATTCGCTCAATATATATTACCGTGACATAGGTTGACATATATTCGGTGTTTTTTAATAGTATTTTGTCTAGTTTATTATTTATAACACCTTTTCTCGAACTTACCGTGTTTAAGAGAGAGTCGGCCGCCATTTTCAATTGTCCAATACATCGGTAAACACTGCATGTATTTCGAGCTGAATAAATATGTTACATTGAATAAAAACACAAAAAATATATCCAGTTTGGTAGAAAAGTAACTTATCTTGCCTTTGATAACATTTATTTGTTATATATTTGTTTTTTGACAACTTTTTCGAATCTATGTGTACAGTAATACAAACCCCGTTGTACCTACTTTTCATTACGATTTACCATTTTTATCCTATTCCTTCATTCTCATTTTATTTCTAAATGTCATCAAACCAGTTTTTTTCTATATTAACATTTTGTATAATTCTGGCCTTTCTCTTCTTCTGATGAGCAGCATTTAGCTTCGAAATGCCATGGCCTAAAGAGATTTTTTTAACGTTCCCCTTTAACTTTTCCTCGTTGTTCTGATGATATAATGAAGTTATGCATAAATTTTATTCCTCATCTTTCATTTAATAATATTGTTTTTGCTTCCTTTGATAGTGTTGGACTTTTCTTTTTTATCTTGATATATTTGGCTTTCTTAAAGATTTACTCTTTGACAGCATAATTATTTTATTTTATATACTAGCAGGGCTAGCCGGCATTGCTCGGGACCGTATAAAGCAATAAGAAAAATGAAGTAGATTTGAAACATGTCTGTTATTCTTAGTACAGAGAAATTTTTTATGTCTATGTATTATTTGCTATCTCGAGCAAAAGAATATTTTACCTGCCCTAGGACGGGTATTACACAACCTATGTATGAAATAAGAGTACCTTCCTTAGAACAGGTGATTTACAGCATGTATATGAAATAATTTTACCTTCCCTAGGACGGGTTATGTAAAACACATTTAAAATAATTTTACGTACACTCGAACAGATAATGTAAATACATGTATTAAACGTACTCTCGACAGATATTGTACAACATATATGAACTAATTTTTCTTCCCACAAACGCTAATCATAATTTTACGAAAATTTAAGTCATTTGAAGAAGATGGATCAATTTTCGAGAGTAATTATTGTTTAAGCACGTTCCGTATTCTGCAAAAGTCAGTTTTTGTTTATTAAATTGTTAGATGAAAATACAGAATAGCTAGCAATATACCCTCCTCTCCCTATATTAAAAATGGCTTTCTACATAAAATGTTATTATTTCAGCACGGTCCGTATTCTGTATAGGTCAGGGGTTTTTGTTTTTTTTTTTATTATATTGCAAGGTGAAAGTAGAGAATAGTGACAAAACACTCTCCTCTCATTATATTAAGAATGGCTTTCTAAATAATGACATTATTGCTTCAGCATGGTCCGTATTCTGTACAAGTATTTTTTTTTATTAAATTGTTAGATGAAAGTACAAAATAGTTAAAAAAAAATCTTCCTGTCCACATATTAAAAATGGCTTTCTAAATAATAACATTATTATTTCAGCACGGTCCGTATACTTAAGTTTTTTTGTATGTTAAATTGTTAGATGAAAATACAGAATATATTTAAAAAGTACACTCCCCTCCTTATATAAAGACTGGCTTTCTAAATAATAATGTTATTATTTCAGCACGGTCCGTATTCTGTGGAAGTCAGTTTTTGTTTAATAAATTGTTAGATGAAAGTACACAATAATTTTTAAAAAAAGCATAAACACTCAGCATTACTTGATCAATGTACGTGATTTTTAGAATGTGACCAATTAGTATAGAATTAGTATATCAATGTACATAATTTTTGTAATGTGAAAAATGAACACTAAGCATTACCATATCAATGTATATGATTTTTAGAATATGACAAAAAAACACCAAGCATTGCTAAGCGTTATTCGAAATTGAATGATGATCAACGGTTTAGATAAGATGAGCCATCGGTACCGTCGGTTTAAGACCCAATAATAGTGAACCGTTTAAGTTCCAAATATCATGCTCACTGAAGCCAGTCTATCTAATCTATCTACTGACAGATGGCTTATCATATCAAAACTTCTGAAAATGAGAATAATCTATATATCTATAAAAATAAACGTGTCTGTGTGTGTGTCTGTGTATGTGTGTCTGTGTACATTTCCCTACGCAATAACTCTGTCATTTTTTAGTCTACAGACTCGAAATTTGATATACAGGCTACTGAGATTTGGGAAAATCTTTGTGGTCGGTTTTTGGTTTGAAATTTGGCTGTTAAGTGGTCAAAGTTCAACGATTTGACCTTTGAGAACTCTACAAAACTCCTCCGACAATTTTGGGTTTAAACACTTGAAATTCTAGATATAGGTTCCTTGAAGATGGATCTAACTTAATAACTTGATTTGAGCCCAAAACAATAAATGTTAAGGGGTCATAATAGCGGTCAATTTTTAAAAAAAATTGACCGCTTTTTTTTCTCAACATACACGTCTAAACACTCGGGCAACGCCGGGCTGAAATGCTAGTAGATATATCTATCTATCTATCTATCTATCTATCTATATATATATATATATATATATATATATATATAAGTGAAAGTGTCTGTCTGTGTGTGTGTCTGTGTGTCTGTGTACATTTCCCTAGGCAATAACTCTGTCAATTTTAAGCCTACAGATTCGAAATTTGACACACAGGGTACTGATATTTGGGAAAATCGATGTGATTCGTTTTCGGACAGAAATTTGTCGATTAAGGGGTCAAAGTTCAACGATTAGACTTTTGAGAACTCTACCAAACGCCTCCTACAATTTTGGGACTAAACACGTGAAATTTTAGATATAAATTCATTTGACATGGATCTAACTTAATAACTTTATTTGAGCCTTAAACAATAAATTTTAAGGGGCCATAATAGGGGTCAAAGCTAAAAAAATTGACTTTTTTTTTTGTTTTGCTCAGCATACACCTCAAAACACCCGGGCAACGACGGGCACCCATTGCTAGTATATATACATAAAAGTGAAAGTGTCTGTGTGTGTCTGTGTGTCTGTGTACATTTCCCTACGCAATAACTCTGTCAATTTTAAGTCTACAGACTCGAAATTTGACACACAGGGTACTGAGATTTGGGAAAATCTTTGTGATCGGTTTTCGGCTAGAAATTTTGCGATTAAGGGGTTAAAGTACAACGATTTGACCTTTGAGAACTCTACCAAACTCCTCCGACAATTTTGAGTTTAAACACTTGAAATTTTAGATATAGATTCATTGGACATGGATCTAACTTAATAATTTAATTTGAGTCAAAAACAATAAATTTTAGAGGTCATAATAGGGGTCAATTTTTAAAAAAATTGACCGTTTTTTTTTTTTTTTGCTCAACATACACCTCCAAATACCCGGGCAACGCCGGGCTGAAATGCTAGTATATATATATATATATATATATATATATATATATATATATATATATATATATATATATATATGTGTGTGTGTGTGTGTGTGTGTGTGTGTGTGTGTGTGTGTGTGTGTGTACGTTATTTATTATTCTTAATCGATATTAAAGTGACTTGTCTCTTTAATGGTTTAGAACATTTTTTGATTCTTATTACATACCAGGCAATGGCAGGCATTCTGCTAGTACACACACACACACATATATATATAAGTTTCGTGGTTCAATTTTAAATTCTTAAAAAACAACATATAGAGACAATAATTCGATTTAAGAATTTATTGTTTGACAAAAGGAATATATAGAAGAGGTTATTCTAATTTCCTTAATCCATAGATTTTCAACAATGGCTTATATCATCAGAAGAAATGAAATGCGGTTAGCAAAATGTTCAGCTACGAATGGACGCTATTTTGCTTTTCAGCACAATTATTGAAAATAGCTTTTTGAGTGGTTGTGGATAATTATATGGAGAAAATTATACGAAAAGAGAAGTTGATACAACCTGGGTAGTCCATTATCTGAAGGAGTCCAATGTCATTCGAGATTTTAAATCCTGGTGGGCAGAAAATAGGCCCTGGGGAAAAAGTGATATTCCCATATAGCGAAAGCGTACTGCTCCTTATTGATATTTCGAAAAGTATACCGGGCAGCCTTATTCGTTGTTGCGTTGATTGTGTGTTAGTTGCTGTGGTCCAAATGCTTTCTCGATGTTGACAAAGTATATCCGAAATTGGGTGGATATACCATTCCATTGTAATTATCCTCATGAGTAATATAATTTGAGCATAGACGTCAGTTTTTTTTCCGTTCTTTTCATCCTTTGTGGTACGGGTTCGAGCCTGCTTTCCTACTACCACTTTTTTTTTTTTTGCTCAACATACACATCCAAACACCCGGAAAACGCCGGGCTGAAATGCTATGATATATATAATCGTAATTCTATGGTTTTGGTCGATAATAATGTTACTTGTCTTTTTAGTTGTGTGAAACATTGGTTGATTCTTATTAGATCCCGGAAACGGCAGTTTTTCTGCTAGTGTATATATATATGTATATTTGTAGACATTTATGCTGACGACACTACCATTTATGGTACCACATCAAAGACAGTAAACGACCAAGTTCTCTCCAATTCTCTCTCCTCTGATCTTGAGCACGTAGTACAATGGGGTAAGGAGTGGCTGGTTACTTTTAATGCATCTAAAACCAAGCTTCTCTCTTTACATCATCAACATTCTAATCCACATTTGTCATCAACTGAAATGAATGGCTCTCGTCTTCAGGAGGCCTCAAGTTTTGACAAGCTTCTGGGCTTGACCATTACTCCTGATCTTAAAGGGAACACGTATATCAAATCTGTTGCCAAGGCTGCTGGAAAAATGGTGGGATCTTTCTATCGATCCGGTAGATATCTCACTGCTGATGCTATTCTCTATCTATATAAGAGCCAGGTACGTCCAAGGATGGAATACTGTTGCCACATCTGGGCAGGAGCTGCTAGAAAGGACTTGTCCTGCCTTGATAGAGTTCAAAATAGACTTCGTAGCCTCGTAGGAGATGTCCTTTTCTCCTCCTTGCAACCTCTATCTCACAGAAGAGATGTTGCGAGTTTGTCTCTGATGTATCGTTATTTTTCATGGAAAGTGTTCAACTGAGCTTCAATCTATGGTCCCCCTCGCCAAACTTTCACAAGTAACACTCGTCTAGCTGTAAACACTATCAATAATTTCCCCCCACTCTTTATCTGTGCCTAAACCTAAACGTAGATTCCATGAACAAAGCTTCTTTCTTAGAACTGCACGCCTGTGGAATTGTCTTCCGTTTTCCTGCTTTCCGGCTGACTACAATATGGTTGTGTTCAAGTCTAAAGTAAATAAGTTCTTGATGAGCCGTTCCATATAAGTTATCAAATTTACCAAATTTTCATTACTAATGATTACTATATTGACCAATTTCTACTGTACACTCTTTAACCCTTATCCTTGAGTGGCCTCTGGGCCTTGATAATGTGGTGATGCCTATGTAAATATATATATATATATATATATATATATAAGTGAACGTGTGTGTGATTGTGTGTGTGTGTCTGTGTACATTTCCCTACGCAATAATTCTGTTAATTTTTAGTCTACAGACTCGAAATTTGATATACAGGCTACTGAGGTTTGGGAAAGTCTTTGTGATCGGTTGTCGGCCATAAATTTGGCTGTTAAGGGATCATAATAGGGGTCAAAGTTTTTTAAAAAAATTGACCTCTGCGGTTTCTACCAAATTACTAAAGACAATTTCTGGTCTAAACATTTAAAATTTTACATAAAGGGTATTCATAGATAGGGCAAGCTTTTTAATAGGTTTGGGTCGAAAATGTATGTATGTATGTATGTATGTATGTATGTATGTCTTCCGAAAACTTTCGATAGAAGCGACGGATTTTACCAAGGTCAGTATCGTTTTGAAATACAACCTTTCAGACGACAAATATCGCAAAAATTGGCTAAAAACACTAATTTGTTCACCTTCAACGTGGCACTTTTTTACTGGGGGGTCGCTTTTTTCGCCGATATTTTCGAAATTCATCCTCTCCTTTCGATTGTCTAGCCTTAATTTAAACATAAGTCACTTCCGGTTTGGTGGTGGTTGTAACAGCAAAGACGTCAGTTTTTCCCCCGTTCTTTTCCTCCTTCGCGGTACGGGTTCGAGCCTGCCTTCATACTACTACTTTTTTTTTTTTTTTGCTCAAAACACACATCCAAACACCCGGGCAATGCCGGGCTGAAATGCTAATATATATATATATATATATATATAATCGTGATCATATGTTCTTGATGCATGATAACGTTACTTGTTGTCTCCTTAGTGCTGTAGAGTATTTGCTTATTCTTATGAAATCTCGGACAACGGCAAGTCTCTGCTAGTATATATATATACCTTAAACCACTAACCTAGTTCTAAAACAGATCCTTTGTTCGATAAAATGCATGCCCATTGGCTGATAGGAGGGGGCGCGGTGGATACTAGAAAGCTGATTGGCTAACTAGAAATCCTCAACATATATAAAAACAAGAAGCAACCACAAAATTCGCGCATAAGCCTGACGAATCCTACAGTGGATGAAACGCAGAATATTCAGTGTAGCTTAATCGTCATATATATTTTATAAATTAGTAACTAGCTCTACCTACGTATTGAGCACTTTTGAAGTAAATACTTAAAGTTTACGCATAAATCTATACTTTCGTATATTAAATTTGTGTGAGTAAATGAAGTAGTTATATATATATATATATATATATATATATATATATATATATATATATATATATAATAGTAATTTCATGTCTCTGGTCGATAATAAAGGAAGTTGTCTTTTTTTGTTGTTGTTGTGTTGAACATTTATAGATTTTTACTAGATCCCGGGTAACGGCCGGTCATCTGCTAGTGTATATATATATATATATATATATATATATATATATATATATATAATCGTAATTTAATGCCCTAAATTAGTAACAAAATACAATTATTTATATATGTATATATATATATAGAGAGATATATATTTGACATAGGTTACTCGAGGATAAGGGTTTAAGAGTGTACAGTAGTCAATTGGACAATATAGTAATCGTTAGTAATGGAAATTCGATAAATTTGTTAACTTAAGTGTAACGACTCATCAAGAACTTATCTACGTTGAACTTGAAGATAACCATATTATAGTCAGCCGTTAATATAATATTTAACCTGCCACGCGTTGCTGTTGCTCATTTTGTTGTAATGGAAAAATCTAATAAAAAGAGAAAATGCATGTTTCTTATATTCTTAGTACAGCAATCGACCCCCCCCAAAAAAAAAATGCGAAAATGTAAGAAGTGGTACTCATGCAGTACGTAATGGTCTGATATTTTAGTGTTTTTATTTAATGTAAAATGTTTAATCATCACGAAGAACAGAGAGTGTATGTCTGTATTTGGAGAAGAGAAATGGTCTCGGACTCTGTTGAATATGTTAACTTGGGTAAATAAGTTAAAAACTATCTAAAACAATATCAGAGTTTTTTTAGTTTGAACTGACTTTCGCGAACGTAACGTAATGAACGGTGTCCGCCAGCAGTTGTATGTTTGAAAGATACAGCTACAGACTGTTTTTCGAGCCGACTAAACGGTACATTAAATCGAAAGAGGTTGTCTTACTAAACACAGATACGAAAAAGTTGTGGGAAACTCAGTATGTAGCAAATGTAATGTAATTTTTTTGTGGTACGGGTTCGGGCCTGTAATGAAGAAGAAGCATTCATAAATGCTAATGTAAACACGTACGGAATTTTTTAGTAAAGAAAAAGCAATCATAATTTTCTGATCTTAATCGGACCTTTATCTGTTTCTTTATTTTGTTTTTGTTTTGCAATTTGAAAGCAAGTAATTACACGATCAATATATGTAAATAATAAAATTAAATGATAAATTGCTCATAGTTATCGTCGGTTATAGTCGTCCAAACCGGAAGTAGAAACGGAGTATTCGCGCAGTTGATGTTATTGTTTTTGCTTTTGTTTTTTATTTTCAAGTGTAATACAAGTAATCTCACGATGTCGTTGCGTTGTAATAGTAATAATTTTTGTTTGTTTGTTTGTTTGTTTGTTTGTTTTTGATTTTCAAGTGTAATGCAAGTAATCTCACGATGTCGTTGCGCTGTAATAGTAATAATTTTTGTTTGTTTGTTTGTTTGTTTGTTTTTGATTTTCAAGTGTAATACAAGTAATCTCACGATGTCGTTGCGTTGTAATAGTAATAATTTTTGTTTGTTTGTTTGTTTGTTTGTTTGTTTTTGATTTTCAAGTGTAATGCAAGTAATTTCACGATATGGTTGCGTAATTTGTAAAAAATGAGATGTTAGTTTCCAAAAATGTGTGTAGTTGAAAACAGTAATAAATGAAGGTTATAGTAAGATTCGTCGATTGGAGTCGTCCAAACAGGAAGTAAAAACGCAGTAGTGTCGCAGTGAGCGTCTTACGAAAGAAAGAAATGCAAAACAAAACAATCTAATCTTAATTGGACGTTTAACGCGTTTAACTTTGTTTTTGTTTTTTAATTGAAATGCAAGTAATTTCGCGGTATCATTCGAATAATAAATTGTAACTAAGAAATTGTTTGTTTATTTAATAATAAGTTTTTAGTGTGAAGTACTAGTAAATGAAGCTCATAGGTAGATTCCGCGGTTGGAGCTGTCAGAACCGGAAGTAAAATCCGAGTAGTCACGCAGTTTGCGTTCGACGTAAAAAAAATAAAAAAATAAAAAATAAAAGACGCAAAAAGATAATCTTAATCGGACCCTAATTCATTTTTTTTCTTTTTTTATGGGAGAGAAGGGGAAAACAGAATATAAAAAAAGGGAAAAAATGGCTTTAATAACCCTTTACGATTCCAAACCGGTGTTTAATCCTACTGTTCCTTGTGCGAGTGTTCTCAGCGGTGTTAAGTGGTAGCAAGAGTAGTAGGAATTTAATAGAGAGAAAATATTTTACAACTTTCAGTGATTATAACCGGTTGTGGCAGTGAACTCTCACCGGAGAAAATGTAGGAATGTACGATTATCGAGAAAGTGTAAGAGTAATAGGCATATAGCACACCTCAGATCCTGTGTTGTACTTTGTGCACATTACATTTGTATGTAATGTCTTGATTTTTAATCCCAATAAGGTCAGACTCAGACCGGAAAAATGACTTCATTTTATATATATATATAAGATAGATAGAAGAAGAATAGATAGAAGAAGATAGATAGAAGATAGAAGAGAAAAGAAAATAGATAGATAAGATAGATAGATAGATAGATAGATAGAAGAGAAGAAGAAAAGAAATTATGCTAGAAATGTATAAAACTCGCGTATAAATATGGATTAGTTTATATTGAAATTGTTTTAAAATATTATGGCTTAAATAAATAATATAATCAATAAATTACCAAAAACAAATTAAATTAATGCACAAAACTATTAAATTAGGAAATAATAACATTTAATTAGTTGAAACTCATAAAGTCTAAGAAATGAAATTAGATCATGTAATGGAAATAATTCAGTATTCTTCTGAAAGTAAATAGTTTTCCTTAAATAGAGAAAATAAACAAATGCATTGACAAAAATAAGAAATCTCCCACATTAATGAAAATAAATGGTTAATTAATCTAATATATAAAAAGCAAAATGGGCGCGCGCGTTTGTGTATGTCCTCGAAAGTCTTTGCGTCTCCTTTTTGGGGGGGGTCGAGTTTTAAAAAAATTCCCATCATCCCGTCGTGTCGGTTGTTTGTTTGTCTTTCTCGTATAAATAAAACGAAACTATTTGAACGCAAATGCCTGACTCGAGCCGGGTAGTATCTGTTCTGGAATTGGTCCTTCGTCTATGTAGGGGAAACCCTTCACTGAGACAATTACTATTTATTTGGATACTGCTAGCGTGCCTTTTTGGGGAGAGCTCGTTTTCCCCCACATTAAAAACGAATTTCGTGGGAGGTTTAAAAGCAACGCCATTTCTGCAAGTCATCCTTTTGATGACTACGTCAAATTTGAACGCTTTACACTTCCGGTTGCGGCATGGAGTAGTGGTAAGACGTCAGATTTTCTTTCACTTTCTTTTCCGTCTTCGCGTCACACGTTCGAGCCTGCTTGCCTACTACCATATTTTTACACCTCCAAACACTCGGGCAACGCCCGGCACCCAGGCTAGTCTAATATAAAAAAAAGTCAAAATGTATATGTGTTTGTATGTCTCACAAAAACTTTTCTCTCGGGTTGAAACTAGTATCATCTGAAAGAGTGATGTCTCTGTCTGTGAGAATTAGAAAAAAAAACGGTCAATTATTTCGTATAGAAATAAACGTTTAAACCATGGGAGGGTCGAAAAAGTCGTACCTTTCTAAATAATTTCGAAAACTGCGCATGCGTGTCAAGCATTATTTTTGAATTGGTTTAAATAAAAGAATTTCCAACGTTATTTCGTTTTCAGCGTCGTGGGGCAGTGCATTAGGAAGTTGTCTCGTAAGCTTTAGTTTTCACGTTCGAGTATATATATATATATATATATATAATCCAACCGGTTGGGCTAGGAGAATTGCTACAACTTCGTCCTCTGTCAACAAACTAATAGTAAAATATGACGAATCCAATGCCCATTGGAAGTATAATGATTACCCACAAAAACCAGTAACAAGAGGTGGTTGACAACGTTAAGATCAGAATAATAGTTAATATAAAGTGTCATTCATACCTGATCAGAATTAACAGTAGAATAAAGTTTTTAAAAAAAAAAGATTAAATAAAAACGATGAAATTTAAAGATTCAAATTTCCAAAAGTTCGCATATAAATAAAACATGGAAAATAAACTAAATAAAATGTGTTGACTGTAAAAATAGTAAATACTAATACATGTTGACAATACTTCTACTGTAATGGTATTGCTTGCATTCAAATAGCTGTAATGGAAGAGATTTGCAGACCACCAAACAGTCAGCATGACCTTCTTTTG